>NC_051225.1:38810757-39175757 GCF_015220715.1 Pygocentrus nattereri
GCCAATAAGGCAGACGTGTTAATGTGTCATTTTTTTGTGAAATCATAAAAATTAATGATTTTAAAAGAACATTCTTAAAAAAAGGTTCCTTAAGGGTTCTTTACTAAAGACGGTGGTTCATAGAACTATAAATGCTCAAAGAAGTGAAATGGTTCTTCAAAATGACGGGAATGGGTTCTGTATAGCACCTAAACGGGTTTGGCTATTGTTACAAGCTTGGCAACAACAGTTTGAATTTGAAGAACTATCTCAGCATGCAAACAGTGATTTCAGCACATACATGGTTCTATATTGGGCCATTGTCTTTACCAAAGAACCCTTGAGGAATCTTTTTTAAGAGAGCACCTCAAGCAGAAGCAGTAGTTTGTTTTTACCTGGTATCGGCCCTTTAAAGCGTTTTATTCAGTAATGAATACGAGACTAATGTGCAAGTTAAAGCTGTTGAGTGTGTTCCTGTTCAGGGTCTTGGTTTCAGTACCAGTATTTCTTCTAAATATAATATGAAGAGATGCTCCAGACCCACTTTGTAGAAGGCCAGAGATTTATGAGGCCAGCGCCGCAGTGGGCCGAGCCGGACGCTGGCCGTTTAGCGGTTTATCATCTGCCTCATAGCGCATCAGGGACACACCAGGGCCGAACACGATTGGCCAGTTGTAGCTGGGGGGATTGTGGGGGTGAAATGTGATCCGGTATGAAAGCTGGGTTTACAGAGAGCATTCCGGCTCGGCATTCTGGCTCGGCATTCCCAGCCAGTGTGTGGAATTCCAGCCCCAAGGATGGCGGATGAAAACGGCCCAGAAACCACACGGGCGTCTGGAGCCTTCCAGAAGGAAAAGCCTGAATGAGCGTGGCCGCAAGAATGGGCAACCGAGGCGGCCACACACTGAGAAAAACAGGCAGGGTTTCTGTTTTTAAAGCGATAGTTTGGAGGAAAAAGTGTAATTGAAACACTTTCGCCCCCTAAATCAAATGTAGTCGATCAGCCAAGACGCACTTGGTGTCTGAAGTTTGCTTGTTGAGTTTTTGCGGGTGTGATGATGCACAGATTTCCAGGCTTGATCAGATTTTTCGTTCAAGATTGTAGCTGATTTTTAGTATTTGTTACTCTCGGTTTGGCTCATGTTTATTGAAAGTTCTCCAGTTGAACATTTTCAGCAGAAAAAAAGCAAAGCAAACCCCACAAATCACAACCCCAGAATTTACAAGGTCATCAGACCCAAATTCTAGTCATTTGAGCGTAAGTGTGTCCATTGGATAAGCCCTGCCCCTGTCCTCCTTCTTTACACTGATGGGCCGCACCCAGATCGTTGAGTCATTGATGATCCCACAGGAATTGGATTTCACTCTGACCAAACAGATGCATTTGACTACGAAGTGTAAATGCGTGAGGCTGAATCTTACAGTACAGTACAGATACTACATGCAGTGACGAGGTGTGAACAGTCTTTCTCTAATAGACTTGATTATGTGGTTTCTGGAATTGTGAGAATCACAGCTGTGTACAAACAAAAGCTGAAGTCCAGACTGAATTCAGATTTAATGTGGATCAGCCTGCTGGTTTAGCATGTGACATGCTTTCATCCATTTATTGCTGTTCTAAGCACCTTTGACGGCTATTAGAAGAATGTAGAGACGTGTGTGTGTGTGTGTGTGTGTGTGTGTGTGTGTGTGTGTGTGTGTGTGTGTGTGTGTGTGTGGTTGTCTGGTGGGTGGGCAGGTACAACACCTGTGGGCAGGTACAACATGCATACTTCCCACAGCCATGCTTACAGCTGTCGATAGAAGAAAGGCATTTTTTCAATGCTTGCATACACGGAAGAATTCCAGCTAAAGCAAGAACAGAAGAGAGATAGCAGCGATAAGAGTTATAGGTGCACCAGCAGAACTAAAAGAAAGTAAAAGAAAAAAGGAGATAAGAAAAAGAGAGCGAGAGAGAGAGAGAGAGAGAGAGAGAGAGACGGCTGTTGGAGCTCAAGTCCAGCCATGCATTACGTTCCTTCCTGATAAGATCAGAAAACAGCAACTTTACACACACCTGGAGGGGGCAGGGGCGGAGAGAAGGAGTGGGAAAAGGAGAAAAAAGTGTAGGTTAGACCCACCCATGCATGTTGAAGTACAGCACCCAGGAATGTTTCAGCTCCCAGTGCTTTTTGGAACGAGGCACAACAGGACAGCCAATCCAAGCAGTGCTCATTTACATATGTGTAAATAAGGCACAGTGATGACAAACAGCCTGTTTAGATTCTAAGGGCTGAAGAGCGGTTTGAAAAGGATCATGTCATGATGAATTCTGACTGTGTTTGGTACATTAGGGCACACACATGTTGTAAGTGGGCCTCAGGGGAAAAGAAAACAGGAAATGAAGGATATGTGCCCTTTAATGGATCGGATCAAGCCACGGTGAAGCATATTAAAATAACTGCAATGTATTCCCAGGACTGTCTGTTATATGTTCACTTTTCTCGTTTCTTTCTCCCTCTCTTTTCCCTCTGTACCCTCTTTCCCACACTCCTTCCCTCCCCCGCAGGACTTCCTCACCCGTTTGCGATCACCGTGTTTGAGGACAGTCTGTACTGGACTGACTGGCACACCAAGAGCATCAACAGCGCCAACAAGTTCACGGGCAAAAACCAGGAGATCATCCGCAACAAACTTCATTTTCCAATGGACATTCACACACTGCACCCTCAGAGACAGCCTGCAGGTCAGCATGCAGTACACACACACACACGTTTGTCTTGTTATACATACGAGGACGTCCAAAGGTTTCTATTGATTTTTGTGTTACTGTAGCTAAATAATACTGCACATACACCTAAACCTAACCTCAGTATCCAAAAGGCAAATTTTCAGCTTTTAGTTTTCAAATAAAAAAGTAATTGTGGTGAAAACAACACAAAAATGTAATGTAGTCCTATCATAACGAAGACATGGGGTCCTCAGAAATATAGTAATACAAGAACACACGCGTGTACACAGACACTGCACCCTCAGATACAGCTGCAGGTCAGCACACAGTACACACACACACACACACACGCAATACACAGTGCTGTGGACTCGAGTCATATGACTTGGACTACACACAGTACACACACAGAGTACACATACACTGCGCACACACACACACACAACACTCAAAGTACACGCATAGTATACACAATACACACACGGGGCACACAGCACAGAATACACATGCACAACACAAGCAATACACACACAGTGCATACCTACAATACACACATACGCAATATACACTGTACTCCCAGCACACAGGCAGAATACACATGCACAACACACACAGCACACACACAGTGCACACAATACACACACAGTGACTCTCAGCTGCTGTCATTTTCTCTCTGTCTGCAGCTGATATCATCTCTGCTGTACATTCATTGATTTTAAAATAATTTAAATGTAAATAAACTGTTAGTGTATGACTGTTATGTGATGATATGTGATCGTTATATTTTCAGCGTTTGCCCGTTCCTAACTATCTATATAACTCTCCTCTTCCTCGTGTCTTTTTCCGTTGACATCTCCAGGTGGCCGGAATCGCTGTGGGCCGAATAACGGCGGCTGTAGTCACCTGTGTCTCCCCAGCAACAAAGCCTTTACCTGCGCCTGCCCTACAGGCTTCAGGAAGGTGGACCAGTACAACTGCGCCCTGAGTGAGTCCTGCCTTCACACCTTTATAGCTCTTACTGCTTTTTCAAACGTCTGTAGGGCTGGGTGACTAAACGATAACAGGAATAATCAAAATGAACATTTGACACATTTTCAGTAATACTCCACTGCTCTATTCCTTAGTGCAGTATTCCATCCACTAGGTGGCGGTGTGCAGGAAACTAGCAGCACAGTTAGTCTTCATATGTTTTTTCTATATTTATATACAATCATTTTTCAAGAATGTTCAATATTTTCCATTTTTTAAGATTTAAGCTTTTTTGCATTCAGCAATTCTTTGCATATGTAGCTATTTTTTTGCCTACATTGTCTTTATTGATTTTTAACAATATTATAAACATATCCAAACACGCACAAAAACAAAAAACAGTAAACAAACCATGAACAAAAATAAGAAAAAGAATTTTAAAAAGTGTGTGCGTGCGTGCATGTCTGCGTATGTATGTGTGTATGTATATATGTGTGTGTGTGTATATATATATATATATATATATATATATATATATATATATATATAGTGTGTGTGTATATATGTGTATATATATATATATGTGTGTGTGTGCGTGCGTGTGTGTGTGTATATATATATATATATATATATATATATATATATATATATATATATATGTGTGTGTGTGTGTGAGATATATAGATATATACATATATAGATACACACATACAATTTGTAAGTAAGTTGAGGATATTGTAAGAGTGGTGAAGTTATCAAATCATTGTTTACTTGCATTACTTCTGAGCACTGAGTAGGGAAAACAAAGGGTTTAAAGATTTTAAGCTGCAGAGGGTTATTTTTATTTATGTGGTCTTAGGATCTGAGTTAAACGTGTGTTCTCTAGATAGTCGAAGCTATTTTTAATATAACATCAGGACAGATAAGCATTTAAATTTAAAGTTGAGCAGTAAGGAAGGCATTTAATAAAAATCACAAATTATTATCACAAAAAATAATGATCACAAAAATCGAGTGGTGAGAGTATGGTTTTAAATTTCTGACCGTATCACCCAGCCCTGCTTCAGAGGCGTGATTTATTAACTCTACTGCATTTTTAGCGCTCACAGTTTATTGGTGGTTTTAAGTAATAAGCAATAACTTATTATGAATTGTGAATGATGTTTTTATTAGTTGTAATTAGTGCATGTGTGAGTGTTTGTCTGTGTTATAATGAACCCCCACTGTTTAAATCTGGAGCACTGACAGGAGACCTTTGGTCTTTGATCAGGTCTTGACAAGTTCCTGCTTTTTGCCCGAAGGACGGACATCCGTCGGATCAGCTTCGACACCGAGGACATGTCAGACGACGTCATTCCACTGGCGGACGTCCGTAACGCCGTGGCACTGGACTGGGACTCCAGAGACGGTCATATTTACTGGACCGACGTCACCACAGACTCCATCAGCCGTGCGCTGTGGAACGGATCCAAACAGGAGGTCAGTTATTCAGAACCCAGTAAGAGAGACTGGACTTATTAACACCATTTAGCTGCCGTGTTTCCATTTAATTAACATAGAATTAATTAGTTATACTTTCATGCGTTTATTTAAAGAAATGCAAAGGATAAAACAGCAAAACAGCTTCATCATATTCAGATCACAATAAAATATCACCTGCTTACAAACAATGTCGCCACCTGTTTCAGTGAATTACATTAATATAATATACACACTCACCGGCCACTTTATTAGGTACACCTTACTCTTAATTCTTCATGGCAGACTTTCAACAAGGTGTTGGAAACGTTCCTCAGAGATTCTGGTTGGTTATTTGAGTTCCTGCTGTCTTTCTATCATCTGGAACCAGTCTGCCCGTTCTCCTCTGACCTCTCACACCAACAAGGCGTTTTCGTCCACACAACTGACCGCTCACTGGATATTTCCTCTTTTTCGGACCGTTCTCTGTGAACCCTAGAGATGGTTGTGTGTGAAAATCCCAGCAGATCAGCAGTTTCTGAAATACTCAGACCAGCCCGTCTGGCACCAACAACCACGCCACGTTCAAAGCCCCTTAAATCCCCTTTCTTCCCCGTTCTGATGCTCGGTCTGCACTTCAGCAAGTCGTCTTGACCACCTCTACATGCCTAAATGCAGTGAGCTGCGGCCGTGTGATTGGCTGATTAGCTGTTTGTGTTAACAAGCAAATGAACTGAAGACCTTTTAAGAGTGTGTATGAAGAGAGAATCTTTATACTATATATAAATATAGTATATTTATTATATATATATATATATATATATATATATATATATATATATATATATATATATATATATATATATATACATACATATAGTTTTTACATATAGGTTCAGGTATTTTTTTTTTGTTTGTTTGTTTTTTTTAGCTTTTTTTGTATTTGCCAAGATGTATAAAGATTCTCTCTTCATACAGACTCTTAAAGTCTTCAAAAGTTCTTTATTAATGGGAAAGATTCTATTTAGAGTTTTGTGTAGAACCAATTGCGTGCTTAAAAGGTTCTCTGCGTGGTGAAATGGTTCTTCAGATTGATGGGCAATGTCTATATGGTTCTATATATGTATATAGGCTATATAGAACCATGTATAACACACTCTCCATCAATCTCGAGAACCATCTTCGTTACGAGTGTAGGAAACAAAAATTACAGTAGATAAAAATAGATAAAATTACATAAAATATGAAGTACAGTAGTTAAAGACAAGCATAGATATATTGTGATTGCTTTGTGTTGTCATGTGTAGATGATCACTTCATTTTACATTATTATTTATTATTATTATTATTATTGATTATTATTATTATCATTATTATTTTGACGCTATTTAAAAGCACCATCTCCCCTTTGCATTACGTGAATGTTTCAGGATGTGTGGACAAAACTTTACAAATACATCTCATTATAACATAGTATGTTAAAGTTAAGGCGCCTTCTGTGATGTCATCACATACTTAAACACTATACATACCTACCGATACATGAAAGCTGTGTAGCAGGTGTCATTTAAAGTTATATTAAAGACATTCTGAAGTTATACATAAGGTAGTGGATGTTATGTACCTCTGCATTTTGTCAGTGATATGCATTAAAAGTGCAGACGAAATGTGTGAAGGGTTCTTTTTTATGATTTAATTATGATAAATAAAAAAAGTAAATTAAATAATGACCACTGCGTTGTCACCTGCTTATTTTTTGGCGATTTTTACTGCTTATTTTTGTACTGCACATTATATTTTATGGTAGTTATAGTATAATTTGCCATATATCTTTACCTCTTCTGCTCAGGCATCTGTATAATAGCGCAGAAGTGCTTTTGCTCGTTTTGCTCTGTACTGTATCTTGTGCTGCTGTAATAGGCGACTTTCCCTCTGGGATTAATAAAGTGATCTGTCTGTTTATCTACTTAGTTCTGACCCACTCAGCTTAGAGAAAGTTATAAAACACTGCCCCCTGCTGTACAGACTGCAGAAGTGCAGCCTGGCTCCCAGATCACTTTACTTTCAGAGTGGGGTCTGTATTCATATTTAACTCTGTCTGCAGGTGGTGGTGGACACCAGTTTGGAAAGCCCCGCTGGACTGGCCGTCGACTGGGTCACACACAAAGTTTACTGGACCGATGCAGGTGATCATGATGTTTAATTTAATTCGGGGGCAGTCGTGGGCTGGAGGTTAGGGAACTGGCCCTGTGACCGGAAGGTCGCCGGTCAGCACATGACTGAGGTGTCCTTGAGCAAGACACCTAACCCCCAATTACTCCCTGGGTGCTGTGAATAGGGCTGCCCACCGCTCCGGGCAAGTGTGCTGACTGCCCCCTAGTGTGTGTGTATTCACTGGTGTGTATGTGGTGGTTCACTTCACGTATGGGTTTAAATGCCGAGGTGGAATTTCCCCGTTTGTGGGATCAATAAAGTATCACTTAACTTAATTATATGTTATCAGCTAGTTTGTAGTTGATTTATTAAACATGTATATTCATTTGTTTATTTATTTTAAGTTCCCAGGTGATTGCTAGGGTGCTGCTAAATAGTTGCTGTATTATTTTAGGTCATATGCTATGCTGTTGTCAATGCCAGGTGGCTAGTAGGATGTTGCTGACCAGTATCCCAGGTGATTGCTTTGGTGTTGCTAGGTGATTGCTGTGGTATTCCAGGTGGTTGCTAGGGTTAAGTCGATACATCGGTATGCATTATGATATCACAGTTGGATCACAGTGTTAAGTGCTCATATTTCTGCTGGTTGGCAAATGTGTAGCAAACAGCAAGCAACATATAGAAGTAGCTTTACACGATTTGGTGGTCTTTTAAAGCAACTGCCATCTGTAATTGATAAAAACATACTTTACCCACAGTATCTGAACACCTGTTAAACGATGAGTATAAATACAGAAATGAATAAAAATGGGCTGCGAGAGTCTAAAGTGTTGATGCAGATTTGTGGAAAATACAATCACAGTTCAGTGATCAATCATGACATCAGCAGAGCTGTAGCTTCAGCTGACCCTGATTTTCTTCTTCTCTGATCTCCATCAGGTACTGACCGTATCGAAGTGTCCAATGCTGATGGCAGCATGCGCACGGTCCTTATCTGGGAGAACCTAGATCGCCCCCGGGACATCGTGGTGGATCCCATCGGAGGGTACGGTGGGGCGATATGTCCCAAAATCGCAATTCTATTTACCTTCTTTCAATGTATGTAGTTATTGACGATTATTTTTATATGCTCTTGTTTTAAGTCTGAATACTATTTTGAATCCTGGACAGGACTGAAGTCTTATTTTGACATAATAAACGTTATTTATTTTCAAGAATAAATATAATGATTCGTTATTTATTGTCAGAGAACATAAAATTAATGTAAACAAAAAATATTAATAATGTCATTTTTGAGGACTTTACTTTTCTGGGCTTTAACACTCCACATTCAACACCTTTAATAACCTTTACTGCTGCTTAACTATGCTGTGTAGTCGGAAACAGTGCCACCTAGTGGAGCCTTTACTGCCTATACCGGATTGTGGAGCAAAGCAGTGTCATCGTTTTAAGTGTAAATATCTCAAACGTGGAGCCGGTTTTGTTCCTGTTGTAGGTTTATGTACTGGACAGACTGGGGCGCGAACCCCAAGATTGAGCGTGCAGGGATGGACGCATCCAGCCGCATAGTCATCATCTCCACCAACCTGACTTGGCCTAATGGACTAGCCATAGACTATCAGACTGAGAGACTGTACTGGGCCGACGCCGGCATGAAGACCATTGAGTTTGGCAACTTTGATGGCTCCAACAGACAGGTCAGTGCACAGGCCTTCAAACATGCAGGCTACAACATGTATATGTGGTGCTGGATGATATCTAAAAATAACTAACAGTATATTCCCCCCCAAAAAAAATATTTAAATTATACATATGAGTGAACGCAAAAGAGGCCTGCTATCTTTTTCTCAGTGTAGGTCACGTTTTACGTTAAACAAAAAAAAATTCAGAAAAAATATATAATATTGAGCAATGCAAATTCTTTAGGGAATAAATAACTTCGCTTCATGTTTTCAAATTTTTGACTGCAGGAAAGATTTTGTCAGTAATCTGATCAATGCGTTTACATGTACTTAATAATCTGAAACCACAGAAAATCAGACTGTCAGTAACTGGTTCAGCGTGTTTTCGTGCTCTAGAGTAATCAGATAATGTGGAAACTCCAGGTCTACATGAATCAGACAGTAATCAGATTTCTGCTTTGCAACCAGCCAGTAAACTCCCAGAGGTAGAAGTGATGTAAACATAATGTCAGATGTGGGATGAAGAATGTTTAAATTCTTCATTTTGTTGAGCATGTGTTTGGTTTCAGTGATGCTCCAGCAGTGGCAACTCTGCTTGCTTATTTCCCATACCACAGTTTCTTTTCGCACATGCTCAGACTGAGGAATGAAAGAAATCAGAGTAAGAGTTCACATGCACTGACGAATCTAAATACGCAGCTGAAATCCAGCATCAGTGTTGATACAATTTTTAGTCCATGATTAGTATAAATTTCATGACTCGTTGAAGTGCTGAGCCTGTGTTTATCGTTTTTGTCTAATTACTTCAAATTACTTTCTCGTTCACTGTGAACTAAACCTTAATTCCTTCCTGCAGGTTTTGATTGGCAGCCAGTTGCCTCATCCATTTGGCCTGACGCTGCACGAAGACAAGATCTACTGGACGGACTGGCAGTCCAAGAGCATCCAGAGTGCAGACAAAATGACCGGTTTGGGCCGCTCTACGCTGGCGGAGAACCTGGAGAACCTGATGGACATCCACATGTTCCACCGCCACAGAACCACAGGTCAGTGCAGAGTGACTCTGAATTAAATGAAATACCATAGAGCAAGAGGATCGTCTCTGTCCTTTATGTGATGAAGTGGTTGAATTGGTCTACTCGTTTTCAGCAGTCCAGGGATTAGTGTTCTCCTCCAAGCACAGTGAAGCATGTTAGCAGTGCCAGTGGTGGCATTCACCGCTATTTTGCAGGTGTATATAGGCTGCCTTCTTGTGCTGTCAGAATTATTGTAAATATGAGTTTCCAACCTAAGCTTTGCACATAAAAATGCTGGTAAGGCTGGTTTTAGATTAGATTCA
Organism: Pygocentrus nattereri; assembly: GCF_015220715.1. Lineage (NCBI taxonomy): Eukaryota > Metazoa > Chordata > Actinopteri > Characiformes > Serrasalmidae > Pygocentrus > Pygocentrus nattereri. Next base: position 38,821,049 of record NC_051225.1, read on the forward strand.
TTTAATTAGATTAAGTGACTCTTATTAGTCCCCCAACGGGGAAATTTCACCTCCACATTTAACCCATCCATGAAGTGAAACACCACATACACACTAGTGAGCACACACACACACTAGGGGCAGTGAGCACACTTGCCCGAGTGGTGGGCAGCCCAAACTGCAGCGCCCGGGGAGCAGTTGGGGGTTAGATGTCTTGCTCAAGGACACCTCAGTCATGTGCTGTCGGCTCTGGGGATCAAACCGGTGACCTTCCGGTCACGAGTCTGGTTCCCTAACCTCCAGCCCACGACTGCCCCCACATGCAACTAGTTCCTTGTTGTCAGTTATTTTATATAATGTGTTAACGGGACTAAATTAGCAACATTACAGTTTTAACACTTAATGCATTTTGCTAGTTTGACCCTTCAAACCATCCATAGTTCCAACCTCTCCACGAATGTTGGTGATGAAGGTTGGAAAATGCATTCACCTTGTTTTCATGTTTGCCCGACTTTCACGTCAGTTTCGGTTTCAGTTTCAACTCTATGTTCACACCATGAAAATAATGTTGTGAATGTCTTGTCCACTCATATAGCTGTCCCAACATGTACGTTTTAATGGAAACAAATCTCTGTTTATTTTGTTATGTTTTAATTTGAATTAACCACACAACTGAATGGGTTGAATCACAATTAACTACGCAAAAGAATGTGATTAATCACAAATAACTGCAAATAGGTGATTAATCATGATTAACTAAAGAACGTTTTACTTGTTTAACAGCTCTAGTTATAATATGTGTTACTGTACATAAACATCATGTGTCAAAGTTAAAACACTGAAAACTTGAGAACAGTTGGTTTTGTGCATCAGTAACTGACTGTGAACAATGCATGCAGAGATATTTCTGACCTCGCAGGATGGGCAGTGTTTTTCCTCCACTGATACTGCCACTGGCCACTGTTGGTATCATATACCTGTGTTTAGCCCTCTGTTCGGACGTGTAGCAGTGACCTCACTGCCTTTCGGCGGTCGTGACAGGAGGAATGCGGCTCTCTGTGGTGTCCGGTTTCCTTTCAGACGGACTGGGGATTAAGGTTGATTGTAAATGATCTGCAGTCAGTGGCAGAAAGCTCCTGAGGCTTGTAGCAGTCTCGCTTAAGTATCAGATTATTGCCCAATCCCTGCAGAGCTGAAGAGTGTCTGTGACTTCTGTCCCAAGTGTTAACGTTACACCTGCCTCAGTCTCAGGGGGTCAGAAAGGAGCCTAATACAGTTAGACAGATATTAGCCATGAAATCGGAGTTGAATTCAATATGAACTCAACTGAAGCAGCGGCCTAAACACTTGTTTCTACACTTTATTTATCGACTGTTGTTCAATTAAAATTTTGCCTTTTTCAGCTTCTCTCTCTCTCATAGGGTGCCCCCTACACTTCCTGTAGTGTATTACAGTCTGTCAGAGCGACTGTGTGGATCATATGAACATTATAGAGCTTTTTAAATGAAACAGTAGAAGCCGTATCGCCCCCTACGCTTCCTGTAGTGTATTACAGTCTGTCAGAGCGACTGTGTGGATCATATGAACATTATAGAGCTTTTTAAATGAAACAGTAGAAGCCGTATCGCCCCCTACGCTTCCTGTAGTGTATTACAGTCTGTCAGAGTGACTGTGTAGATCATATGAACATTATAGAGCTTTTTAAATGAAACAGTAGAAGCCGTATCGCCCCCTACGCTTCCTGTAGTGTATTACAGTCTGTCAGAGTGACTGTGTGGATCATATGAACATTATAGAGCTTTTTAAATGAAACAGTAGAAGCCGTATCGCCCCCTACGCTTCCTGTAGTTTATTACAGTCTGTCAGAGCGACCGTGTGGATCATATGAACATTATAGAGCTTTTTAAATGAAACAGTAGAAGCCGTATCGCCCCCTACGCTTCCTGTAGTGTATTACAGTCTGTCAGAGTGACTGTGTGGATCATATGAACATTATAGAGCTTTTTAAATGAAACAGTAGAAGCCGTATCGCCCCCTACGCTTCCTGTAGTGTATTACAGTCTGTCAGAGCGACTGTGTGGATCATATGAACATTATAGAGCTTTTTAAATGAAACAGTAGAAGCCGTATCGCCCCCTACGCTTCCTGTAGTGTATTACAGTCTGTCAGAGCGACTGTGTGGATCATATGAACATTATAGAGCTTTTTAAATGAAACAGTAGAAGCCGTATCGCCCCCTACACTTCCTGTAGTGTATTACAGTCTGTCAGAGCGACTGTGTGGATCATATGAACATTATAGAGCTTTTTAAATGAAACAGTAGAAGCCGTATCGCCCCCTACGCTTCCTGTAGTGTATTACAGTCTGTCAGAGCGACTGTGTGGATCATATGAACATTATAGAGCTTTTTAAATGAAACAGTAGAAGCCGTATCGCCCCCTACGCTTCCTGTAGTGTATTACAGTCTGTCAGAGCGACTGTGTGGATCATATGAACATTATAGAGCTTTTTAAATGAAACAGTAGAAGCCGTATCGCCCCCTACGCTTCCTGTAGTGTATTACAGTCTGTCAGAGTGACTGTGTAGATCATATGAACATTATAGAGCTTTTTAAATGAAACAGTATAAGCCGTATCGCCCCCTACGCTTCCTGTAGTGTATTACAGTCTGTCAGAGCGACTGTGTGGATCATATGAACATTATAGAGCTTTTTAAATGAAACAGTAGAAGCCGTATCGCCCCCTACGCTTCCTGTAGTGTATTACAGTCTGTCAGAGCGACTGTGTGGATCATATGAACATTATAGAGCTTTTTAAATGAAACAGTAGAAGCCGTATCGCCCCCTACGCTTCCTGTAGTGTATTACAGTCTGTCAGAACGACTGTGTGGATCATATGAACATTATAGAGCTTTTTAAATGAAACAGTAGAAGCCGAATCGCCCCCTACGCTTCCTGTAGTGTATTACAGTCTGTCAGAGCGACTGTGTGGATCATATGAACATTATAGAGCTTTTTAAATGAAACAGTAGAAGCCGTATCGCCCCCTACGCTTCCTGTAGTGTATTACAGTCTGTCAGAGCGACTGTGTGGATCATATGAACATTATAGAGCTTTTTAAATGAAACAGTAGAAGCCGTATCGCCCCCTACGCTTCCTGTAGTGTATTACAGTCTGTCAGAGCGACTGTGTGGATCATATGAACATTATAGAGCTTTTTAAATGAAACAGTAGAAGCCGTATCGCCCCCTACACTTCCTGTAGTGTATTACAGTCTGTCAGAGCGACTGTGTGGATCATATGAACATTATAGAGCTTTTTAAATGAAACAGTAGAAGCCGTATCGCCCCCTATGCTTCCTGTAGTGTATTACAGTCTGTCAGAGCGACTGTGTGGATCATATGAACATTATAGAGCTTTTTAAATGAAACAGTAGAAGCCGTATCGCCCCCTACGCTTCCTGTAGTGTATTACAGTCTGTCAGAGCGACTGTGTGGATCATATGAACATTATAGAGCTTTTTAAATGAAACAGTAGAAGCCGTATCGCCCCCTACGCTTCCTGTGGTGTATTACAGTCAGAATGACTGTGAGAATCACTTGAACATATGAACATATTTGTTTCAGCAATTGACACATTAACAATAAAATGACAGTGTTTAATTGTTACAGCTATAAATATATCTGGACTTTAGTAATATAATTTTTTTTCTCTCTCTCTATTCTTTCTCCATACAGTCCAGACACCCTGCTTGGTGAATAACGGAGGATGTAGTCATCTCTGTCTTTTGGCTCCAGCACCCAAAGGCTCTAGCTGCGCCTGTCCCACCGGCATTAACCTACAAGTGGACAGAAAAACCTGCACCCCAGGTAAGATTAGTAATATAAAGGAATATTCTATGCTGGACAACAATAATTGTGAACGTCTATGTGGGCTATGATTTCTCAGTTACGCTCAAATCACTGCTTGTTTTGTTGTACAGAGGTGTTTTTTGCACAACTGTGATAAACAAGGGACTCTATCGTGCTCCTCCACCTCTTTTCCCCCAACCCCGCTCTCAGTTCGACCCTCATAAAGCTGCAGATCGGCCGCTGGTCCTTCAGCACTGAGCTGAAACCCAACACCGAGCTGCAGTGGGTCAGTATGTTACCCTGAGCAGTCTCGCCCACATTTCTGTCCTCGGCTCTTTTTCTGAAGCAGCCAGATTGTCTTTGAAACCTGAATCTCAGCCCCCAGAGCCTGGGGGGGGGGGGGGGGGGGGCAGAAATCCCTCTTCTGTCACCCGGGTAGCAGTCAGAGTGTCTTTGTTTGAGCTTAATGTTTTGAAGCTATGAGGGTGATGTGGCTAACAAGTAATGAAAATGCACTATATTTCCAAAAGTATTCGCTCGTCTGTCTTCACACGCATATGAACTTGAGTAACATCCATTCTTAATCCATAGGGTTTAATATGATGTCGGCCCACCCTTTATGTCTTTATGGACCTGCTTTGTGCACTGGTGTGCAGTCATGTTGGAACAGGAAGGGGCCGTCCCCGAGCATGAAATTGTCCAGAATCTTTCGGTGCTGAAGCTTTAAGAGTTCCTTTCACTGGAACTAAGGGGCCGAGCCCAACTCCTGAAAAACACCCCCACACCATGATCCCCCCTCCACCAAACTTTACACTTGGTACAATGCAGTCAGACAAGTACCGTCTCCTGGCAACCGCCAAACCCAGACTCGTCCATCGGATTTCCAGATGGAGAAGCGTGATTGGTCACTCCATTGTGCTTGGTGATGTAAGGCTTGGATGCAGCTGCTTGGCCCTGGAAACCCATTCCTTGAAGCTCTCTACGCTGTTCTTGAGCTGATCTGAAGGCCACATGAAGTTTGGAGGTCTGTAGTGATTGACTCTGCAGAAAGTCAGTGACCTCTGCGCACTATGCCCCTCAGCATCCGCTGACCGCTCTGTCATTTTACCTGGCCGACCACTTCGTGGCTGAGTTGCTGTCATTCCCAATCACTTCCACTTTGTTATAATCCCACTGACAGTGGACTGTGGAATATTTAGTAGTTAGGAAATTTCACGACTGGACTTACTGCACAGGTGGCGTCCGATCACGGCACCACGCTGGAATTCACTGAGCTCCTGAGAGCGACCCATTCTTTCACTAATGTCTGTAGAAGCAGTCTGCAGGCCTAGGGGCTCGGCTTTATACACCTGTGGCCGTGGAAGTGACTGGAACACCTGAATTCAATGATTTGGATGTGTGAGCGAAAACTTTTGGCTGTATAGTGTAGCTCCCGTGCTAAAACTATAGAACTGTGGACTAAACATGTCTTGTCTGAGTACATTTGGGCTAAGCAGGGTGTAGTGCAGGTGTCGGCTACTCAAACACTACGAAGAGCCATTTTGTCCTTTCAACAAAAGTTTAAACGTCTTGGGAGCCACAACATTTCAGTTCATTTTATTGAAGTGATGTAGCTATAGCTGCTTTAGCTAAAGCCATAACCGCAAATAAGTCCATCCATCGCCATCCGCTTATCCGAGTCCAGGTCGCGGGGGGCAGCAGCCTATAAGCAAATAAGTCCATTCGTCTCCAAATTCCCAGTGTTCATTTTAAATCTTTCTTTTTGCCTTTCCATTAGCTTCTAACTAGGCGAGATTGTGTTGTCTGTGTTGCTATGGTGACCAACAGTCTCCGCAGTGATCTTCAGGCTTAAGGGGTAATTTAGCAGTTCTACATTAACTCCAGAGTTTAAGACCATTTAATGTTAAAACGGTGTTGAACGATCAGCAGAGCTTTATTTTACTGTAGAGGAGGATAATTTTATTTTTTAGCTACAAGTCTAACTATGTGGAGCTGCAACAGGGCAGTAGAAGAGCCTCATAAGGCTCCGGAACTACGCATTGCCCCATGATGTAGGGGTCTTGGCTTAGGGGGGGTCCCGGAAGGAGGCAAGTTGGGTGTGTCAAGGCTGTGTAAATTTGACTGCTGGTTTATACGTGCTAAGTGTGTGTTTCTTTTTTAGAAGATTAATTAATATATAATAATAATAATTATTATTATTATTCTTCCCCTTACAGGAATGAACAGCTTCCTAATCTTCGCCCGGCGGACAGACATCAGGATGGTCTCTCTGGATATTCCCTATTTTGCTGATGTTGTTTTAGCTGTCAACGGGACCATGAAGAACACCATCGCCATCGGAGTGGATCCCAAAGAGGGTAGGGGGCTTTTTTAAAAAGCTAATTTAATCTCAGCCTCGTTTATGTGCTCATCTTAGCATTGAGCTTAGTGCTTATCAAGTATTTACACCACAAGCTAAGCAGAGTAAGTTTTGGGAGGGGGTTTATGAGCCTCCAGTGCATCAGTGTGAACACCCCCAAAATCTACCAAACTGCTGTCCGTCAAGCACACCTGGATTGGTTGAGCAGTGAAGAGGGACAGGAAGTAAACAAATGAATTTATTGATCATATCTCTTATATTATGTGTTCTATTTGTTCTCTTTCTTCTGCCACGCAGTGGGAGACTTTTCCCCACAGTGAAACCTTTTTTTTTTTAGGTTTCTTGCACATTTTGTATATATTCTGGTTTGATAATGCCCTCTAGTGCCCACACTTGCATTGACAGACCCTCATCCGGCTTTCTTTTCTTAGGTAAAGTGTACTGGTCAGACAGCACACTGAAGAAGATCAGCAGGGCTAATATAAACGGCTCCGGGCAAGAGGACATCATCTCGTCAGGTATGGAGAGTAGCAAGCATCTCAGAATCTATAGTCATAGTAAATATAACTCTATACATACAGAATCATGACTTACAGGGTGCTTTCTGTTGGGAAAAATCAAAGCCTAATTCCTAAATTTACATTTGGGAAAATAAAACTAAGCGTTTAGAATGATCATGAATGAAATAAACAAACGTTATTGAGAAAATGCTCATGAAACACAGTTTTAGTCTGTGGGCGGGGCCTTATTTTAGCCACACCCCTGCATTTTAGGGCAGGAATTGAGGCTGCATCCCTGTCCCTCATGGCCACATGGTGAGCAGTTAGATCCCATTGTTTTGAAGTAAATGTGTCCCAAAGTCTGAAAATCAGTGGAACATTAAGAATCGGCGTATTTTCTGCAATTAAGCACTTTTTATTGTTTTAATGAACGATATGATTTTCTGTATGAACGGCTGTTTTTGCTGGGCTGAGCTGAAACTGTCACTACCGAAACGGTCACTACTGCAACATTTGGTAACGTTTGGGTAGCGTTACGATTGTTTTGGTAGTGACAAAATGTGACGTTGAATTATTTTTTTAATAAAGTAATCATAATTAATATAGAGTCACTCAGAGTAAAATGATTTTAGTCTAAAGTCCCAAAATGTGTTTTCACCTCTGACCTTGAACCAGTTGAGTGTGATCGTCCATATTAGCACTTTTCTATAGTAAAGCAGTTGCTGCAAGCAGAGAAGGTGGAGTCTGAGGTTTAATTCATTGCGGCAGTTTTGTGTATATTAATGTAGTCAGTATAAAACTATGTTCACACCTCCTGTTTAGGCCTGGTGACCACTGATGGCCTTGCTGTAGACTCTGTGGGCAGGAAGATCTACTGGACGGACACCGGAACCAACCGCATCGAGGTGGCCAACCTGAACGGTTCCATGCGGAAAGTTCTAGTCTGGCGGAACCTGGACAGCCCACGCGCCATCGCCCTGTACCACGAAATGGGGTAAAGAAAGAGAGCTACCACCACTGTTTGTCTTTAAAGCGATACTGTGTGACATACTTTTAGTCCATGTTTGTAGATACCAGTGAGCCATACAGTGTCAGAAAGCACATAATCAAGGCTATTAGAGATACTGACCACCTTAACCCGATTTTAGGTGGGTTTAAGATGATTACCATGTGCTAAGCTTCTATGATTTGTTAGCTCCTTAAGCCTCGCAGCTCTAAAGAAGCAAATTTAAGACACCAAATGTGCCTTAACTACTTTACTATCGCTTTAAATCACGTCGCTGTATTCTCCGAGCTCTGCTGTGCACATGCTAAATCCCATTTCTGTTGTGTTTTAGGTACATGTACTGGACAGATTGGGGTGAGCATGCAAAGCTGGAGAGAGCTGGAATGGATGGATCGGACCGTGTGGTTCTGATCAGTAATAACTTAGGCTGGCCAAACGGACTGGCCGTGGACAAGGCTGGCTCGCAGCTGCTCTGGGCAGATGCTCACACTGAGGTCAGTTTACTGGGGGTTACTGGGACTTGCTGGTCATGCATGTTAATAGTACTGTGTATTTCTGTGTGCTGTTAATTTATTGTGTATGAGTTTAAAATAAATGAGGATTACTCAAAATCTAACTGCATATTAAACACTTAAAGGTTCTTCAAGGGTTCTTTAGTAAAGGGAACAGTTCTATTTGTGTTCAGTCTCCAGAAAGGGTTCTGCCATTGTTACAGTCAATCAATCAATGCGATCAGTTATTAATCTCAGCGTTACTGAGCTCTGCTAAAGTCTGAGTAGACTGATAAATCAATGTGATCGGTTATTAATCTCAGCGTTACTGAGCTCTGCTAAAGTCTGAGTAGACTGATAAATCAATGTGATCGGTTATTAATCTCAGTGTTACTGAGCTCTGCTAAAGCCTGAGTAGACTGATAAATCAATGTGATCAGTTATTAATCTCAGTGTTACTGAGCTCTGCTAAAGCCTGAGTAGACTGATAAATCAATGTGATCGGTTATTAATCTCAGTGTTACTGAGCTCTGCTAAAGCCTGAGTAGACTGATAAATCAATGTGATCAGTTATTAATCTCAGTGTTACTGAGCTCTGCTAAAGCCTGAGTAGACTGATAAATCAATGTGATCGGTTATTAATCTCAGTGTTACTGAGCTCTGCTAAAGCCTGAGTAGACTGATAAATCAATGTGATCGGTTATTAATCTCAGTGTTACTGAGCTCTGCTAAAGCCTGAGTAGACTGATAAATCAATGTGATCGGTTATTAATCTCAGTGTTACTGAGCTCTGCTAAAGCCTGAGTAGACTGATAAATCAATGTGATCAGTTATTAATCTCAGCGTTACTGAGCTCTGCTAAAGTCTGAGTAGACTGATAAATCAATGTGATCGGTTATTAATCTCAGTGTTACTGAGCTCTGCTAAAGTCTGAGTAGACTGATAAATCAATGTGATCAGTTATTAATCTCAGTGTTACTGAGCTCTGCTAAAGCCTGAGTAGACTGATAAATCAATGTGATCGGTTATTAATCTCAGTGTTACTGAGCTCTGCTAAAGTCTGAGTAGACTGATAAATCAATGTGATCGGTTATTAATCTCAGTGTTACTGAGCTCTGCTAAAGCCTGAGTAGACTGATAAATCAATGTGATCAGTTATTAATCTCAGCGTTACTGAGCTCTGCTAAAGCCTGAGTAGACTGATAAATCAATGTGATCGGTTATTAATCTCAGTGTTACTGAGCTCTGCTAAAGCCTGAGTAGACTGATAAATCAATGTGATCGGTTATTAATCTCAGTGTTACTGAGCTCTGCTAAAGTCTGAGTAGACTGATAAATCAATGTGATCGGTTATTAACCTCAGTGTTACTGAGCTCTGCTAAAGCCTGAGTAGACTGATAAATCAATGTGATCAGTTATTAATCTCAGTGCTACTGAGCTCTGCTAAAGCCTGAGTAGACTGATAAATCACTGTGATCGGTTATTAATCTCAGCGTTACTGAGCTCTGCTAAAGCCTGAGTAGACTGATAAATCAATGTGATCGGTTATTAATCTCAGTGTTACTGAGCTCTGCTAAAGCCTGAGTAGACTGATAAATCACTGTGATCAGTTATTAATCTCAGCGTTACTGAGCTCTGCTAAAGCCTGAGTAGACTGATAAATCAATGTGATCGGTTATTAATCTCAGTGTTACTGAGCTCTGCTAAAGCCTGAGTAGACTGATAAATCAATGTGATCGGTTATTAATCTCAGCGTTACTGAGCTCTGCTAAAGCCTGAGTAGACTGATAAATCAATGTGATCGGTTATTAATCTCAGCGTTACTGAGCTCTGCTAAAGTCTGAGTAGACTGATAAATCAATGTGATCAGTTATTAATCTCAGTGTTACTGAGCTCTGCTAAAGCCTGTGTAGACTGATAAATCAATGTGATCGGTTATTAATCTCAGTGTTACTGAGCTCTGCTAAAGCCTGAGTAGACTGATAAATCAATGTGATCGGTTATTAATCTCAGCGTTACTGAGCTCTGCTAAAGCCTGAGTAGACTGATAAATCAATGTGATCGGTTATTAATCTCAGTGTTACTGAGCTCTGCTAAAGCCTGAGTAGACTGATAAATCAATGTGATCAGTTATTAATCTCAGTGTTACTGAGCTCTGCTAAAGCCTGAGTAGACTGATAAATCAATGTGATCGGTTATTAATCTCAGTGTTACTGAGCTCTGCTAAAGTCTGAGTAGACTGATAAATCAATGTGATCAGTTATTAATCTCAGTGTTACTGAGCTCTGCTAAAGCCTGAGTAGACTGATAAATCAATGTGATCGGTTATTAATCTCAGTGTTACTGAGCTCTGCTAAAACCTGAGTAGACTGATAAATCAATGTGATCAGTTATTAATCTCAGCGTTACTGAGCTCTGCTAAAGTCTGAGTAGACTGATAAATCAATGTGATCAGTTATTAATCTCAGTGTTACTGAGCTCTGCTAAAGTCTGAGTAGACTGATAAATCAATGTGATCAGTTATTAATCTCAGTGTTACTGAGCTCTGCTAAAGTCTGAGTAGACTGATAAATCAATGTGATCGGTTATTAATCTCAGTGTTACTGAGCTCTGCTAAAGTCTGAGTAGACTGATAAATCAATGTGATCGGTTATTAATCTCAGTGTTACTGAGCTCTGCTAAAGCCTGAGTAGACTGATAAATCAATGTGATCAGTTATTAATCTCAGCGTTACTGAGCTCTGCTAAAGCCTGAGTAGACTGATAAATCAATGTGATCGGTTATTAATCTCAGCGTTACTGAGCTCTGCTAAAGCCTGAGTAGACTGATAAATCAATGTGATCGGTTATTAATCTCAGTGTTACTGAGCTCTGCTAAAGTCTGAGTAGACTGATAAATCAATGTGATCGGTTATTAATCTCAGTGTTACTGAGCTCTGCTAAAGCCTGAGTAGACTGATAAATCAATGTGATCGGTTGGTTGGAGACAAACTAATAATCTCCTCAGGAGTGGACCTGTGAGTGATGAGCTTAGTAACAGAGATGTACTGGACTCCTGGGGATTGTGGATGCAACAATGTACAGAATATGTGTTTTCTTTGTTCCCTCGCTTAGAGGATCGAGGCATCTGACTTAAACGGTTTGAACCGAAGGACACTGGTGTCTCCAGTGCAGCACCCATACGGCCTCACGCTGCTCGGCCCGCACATCTACTGGACGGATTGGCAGAGCCGCAGCATCCAGAGAGCAGACAAAACCACCGGCACCAACATCATCACCATCCGCTCAAACCTGCCCGGACTCATGGACATCGAGGCTGTGGACCGGGAGAGGCCGCTTGGTAAGACTGTAGATCTGCACAATGAGTTTGTTTACATGCACATAATAATCGGATAACTGAGGAATTCCAATAACAATCGAACTATTAAGAGCATGTAAACACACTTTCCATGTGAGTTTCCATTTTTGTAAGAAGTTGACAGAAGCAGACGTTGGCACTTTTTAGGTTTTACGTCAGTTCTGCCCTCTGGTGGTCTTTCAGCATACCTGCTCTTCTGGCACTCACTCTCAGCAGTTTACCTGGGGTGTAAAGCGGTCACCTCACAGTGATTCACTGATCATGAGTCTTTAGGGAAAGGTTCAGTGTTTCATCATGATTAGTTTCAATTCGATTCAGAAAGTACACTGATTCACACAAATGCAACTGGAATGGATATTAATGGAATATAGACTGTAAAAACACAAGCTTGCTTATTTATTGATTAATTAATTTATTTGGGCAATAATGTTTTGAGCTTGGAGGGTCAGAATTGTTCATCAGTTATGATTAAATATTATAATTGTAATTAAAATAATGTATTTCTAACACTACAGCAAGTACAGGCTTTATATGTAACTAAACAGAAATCATATTAACCTCTTATTTAAGCAAAAAGCCAACAAAAATGACAACAGCACCATTGCATATTATGCAAAATGAAAATGCTAATAGCTGCTTGCATGCACAACTAGGTTTTTAGAATATTAGTTAGTATTCCCTGAAAAGTTTTGTCTGTACAGCCCTATGAAAACATACATGATGCATATATTTAACTATTTAAGGTCATTATGGTGATGCATGTTTGTTGTGACAATAGGAGTGAAACACTGTAAGAATAGGCTTCATGTTTGAGGTATTTTGTCAGACTTCATTGAAAAAATATCAGATTAATCTTGTAGCCCTAATCACGGTCTAATAAAATGTTATTTATGGTTGCACGATATTGAAGTAGGTTAACTTACAGTATATTCACACACTACTGAATGTTGACTTGATGTCACATAATTAGATCATATTCTGCAGTATTTGCTTTCTTTTACTTTCTTTCTTTTTTTTTTTTTTTTGATTGTGTGGTTCCCTTTATTCATCAAAACACTCACTAGAGCTGTGATTGGTCAGGATGCTCACAGCACTCTGTGATTGCTTAGAGGGCTCATTTGCATATCGCAGACTTCTGCTGTATCACTTCTGCAGAAACCGATATCCTGGTAACTGTCAACAAATGCTAATGGCGCAGACTCTGTGCTCTTCCTGTTCTTTACTCATCCTCCTCTTCACCTGTGCCCTCGGTCAGGTTTTAACAGGTGTGGTCGGAGAAACGGCGGCTGTTCTCACCTGTGCCTGCCGCGGCCGAATGGGACGTCATGCGCCTGCCCCACGGGAGTCCTGCTGAAGAGCGACGGCCGCTCGTGTGAGGAAATGCCCGAGACGTACCTGCTCTTCTCGAACCGCGTCAGTGTCCGGCGCATTTCCCTGGACACCCCCGACCACACAGACGTTCACGTCCCTGTCCCTGAGCTGCACAACGTCATCTCTCTAGACTACGACAGCGTGGACGGGAAGCTGTACTACACCGACGTCTCTCTGGACGTCATCAGGTACATAAACAACAAGGCTGATTCATACATGCTGCCTTCTGCATGGCGTAAGTGATGTGGCATCATGAGGGCTTCAGCTCCAGACGCGTAAAGGGTCGCATGAGTCACTCTGCTCAATAAAAATGTCATTTATAAAAGTGCATGATACACACTCACTGGCCACTTTATTAGGTACATTTATTGCTAGTAAAAGTTGGAAACGTTCCTCAGAGATTCTGGTTGGTTATTTGAGTTCCTGTTGCCTTTCTATCATCTGGAACCAGTCTGCCTATTCTCCTCTGACCTCTCACATCAACAAAGCATTTTCATCCACACAACTGACCGCTCACTGGATGTTTCCTCTTTTTCGGACCGTTCTCTGTAAACCCTAGAGAGGTTGTGCGTGAAAATCCCAGCAGATCAGCAGTTTCTGAAATACTCAGACCAGCCCGTCTGGCACCAACAACCACGCCACGTTCAAAGCCCCTTAAATCCCCTTTCTTCCCCGTTCTGATGCTCGGTCTGCACTTCAGCAAGTCGTCTTGACCACCTCTACAGGCCTAAATGCACTGAGTTGCGGCCTGTACCTAATAAAGAGGCCGGTGAGTGTATTTGTTTACTCATGACAGCATTCTGACTTAATAATCTGATAACTGAGGAATTCTGATAACGATCAAACTACTAAGTACATGTAAAAACTCCCCAATTCCAAATATAGTCGATAAGCCAAGACTTGTTTGTTTTAGCTCTGGAGCTATGAGGCTAATGTAGATAACAAGTGATGAAAGCTTATTAACATTATATGCAGCTGCATGCTTACATCTTCGTTAGGAGCTGTTCAATAATCTTTGAATAGATCTGCTGTACTAATGTAGTTTTTAACACTGTACATTCTCATAAAAGATGAGTTCCTCCAGATGGTACTTTGGTGAAGGAAATGGTTCTTCAGACTTATGGAAAATGTGTTGTATATAGTTCTATATTTATAATAGAGTGGATGTGGATGTAAACACCTATTAGTATTCAGAGGTGGACAGTAACTGAGTAACTGAGTAAATGTAATTAGTCTCTGTACTTTAGTATTTTTTGGTGTATCTGTACTGAAGTTTCTCCGTTCTGGGGACTTTTTCCTTTCACTCCACTACATTTCAGAATCTAATATCCGACTTTCTCCTCCTACATTTTGAGAAATCTGTTGTTCCTTTTGGTTTCTGTGTGTATAAAAACGTAACATGTCAAAACGAAAGAAGCGCAAAGCCACAGCACCAATCAGGGCCCAGCGGTCACTTTGTTTAGAGCTGGTTTTGACCTGTTGGTCATACCGACCCAGTGCAGCACGCGGTTCAACGTCAGCGCAGCAGCGTAAAACTTTGGGAGAGTCTGTTCAACATAAATGATGAACTAACCTAACTTTGTGTAAATAGAGCACAATATAGAAATACGTCCACATATATAAAAATGATAACAGGACATCAGAGCCAGAATTACTCTTTTAGTACTTTTACTTTATACTTAAGTACATTTGAAGGGAAATACTTTAGTACTTTTACTCAAGTGGAGGTCTAAAGGGAGGAACTTCTACTTTTACTGGAGTGATATTTTACCCTGGGGGTCTCGAATTTAACTCCAGTGCATGGTTTATGTACTTCGTCCACCTCTGTTAGTATTTCAGTCTTTATTTAATACAATAATGAAGGCTGCTTTTGGTTCTTTAGATTGTTTTGGATGGTTCTATGTAAAGCGTTTTTAGAAGATGGTTCTATGTAACACCAAAAAGATTCTGGTGCTGTTCTGATGATCTTTTAGAAGATGCTGTGTGACATGCTGTGAAAAAAGCAATGCCAGTTCTAGCTTCAGCTACAGTTTCCAGCTATGTTAATGCACTTAAGTCCATGTCTGTAGATGACCGTGAATCATACAGAGTCAGAAACCACATAATCACGTCTATTAGAGATACTGAGCATCACACTCTCTGAGCTGAGTGTTAAGGCATGCAGTCAGGTCGCTCCCTCATAGCTCCCATTCTAAAACTACAGCAAACCTCAGACAGACATGGTCTTGACTGATTGACCCTCTTTGGTAAGGGGTGATATTTGATTTATGGTGTTAACTGGGTGGTTAATTATCTCCGTGATTAAACTGCGAGAAACCTTGAATACACCTTTAAAGATCTGAGTTACGTTGAACAAGCTAGTTTAAAAGTGTGTGGCGTTCAACCGCATGTGTTGCTGCAGCTGGGCTGCTTTAATGTGGCTTTTGTGCCGTTTAGGTTGCCAGATTTTGTCAGAAAGTGAGAAATTGGACATTGTTGTCTCTTCATAAACAGCCCAGACGCTCAGACCAACCAGGAAAGTTAATGCGTTTGTTCCCCGAGACATTTGTGCTTGTTTGATCGGCAGCCGTGGCAGAATCTGGAAGCAAAAGCTCCGGATTTGTTTAGTTTCGCGTGCAGCTCATTGAGCACAAGCTAAACAAGCAAAGGCTTCTGTTCTGCACACGTTCTGCCGGCTCTTTCTTTTTGTCCTCGTTCTCCAGTGGAGAACGTACGCTGCCCATCTAGTGTTTGGGGACTGACTCTTCAAATGTTTTTTGGGGCAAATGATCATTCCGCTTTCCCTGGCCTGTTACAGCCTAATCAGATAAACGGTGTCGCATGTTTAAATATTTGTGCCAACATTAGTGACAGTGCTGCATTGGCCATGCCCCCCTGCCCCCCCCCCCCCCCCCTCATCTGTTGTGATGTCAGCACTCAAACCTTTCAGTTGTTTAAACCAACCTGAGAGAAAAAAGCATAATGTGTGTTTTTAATTGTAGGAGAGTTAATCTGGATGGCAGCGGGATGGAGACGGTGGTCAGTCAGGGGCTGAAGACCACCGATGGTTTAGCAGTGGACTGGGTGGCACGGAACATGTACTGGACCGATACGGGCCGGAACACTATAGAGGTCTCACGATTGGACGGGTCAGCGCGGAAGGTTTTGGTCAACAACAGCCTGGATGAGCCGCGGGCCATTGCTGTGTTCCCCAGCAAAGGGTCAGGCGTGTGTGTGTGTGTGTGTGTGTGTGTGTGTGTGTGTGTGTGTGTGTGTGTGTGTGTGTGTGTGTGTACATGTTCTTGTCTTGCTACACTTGTGTGTCTTCATAGTGATGGAACAACATGACCTTTTTGCTCAAGTGAGGACATTTTGCTGGTCATCACTTAAGCATGTGCTGTTTACACAACAAATTAAAATAAAAAAAAAACTAAAAGAACAGGAATTGCTGTTTGAATACTGATTTTAAGGTCAAGATTAGGTTTAGGTGTAGTATTACTCTTACAGTAATACACAATTCAATAGAATAGAAGTCCTTACAAGTATAGCAAGACAAATTGTTTACTTTGTTTGTTTATTATTATTTATCTCTTTTATGATTTCTGTTTATGGTGTCTTTTTTAGACCAGTCTCTTGATGATAATAAAAGTAAAAAAGTTTACAGTGCGCTTTGCTTAAAGATTGAAAGGCCTATATCATATCGCTGTTGTCGGAAGAAAACCTCGTATCTCCAAAACGGTGACTTCACAGGAGAAGGAAAAGACCTGCTTCCCTTTTAATGGAAGTCACTGGAGCCAGACGTCTTTCCAAGTCACTTTGGGTCGTTTTTTTACTCCATTCATCACGAAATTTCCATACAATGTAAAGGGTCACAGGGATTTTCAAATTATGCCAAAAAGTGAAAAATGGAGATACGAGTTTTTTTCCGACAGCAGCGATATATTTTTTGCGTATTAACTTATTGTAGTTATGACATTCGTGTGGTTTTTGTGCCAAAAAAAATAATTTGCACATGACTGTTTTCCAACCTCTCCGACATCACAAAGTCAGTGAATTCAGATGGGATGTTTTTGCAGTGTAGTTTCCATAAATGGACCGTACAGACGGGTACATTTGGACTCTTTTAATAATGCTTACATACTACAACACTTGTTGTTGAGTCAGAAGGTGTCCGAGTGTAGTAATGTAAATAAATGTGTAGTGCAGTGCAACCCAGAATGACCCTCACTGCTGCTCATATGCACTCAGCACTATAAAGCTCTATAAGTCTATTTGGTTCTCTGTGTAGGTTCCTGTTCTGGACAGACTGGGGGCACATTGCTAAGATCGAGCGAGCCCACCTGGACGGTTCTGACCGAAAGGTTCTGATCAACACGGACCTGGGCTGGCCCAACGGTCTCACACTCGACTACGACACACGCAGGTAAGAAATGAGCATAAAACAGCATTAAAGGTTTTACAGCCTTTCATAAAAATACAAACTCTGGCTTTCAGTTTTAGTCCCATCGTCTAAAGTCAAAAGGTGCATATTTATGTATGGATGTAATTATGGCTCGTATGCTTTACGTCACTGGTCAGCTCTCAGAATCAGCTGGGTTAGGGAAAATCCGCCGATACTGTAACATCGCCGATCATTTTTTTCGACCTCTTTTAAACAGAACTAAGACAAACCGTGCGACGGTGGCGCGCAAAGCAGCTACATCTGTTTTTTGCCCCTTGCCTCTAGAAACAGAATAAAGTGCTTAATTTGCCACAATTCCACCTGATTTGAGGTATAAAACAAGCTTTTGTTTGGCTAATCTGTTTGCATTTTATGCTTAAAGATGCACAAAAAATTCTGCTCAGAAACGCATTTATTATAAAAGCTATTTTATTCATTTCCTTGTGGGTGTTCATGCTCTCTAGTGATAGAGAAATTCCTAACTAGGTCCAACTAGAAACAGGAGAAATAGGTGGATCTTGAGGTGGTGAGGGATCTAGCCTCACTGTTGTGCTGAGAGCCACTGCGACAGCTGGCGTTGATTTTGACATGTGCACATGATAATTTGACGATTTCTGCTCTCCTCACGTCTTTCTTCACGTTTGTGCATGTGTAGGATATTCTGGGTGGATGCACATCTGGATCGCATAGAAAGTTCTGACCTGAATGGCAAACTGCGCCAAATCCTCGTCAGCCATGTTTCGCATCCTTTCGCCCTCACACAGGTACTGGACTCATCCGCTGGCCCGGATCCTTCCCTCTCACTCACTCACTCACTCACTCTCTCTCTCACTCTCCTGATCACTTAGTCGATCACTCCTCTGCTCACTCCGTCACTCCCAGTGTTGGACGTGCTTCAGCTTAAAAAAATGCAGTTAGCCACACGACAAGCTACGCTAGGCATCAGTATTGATGCTTCTTCATGCTGAATGTCTGTGACGCTTATTATATAATGTTGCGCATTGCTAAAGCTAAATTCACTGCTGTTCTGACCCGCACTCATCCGTTTGTCGTTTTATTCCATCCTTCGTTTCTCCCATAGACTCCAGTTCATTTTTACCACCCCACAAAATCGATCACTTCTTTGCATGACAGTCACCAAAATGCGTGTACTCATTCAGGGCAGGTCCCCAAGCTCTAAGCCACAACCATACTGACCCGCACTCTTCAGTTTGCCGTTTTTCCATCCCTCTATTAATTCTTTGTCAGAATCCAGAGCCCTACTTACCCACACTCCTCTATATGCTGTTCTCTCGTTCCTCCTATAGAGTCCCATTCATTTTCTAACCCAACAAAGCCTCAATCTGTCTTTTTGCCGACAATGTTGTTTATTCATTTGTAAGAATTTTGTTTTAAAAAAAAAAAAAGTTTGTGAAAAGAAAAACAGCTGATATATTGAGAAATACATTTTGCTGGTATTACGCATGATATAGATTGATATTTTGTACATGTGTAAAGCCGCACCGTTTATTTATTTATTTATAATATCATTTTTTAAAAATCTGAAAATGCAGTTCAAATCGTGCCAGTTCATCAGTTTGTTCAAATGTTATAGTTCAAGGGCTCATATCATGGAAAACATCACTTTCCCATTTGATCACTTTTTTGGAAGAAGAGTTTGATGTAGTATGTAAACATTTCGCTCCTTTCAGAACTAAACCCTGTATCCTCCTTACAGGAGAAGGAAAAACGTTCTTCACTTTTAACGCAAGTCAGTGGAACCAGATCTTTTTTCCATGTGATTTTTGGTCCAGTAATCATAAAATTTACACCCAGTGTAAAGAGCAGCAGGCATTTTTTTTAGTTATGTCAAAAACTGGAACAGGATAAAAATGGAGATACAAGGTTTTGTTCCAGCAGCAGCCAGTTGTACAGTCCATGTATACATACATATAGTCCAGCTATGAACATTAAGCTGTGAAAACAGCCCACTTGGAGCGCATTTGCATTAACCAGAGTAACCCAGTCAGATGGGGCTCAGCAGAGGGTCAGTTTCAACCTAACAATGCAGAACCAATGACTAAAACCTGTGAAGATCCGTGGTCTGGTCAAATTAAACGCTGTTGGTCAGCGCTATGTTACAGATAAAGTCACTTATCTGCTAAAAATACTTCATTTGGAGCTTCAGTAGAAAAACATACTGTCCAGCACTGGTCACCTCTCTGCTCACTCTATCTCTCACCCACTCACTCACTCATCCACTCATCTATTCATGTTCCCTTTTGTTTTCACCCTTAACATATTGCCCCTTTTTCCACATCCTTCCATCTCTGACCCCCATTTTTCTTCCCATCTCTTCCTTCCTCCCCTTCCCTCTTTGTTCCTCCTTCGTTTTCTCTCCTCCTCTCAGCTGAAGCCGGTCTCCTCTCCTCTAACCGCTTTCTCCCGAATCTCACAGCAAGACCGGTGGATCTACTGGACCGACTGGCAGACTAAATCCATCCAGCGGGTCGACAAACACACCGGACGAAATAAGGAGACTGTACTGGCCAATGTAGAGGGACTGATGGACATCATAGTGGTCTCACCGAACCGCCAGACTGGTAAGAGCGCTAGAGCACTGCCCTTTAGATTTTAATACCAGATTGGAAAATAATGACCAGTCATGTGATGTGGGTGGGGCTTGTGGACACACCCACTCTTAACTGAAGATTTTTCTGAAGAGCTTCAATTCAATGGGGGTTATAACTTATAACCTGTGTATGTTATGTGGCTAATAACTCTTTAGGGTTACAGCTCTGTGGAATTCATAAATCTTTAGCAAGGAAATATTAAAATCAAATCAAATCTTGACCTTAGAATCAAAAATGGTATTAAACCTGAAAAGTTTTCTATCCCCAGCAAATTTGTGAAGTTTGTGAAGTTTGTGAAGTCTTGACTAGGTGGATGACTTCAAACATCTTGCGTCAACCATCCAGAGCAATGGACAGTGTAGAAAAGAGGTGAAGAAGAGGGTGCAGGCAGGATGGAGTGGGTGGAGACGGATGTCAGGGCTGATGTGTGACAGAAGGATAGCAGCAAGAGTGAAAGGGAAGGTCCTCAAGACAGCAGTGCGTCCTGCTATGATGGACGGTTTGGAGACTGTGGCTCTGTCTAAAAGACAGGAGGCTGAGCTGGAGGTGGCAGAGATGAAGATGCTGAGATTTCCGTTGGGAGTGACCAGGCTGGACAAGATTAGAAATGAGCAGATCAGAGGGAGGGACAGTGAAGATGGAGCAGTTTGGAGATAAAGCCAGAGAGGCCAGGTTGAGATGGTTTGGACATGTGTTGAGGAGGAATAGTGGATGTATTGGGCAAAGAATGTTGGAGATGGAGCTGCCGGGTAGAAGGAGAAGAGGTAGACCTCAGAGAAGGTTTATGGATGTTGTGAAGGTGGACATGGAGATGGTTGGTGTGAAAGTAGAGGAGGCAGTGGATAGGGCAAGATGGAGGCAGATGATCCGCTGTGGCGACCCCCAAAGGGAGCAGCCGAAAGAAGAAGAAGAAGAAGAAGAAGAGCGAAGTCTTGACTAGGTTGTCGGAACGCTATTTTCCAGAATTACCTGTGTTTATATGACTTTTGCTACGAAAAAAAAGAAATTTTCTCACGTTTTTGAAATAATAGTTTGATGTAGCATGTAAACAGTGTTGAAGTTTCAAAATAGGACACATTTAAATTCACATTAAAAAAATAGGACATGTTAAATTCAGTAAATGAACAGGAATTCTGCATCAAAATGTACAGTAGTGCGTCTCTGTAAAGGATATATTCACTTATCTACGCTTAAAAATCAGCAAATCATGGAATTTGAGGACAAATTTGCACACAACCGTAAATTTGCCTATTCCGTCAACAGTGGTTTAGCTCCGCCCATTCCCTCTGAAGTCATAAGGAGTGTTTTAGCCTGGACTGTCAGTCAGAGCACAGCTCATTTACACATATTGGTCCTAAAGAAAGAGAAACAGAACAGAAACAGCCTGAGTGATTGTAAGGGATAAAGAGAGGATGTAAGTGGGCTGGAGGTCAGGGAACTGGCCCTGTGACCGGTTGCCGGTTTGATCCCCAGTGCCGACAGTCCATGACTGAGGTGTCCTTGAGCAAGACACCTAACCCCCAACTGCTCCCCGGGCGCCGTGGATTGGGCTGCCCACCGCTCCAGGCAGTGTGTGGTGTTTCACTGCAGGGATGGGTTAAATGCGGAGGTGGAATTTCCCCGTTTGTGGGATTAAAAAAGTATCACTTAAAAATGAATTGAGTTTGACACCAATGTTAAACGTTGACTTCAGGGGATAAAACACAAATGAAAGTGTGGGATATGGACTCTTTAAGCAGCTTTATCAGTATCTTCTATTCACCTGGCAGGTACCAACCACTGTGGAGTAAATAACGGAGGCTGCACTCATCTCTGCTTTGCGAGGACGAACAGCTTTGTGTGTGCGTGTCCAGATGAGCCGGACGGACGGCCTTGCTCCACCAGTGAGTTCAGCACAGCACATACACTGTCCTACGTATTATGTGCTCATAATGACGATAAAGGTACGGGCAAAGTTAAGCTTTCCAAGTAGCTTCTGCTGTGTATAGCTATACTAATGTACTTCAGCTCATGTTAACAGATAACAGCGAGTCATACAGTGTCAGAAACCACAATCAAGTTTATTACCCAGACAGTGACCATATATCTCTCCGCTGGCTTGATAAGGTGGCCCCCGCTGACTGCTTGCCACTGCTGGATCACCCGGATTATTGTCCTGCATGCAAGATCTATCTCAAATCCTCTTTAGACAGATTTTCAGTGCATGTAGACTTTTATTTTGGAAAATAAGAAAGACAAATAGTCTAAAATAAAATAATTAAAATCATTAGTAGGCCTGAAATGATTCCGTTAAAATGTTGTTGTGCTAGATTGCTTACAGCTCTATAACTGGATTTATTTATTAAGTTACTGTTAAAATGATTTTCTAAATGATTTTTCTTTTACAAATGATAATAAATGAAAGACGTGAAGGAAGAAAGTGCCGTTTTGTCTAATTATCTTTAACCGCTGGTGGGCTGCCCAGAAAACGCTGAGCGAAAAGCCAGTGGGCCGCCAGCGTTGCTGTCAGAGAGATTAAAGAGCAACGCTCGCTTTCAGGCATGCAGTTAGAACCATTCAGGCTGATGGTGTAAGAGAGAGGTGGTGTATGGTTCAGGCTGATGGTGTAAGAGAGAGGTGGTGTATGGCTCAGGCTGATGGTGTAAGAGAGAGGTGGTGTATGGTTCAGGCTGATGGTGTAAGAGAGAGGTGGTGTATGGCTCAGGCTGATGGTGTAAGAGAGAGGTGGTGTATGGCTCAGGCTGATGGTGTAAGAGAGAGGTGGTGTATGGCTCAGGCTGATGGTGTAAGAGAAAGGTGGTGTATGATTCAGACTGATGGTGTAAGAGAGGTGGTGTATGGTTCAGACTGATGGTGTAAGAGAGAGGTGGTGTATGGTTCAGGCTGATGGTGTAAGAGAGAGGTGGTGTATGGTTCAGGCTGATGGTGTAAGAGAGAGGTGGTGTATGGTTCAGGCTGATGGTGTAAGAGAGAGGTGGTGTATGGCTCAGGCTGATGATGTAAGAGAGAGGTGGTGTATGGTTCAGGCTGATGGTGTAAGAGAGAGGTGGTGTATGGTTCAGGCTGATGGTGTAAGAGAGAGGTGGTGTATGGTTCAGGCTGATGGTGAAAGAGAGAGGTGGTGTATGGTTCAGGCTGATGGTGAAAGAGAGAGGTGGTGTATGGTTCAGGCTGATGGTGTAAGAGAGAGGTGGTGTATGGCTCAGGCTGATTGTGAAAGAGAGAGGTGGTGTATGGCTCAGGCTGATGGTGTAAGAGAGAGGTGGTGTATGGTTCAGGCTGATGGTGTAAGAGAGAGGTGGTGTATGGTTCAGGCTGATGGTGTAAGAGAGAGGTGGTGTATGGCTCAGGCTGATGGTGTAAGAGAGAGGTGGTGTATGGCTCAGGCTGATGGTGTAAGAGAGAGGTGGTGTATGGTTCAGGCTGATGGTGTAAGAGAGAGGTGGTGTATGGCTCAGGCTGATGGTGTAAGAGAGAGGTGGTGTATGGTTCAGGCTGATGGTGTAAGAGAGAGGTGGTGTATGGCTCAGGCTGATGGTGTAAGAGAGAGGTGGTGTATGGTTCAGGCTGATGGTGTAAGAGAGAGGTGGTGTATGGTTCAGGCTGATGGTGTAAGAGAGAGGTGGTGTATGGTTCAGGCTGATGGTGTAAGAGAGAGGTGGTGTATGGCTCAGGCTGATGGTGTAAGAGAGAGGTGGTGTATGGTTCAGGCTGATGGTGTAAGAGAGAGGTGGTGTATGGCTCAGGCTGATGGTGTAAGAGAGAGGTGGTGTATGGTTCAGGCTGATGGTGTAAGAGAGAGGTGGTGTATGGTTCAGGCTGATGGTGAAAGAGAGAGGTGGTGTATGGTTCAGGCTGATGGTGAAAGAGAGAGGTGGTGTATGGTTCAGGCTGATGGTGTAAGAGAGAGGTGGTGTATGGCTCAGGCTGATTGTGAAAGAGAGAGGTGGTGTATGGCTCAGGCTGATGGTGTAAGAGAGAGGTGGTGTATGGTTCAGGCTGATGGTGTAAGAGAGAGGTGGTGTATGGTTCAGGCTGATGGTGTAAGAGAGAGGTGGTGTATGGCTCAGGCTGATGGTGTAAGAGAGAGGTGGTGTATGGCTCAGGCTGATGGTGTAAGAGAGAGGTGGTGTATGGTTCAGGCTGATGGTGTAAGAGAGAGGTGGTGTATGGCTCAGGCTGATGGTGTAAGAGAGAGGTGGTGTATGGTTCAGGCTGATGGTGTAAGAGAGAGGTGGTGTATGGCTCAGGCTGATGGTGTAAGAGAGAGGTGGTGTATGGTTCAGGCTGATGGTGTAAGAGAGAGGTGGTGTATGGTTCAGGCTGATGGTGTAAGAGAGAGGTGGTGTATGGTTCAGGCTGATGGTGTAAGAGAGAGGTGGTGTATGGCTCAGGCTGATGGTGTAAGAGAGAGGTGGTGTATGGTTCAGGCTGATGGTGTAAGAGAGAGGTGGTGTATGGCTCAGGCTGATGGTGTAAGAGAGAGGTGGTGTATGGTTCAGGCTGATGGTGTAAGAGAGAGGTGGTGTATGGTTCAGGCTGATGGTGTAAGAGAGAGGTGGTGTATGGCTCAGGCTGATGGTGTAAGAGAGAGGTGGTGTATGGTTCAGGCTGATGGTGAAAGAGAGAGGTGGTGTATGGTTCAGGCTGATGGTGTAAGAGAGAGGTGGTGTATGGTTCAGGCTGATGGTGTAAGAGAGAGGTGGTGTATGGCTCAGGCTGATGATGTAAGAGAGAGGTGGTGTATGGTTCAGGCTGATGGTGTAAGAGAGAGGTGGTGTATGGTTCAGGCTGATGGTGTAAGAGAGAGGTGGTGTATGGCTCAGGCTGATGGTGTAAGAGAGAGGTGGTGTATGGTTCAGGCTGATGGTGAAAGAGAGAGGTGGTGTATGTTGGATTTTTCTCTTAACTACGCCTTTACTTCTGTTCTTTCTCCTTGACAGTTTCCGGCTTTGTTCCCACGGTTCCCGACAGAGGAATCACAAGCACTCAGTCTCCGAACAAAAGAGTGAAAGTCCCTACGAATAAACCCCAGCCAGGTCATCCTGTGCTCAAGTGAGTAGTTTGACTGAACCCAAAGCCCTGAGTTGCGTCTAGAGCTAAATTCCTGATAAAATGACGGCAGTTCAGACGATGTCATTTCACTTCCGGAGTCCGAAACATACCGAACGTATTCCAGCGTTTAGGGTTGTCACTGTTAGTTTAAGGCTGAGGAAGAGAAATGGGACATTGGTCGGGGTTTGAGAGTCAGTTCTTTGTAGCTGTTAAATACTAATAAAGTAAGGCCCCGTCCTATTTCCTATTTTTTTACCCCTATCCCTTGATTTCAAGTGTCACCTTGCCCCTTGGAATGGAGTTGAGTTCTTCCCTGTGAAATGAGCCCCTCAAATAAAAAGAGCATTACTTCATTAACAGCTACTAGCGCTGCTCTGAAGGCGACCCTGCCTAAGACCATAAACGGAGACCCCTCCCACCCCCACCATGGACTGTTCTCGCTGCTGGCCTCTGGAAGGAGGTTCCGAAGCCTTCGAAGCAGAACAGCCAGGTTCCAAAACAGCTTCTTCCCACATGCCATAAGACGGCTGGACTCTAAATAACAAGCTGCTCAGACATGGGACCTCCAGAGCAATACACTCTTATACATATACTTATTTAAAATTGTTTATCTGCTGATATACATATGTTTACAGATGCACCACGCTTTGCCCTACGCTGTGTTACTTGTATTACCGATCTACTCTGAGCCAAGACAACGAAATTTCGCTCTAATGCGCACTGTGTTAATTTACAGTGTTAATTTGAATAATATTAAAGTCTGTCTGGGTCTCTGAGCCTAAGACCCTTCCAGCCTGCAGGGACAGCAGAGGAGGGGAAAGTTCAGCTCCTCACTGCTGGGCTTTAGTCACATTTAGGGATCATACGCCTTCAAAGAGGGGGGCAGCTATTTATAATCACCCCCCACTAATTCTTCAGTGATATTAGGCTGAAGTCAGATATTCACAGCATCTTGTTCTAATTTACCTGTTCCACCTTAAATGGAGCAGCAGCTACATTCTGGCGCTTCAGGCATCAGAACTGCTGGACTATTTAAGGTGGAACGGGAAAATTGGCTAGCTAGCTACCAGGACAGCATATTAGTATCAATTGTTATGCGTGTTATGAAGAAAATGACCAAAGTACGTTGGTTATCGTATGTTTAGTAGATAAACTTGTCACATTTGGGGTTTCTTTGGTCTCTTGCGCTCCATCTTGCCTGTTTTTCTGCAGTGTCTGTCTCTGTAAAAGCTCCGTTTGGAGGGTCATGTAACCTTAACACTTCATCCTACCCCTAGACATGAACGCTCAAAACGGAGGGGTAGGAGCTAAATGGTGGGGGCGAGGTGTAAAATGGGACTGGGCCTAAGGATGAAATGGATATATAACATTATATTGTTTATGATGAGAGTAACACTGTTTTTTCTTTGCTCAGCTGTACAGACAAGTCTGCTGGTGTGGAGAACTGCGTTCAGAACAATGTGGTTTCTGCTCCTCACGGTACGAGAGGAACTGCAGCGTTTCTCTTTCTCCCATAACCCGTTTACTAGCTGAGCATCACTGCTGCAGGATTTATCTTTCATCCACTTTCTCTTTCCTTTTCGTACAGGGGAGGGGCTTCATATCAGCTATGTGATTGGTGGAGCTCTGACCGTTCTGGCTATTCTCATACTTATAGCCGTATACATCATTTACAGGTGGGTGCAGATGTGTCTTGTGAGGCTTTAGAGGCTTTAAGATTATTTCTGATTCTGTTATTATCATAGTAGTTCAGTTGACTTATGATGATTGATGGGTTATTTACAGTGGTGGACAGTAACTGAGTAACTGAGTAAATGTAATTAGTCTCTGTACTTCAGTATTTTTGGTGTATCTGTACTGAAGTTTCTCCGTTCTGGGCGTCTTTTTCCTTTCACTCCACTACATTTCAGAGTCTAATATCGACTTTTTCCTCCTACATTTTGAGAAATCTGTCGTTCCTTTTGGTTTCTGTGTGTATAAAAACGTAACATGTCAAAACAAAAGCGCAAAGCCAGAGCACCAATCAGGGCCCAGCGGTCACTTTGTTTAGAGCTGGTTTTGACCTGTTGGTCATACCGACCCAGTGCAGCACGCGGTTCAACGTCAGCGCAGCAGCGTAAAACTTTGGGAGAGTCTGTTCAACATAAATGATGAACTAACCTAACTTTGTGTAAATAGAGCTCAATATAGAAATATGTCCACATATGCAGTCGAGACTGACGCGGCTTTTTTCTGAATTTCTACAAACACCATTTCATTTTATAGTAAATGAGTTTGGGCTGGTTTATGTTTATGAACAGACGCCTACAGATCAACATAGTAAAGGAGCTCATCTGTGATCCTGAGTTTAAAGCCAGTTTTTATTCAACTTAAACTTGGAACTAAGTTGTAAATAAATCTGAAACTGAAACTTTGCTTGTGTGTAAAAAGTGATTTCAGAGCCACTCGGTTCTCCCTGATGGAAACTGTTTACCTTCAGTGTTTTGTGCTTCTGATCATTTTAATAGACGTCAGCGTCACTAATTAATGACGTTCTATTAAAAGACTGGTTTACCAAGAGAGACGCTGGAGGACTTTCACCTGAAATGAGTTCATGAAGCCAGTCTGGTTATAAAAATGATAACAGGACATCAGAGCCAGAATTACTCTTTTAGTACTTTTACTTTATACTTAAGTACATTTGAAGGGAAATACTTTAGTACTTTTACTCAAGTGGAGGTCTAAAGGGAGGAACTTCTACTTTTACTGGAGGAATATTTTACCTTGGGGGTCTCGACTTTAACTCCAATACATGGTTTGTGGACTTGGTCCACCTCTGGTCATTTAGTAAAACAGATTCTCCTTTAACTTTTTAAGAGCTTAGCCTAATCTTTATATTAGTGATGTACTAAACTATCATCCACTGCTCTTCATTCAGCATGAGCTCCGCTTTACAGTTATTCCACTAATGAAACACTAATATTGAATATAAGTGATGAAAATACTGCAAAAGAAGCGAATTCAGACGTTTCAGTCTGACGTTTGTAAATGTTGTCATCTTTGTCCTCAGGCACAAAAAGTCAAAGTTTGCTGATCCAGGTGTGAGTAATCTGACCTACAGTAACCCTTCATACCGGACGTCTACGCAGGAGGTCAAAATAGAGACCGCTCAGAAACCTCCCATATACAACCAGCTGCGATATAAAAAAGAGGTGCGTCTTTCTTTTTTCTCCTTTCTTTTTTTTTTACTGCAATAAATCAATGCATTGATTCTGTGTGAATCCGTTGGTCAGTGTTTGTCTTCTGGAGGTGACGTCCAGAGATTTTTGGCATCTACGGTACAGTGAGGCACAATCTAACACAGCGTAAAAATGATCACAGGTTCTTGATGTAGTTAAACACTCAAGCAGAAAATGCTGCACCGAGTCCCAGACGATGTGTAAAAACACGCGTTGCTTATCAATGAATTCTGAGTCAAGTTTCAGTGCCAAGTTATTCTGTTCTCTAATGCAAAAAAGGGTCATTAAAATCAAAGGATTCTTGCAAAAAAGATAATTAGTCAAAAAGATTAAAAAGCGTTCTTGCAGAAGGTTAAAGAAAAATGAAATATCAAGCTTCAGCCGATGGTTCTTCTGAGGAAGGAGAAGGCCCTCTTCGTTTATTAAGTTTCAGGGGACAAGTTGGCGTCCGGATAGCCAAAAATGTGGAGATCCAACACATTTCCAAATGTGCTCATCCCCCTCCCTGGGCTCATTTCTTCACTCCTCCTCTCTGAGCATCCTAGGCTTCCCGTTGGCCATCGTTATATTTCTCTATATTAAATTTACTTTTTGACGCCTATGTTTTGTCAGACAAAGACCATTTTTATGCCTTCTTGACCTCAAGCTGGGTACTTAATTATTTACTTAATTAAACCTAATTATTTAAGTTATTTAAGAGTTTATCTATTTCCTCATTAAAAGCTGGCTTGTTTTTACCGAACAGGCAGTATTTCTTATATTCAGGTGTCCGCTTGTCTCTGAAGGCTTTCTAACACTGAAGCAGTGCCTGGCGCGGACGCCCTCTCACCTGAACGCCTTAGGCCTAACTTTTACCTACCTAAGATTAAGTGATTAAGATTAAGAGACCCTTATTAGTCCCACAACGGGGAAATTTCACCTCTGCATTTAACCCATCCGTGAAGTGAAACACCACATACACACTAGTGAACACACACACTAGGGGGCAGTGAGCACACTTGCCCAGAGCGGTGGGCAGCCCTATCCACGGCGCCCGGGGAGCAGTTGGGGGTTAGGTGTCTTGCTCAAGGGCACCTCAGTCATGTGCTGTCGGCTCTGGGGATCAAACCGGCGACCTTCCGGTCACGAGGCCGGTTCCCTGACCTCCAGCCCACGACTGCCCCCTGCAGGCCTTAGTTAAAATAACTTTATCCTTTATTTTAATAATTTCTAAATTATGATGGCTGCAAACCTTTTATTAAAGATGACTCAAGGACGTTTTATCAATATTTCTGGCTGTGCCATAAAATATACCGTTTCATCATTTATTTGTGAATTGGTCCCAGAATTCACTCCTATATTATTAGACAATCAATTAACCTTGTTTTAAGCTGGGAGTATGTAGAGTACGTTGAGGATGACCCTAATTTACTGTGTAGCCAAGCCCAATACTATACGATACAAATATAAACCAGAATAAACTGTTAACATTACAGAAATAAACAGATCCAGGGGATAAATGTCAAAATAGAATGAATAAAGCCATAGAAATTGTGAAACAGTAACTCAGCAGTACCTATAAAGTAAATGTTGATAATAATAATAAAAAAATAAACAATAGTACATTTAGAAAAATAGCTAAAACATATCAATATCACTTTAAAACTGAGCTAAAATCAACTAAAACTGCTGCAGGCTGAGTGGAGGTGGTTCGAGACTGAAAGTCATTTGACCCCAGCAAGCGAAGGTGTAGAATTTGTCTGATCCACTCACACCAGCGCAACACACACTAACAAATGACCAGTGTCACTGAAGTGCAGAGAATGACCCACACGTATAATACCTGCTCTGTGGGGGTCCTGGCTACTGAAGAAAAGTCTGCAGAGAAACAGATGGACTACAGTCCGTAACTGTAAAACTACAGAGTGAAACTATACGGTCAGTGAAGCTGATCAAATGGACACTGAGTGTAGAAACAAGGAGGGAGTTGTAATGTTGTGTGATTGGTGTAAATATATATATAATGAATTAATAATTCATCTGATGCCAGAATGTGTTGTTTTCTCCTCCCTCGTTTACTTCATGTGGATTTACAGGCTGAAAGAAATCACTTCTGCTCCTCACTTCCCTCTCGTACTGTTTCTTCCCTCACCGCAGCTCTCTCACCCCTACAACTCTCTCTCTCCCTTCATCTTCTGACCTGCTCTTCTCCTTTCTCCATCACGCCGGGCTGAAGCAGGTAGTAGAACGGCATGAGGACATC
The DNA here is from genome assembly GCF_015220715.1 of Pygocentrus nattereri. Classification (NCBI taxonomy): domain Eukaryota; kingdom Metazoa; phylum Chordata; class Actinopteri; order Characiformes; family Serrasalmidae; genus Pygocentrus; species Pygocentrus nattereri. Next base: position 38,851,508 of record NC_051225.1, read on the forward strand.
ACAGTGCCTTCTAGATTGATTTAACCCTAAAACACCGTCCGCTTTTCCCAAAAACCTGCATCCGCCTGCGCCTTTTCAGACATCCTAACTCTGGATCAGTGCTGGCTGCCCGCTTAATGATCCGTTGTTTAATTTTTGGGAATTCTTGTCTGTTTTGAATTGTATAACAATTAAGAGTTCATACACGTACGACAGCAAGTCGGAATTCTGCTGCAGGCTGTTTAAACGTATAACATCATGGATGGATGGATGGATGGATGGATGGATGGATGGATGGATGGATGGATGGATGGATGGATGGATGGATGGATGGATGGATGGATGGATGGATGGATGGATGGATGGATGGATGGATGGATGGATGGATGGATCCATTCAGCACTAACTGAAACTGTGTGGTCCACTAGACGAACAAGCATGTTGTGTTGAGTGCGCTGCTGATCTGATTGGTTGAATGTGGTTTGAAGATTCATAGGCAGGCCTGGTGACCATAACCATCTTTTTAAGTGTGTAATTTGAATAGTGTTTATGCCGTGCAGTAGCTAATTTAGCTGGAGATCTTCACTGATCTAGTTGCAGTTTTAGTAAGTTGTAGACCACATTCCTGTGAAACGTACTAAAACCTCAGCTAGCTCAGCTGTTCTGCTGGCTGGACTGCTTATTTGCTGCACTAACTAAAAGCTTCATCATAGGTTCTAATTGTTTTCTCTTTTCTAATGCATAGTGCATTTGTTTGTCTGTAGCATTTTAGTTCCATCTTTCAGGTTTTTTCCGAGTCTGTTGTTTGAAGTTGTGTTAAATCTGGCAGGTTTAGTAGGTTTTGAGGGGGGGTGTTTGGGATTATTGTGCATGCAAGAGAGAGGGGATTACCAAAGTCCTCGGCGGGAAGCTGCGGGAGGGACCTGAAAAAGGTGATGAAAGGTGACCAGTGCCTATAAAAGTTGTCCACTGAACCCCTCAAACTAAACTTGATCTTCTCAAGGAGCAAAAAGAAAACATCTCTCAGCCAGAGGGAACGAGAGTGAGGAGAGCGAGACTTCCAGCTGATGAGAATTCTCCGCCTTGCCAATAACACAGCAAAAGAAATAGATTCCAGTTCTCGGGAATTCAAGCGAGTAGTGCCGATGTAAATACCAGAAATAGCTAGTAGAGGTCAGGGACTCGGTGTTTATTAAAGACTGTTGAAAGAGCAGAATATACAAAGTCCCAGAATCTCCCCAAAGACCAAAGCATATGAGAGAGGGGCGCCGGGTCCTCGTCACAGCAGGACAGGTTGGCTTAATGCCCCTGTTTTTTAACTGGAAATAACAAAAAACACTAACATCCTCAGAAAGACCTGCAGCAATGCAGATGGGCAGACGTTGTGTTTGTCTTGGCCAGCAGAGGGCGCTGTTGCTGCTCTCTACTGACCACTATTATCAATCACTCGTAAAGTTTTAGGGAACGCTGCTGTGTAAAATTAGAGTCCAGTGAGTCCACAACATCATCACAAACACAAGGTGATCCAGGGGTTGAAGCAGGGGTGGAGTTATGGGACTAAAATCTGATTGGTGGGCTCTGGTTTGTACAGACATACAGTCTACTTGAATGTATCTACCATGAGATCTACAAACATTGCGTCATTTTTAAACCATGTCACTATTTTCAGTCCCATATATGACGAGTGGCATACGCTGATAGCAGCGTCTCTGTCTCGCCAGGACTGGAGCTACCCAGGGGTCTGGACAGTGGGCTACAGACGCAGGGCCTTCTGTGGCCACAGGTCTCTGCCTCATCCCTGCCTGAGCCACTAGACTCAGTGACCTTTGAGGCCCAGGCACGCTGACCATTTTCTTTATGTGTTCCATAGTTTAGCCGTTTCACTCCCCATTCGCTCACAGCTTACAAAGTTGCTTTTTAGCCAGTGCCCTGTTTTATCAGTCAGCCAGAGTTTATTACAGCACAGCAGTTATCATGGTCAAAATGCATGAAAGTGGAGCTGACCCCCCTTTTTATTTCATAGATAAAAACATTGGATATTTTAGTGATCTGTTGACCGCTGAACTGGAAATGTCCCCCGTTTTCGTTTCAGAAATCTCATCACCTTTGATCACCCATCAAAGACCCACCTGTTTATAACTCATATAAAGCATAGTGGCCCACAGGAAAAAAAAACTAAAATCAACTTAAAATAAATTTAAAAACATAAATCTTTGTGTTCTTAACTGCTCACACAGAAAAACCTATGAATTAGGGCCTGAAAAAGATCTTATCGTCCATTTCACTTTCATCTACAAAGGGGGAAAGTGACAAAAAGGTCAGTGAGGATGTGGACTGTGATTTGGAGCTGTAGTCCATCGCGTGTGTCTTTCCCACAGGAGTCAATGTTTGTTTGGAGATGACAGTGTAGTTTTGAGGGTTTTAGCACCTCATTTGAAATAAACCCACTCAACTCAGTGGGCTTTTGGTTTAGTGTCACCACAACCAGCAGTAACGATGAACCTCACTAGACTCTTTGTCTTTAGTTTATGAATGTGTGAGTTTAACTGCTCAGGGTGCCGATGCTCGGCCAAAAAGCTTGAGCAAGGTAGGAGAAAGTGCCTTGAGGAGCCTCACCATCTCTGGTTAACTGTCTCTGCTGCGTGTCCATGGCTGCGTTGTCTCCATCCGATGATGTTTGATGAGCCTCCGACTGTGATGTTTTTATTTATATGTCTCTAGCTGCCGACTACAAACTACTGCCTCTCTCTAAGTACAGGCCGGCAGAGGAGGTGCGTTACGGTCCAGCCTGGTCTGGCGTGGCCCACCGGTTAAGAAATCACGCCTTAGACCACACAAAACCTCAGAACTATATGAAGCAAGTTGTGCATGATACAGAAAAATGTATCGTGATAAGATGTTTGCCTCAGCCCTGTTTATGAGAGCTTATCAGTAAAACACTGAAAATAAACTGTTGGTGTCAAGTCTCACCAATGAATGCTGTGTGTGTGTGTGTGTGTGTGTGTGTGTGTGTGTGTGTGTGTGTGTGTGTGTGTGTGTGTGTGTGTTTAGGGTGTTGGGGAAAGCAGCTACACCAAAGAGAAGATCCGGATCGTGGAGGGCGTGTGCTTGCTGTCGGGGGAGGAGCTGTACTGGGAGGATTTAAAGCAGCTGAAGGTGTGCAGGGGGAGTGGCCTACACGCGTGTATGCGCACAGACACCGTCTCCCTGCAGGCTAGCTCCGCCTCCCTTGACGACACGGAGACCGAACAGCTGCTGCAGGGCGACCAATCAGAATGCTCCAGCCTAAACACAGCCATGGCCACGCCCCAGCGGCACAGCGCACACCCCGATACGGGCTGGGTCCCCAACCGCAAACCCTCCACCGAGAGCGAAGTCTGATAACACAAACACATGAACACACATACACACAAATAAACATGTAACATATGTGTAAGTCTGAATACACATGATGCAGTCACCTGCTGGGCCCAGGCTCTGCCCACGAATGTGTTTGTACCAACTGGTTTTAGGTTATATCTTTACAGAATGCTGGTTAAAGTGCCATTCAGCCCAAAGTATTCAGTTTATATCACAATACCTACATTTAGAGTCGGTTATTCATTCAGCCTAATGAGAAACTGTAGAACGGACTCGGTTTATATCACAATACCTACATTTAGAGTCGGTTATTCATTCAGCCTAATGAGAAACTGTAGAACGGACTCGGTTTATATCACAATACCTACATTTAGAGTCGGTTATTCATTCAGTCTAATGAGAAACTGTAGAACGGACTCGGTTTATATCACAATACCTACATTTAGAGCCGGTTATTCATTCAGTCTAATGAGAAACTGTAGAACAGACTCGGTTTATATCACAATACCTACATTTAGAGTCGGTTATTCATTCAGTCTAATGAGAAACTGTAGAACGGACTCGGTTTATATCACAATACCTACATTTAGAGTCGGTTATTCATTCAGTCTAATGAGAAACTGTAGAACGGACTCGGTTTATATCACAATACCTACATTTAGAGTCGGTTATTCATTCAGTCTAATGAGAAACTGTAGAACGGACTCGGTTTATATCACAATACCTACATTTAGAGTCGGTTATTCATTCAGTCTAATGAGAAACTGTAGAACGGACTCGGTTTATATAACAATACCTACATTTAGAGTCGGTTATTCATTCAGCCTAATGAGAAACTGTAGAACGGACTCGGTTTATATAACAATACCTACATTTAGAGTCGGTTATTCATTCAGCCTAATGAGAAACTGTAGAACGGACTCGGTTTATATCACAATACCTACATTTAGAGTCGGTTATTCATTCAGCCTAATGAGAAACTGTAGAACGGACTCGGTTTATATCACAATACCTACATTTAGAGCCGGTTATTCATTCAGTCTAATGAGAAACTGTAGAACGGACTCGGTTTATATCACAATACCTACATTTAGAGTCGGTTATTCATACAGCCTAATGAGAAACTGTAGAACGGACTCGGTTTATATCACAATACCTACATTTAGAGTCGGTTATTCATTCAGTCTAATGAGAAACTGTAGAACGGACTCGGTTTATATCACAATACCTACATTTAGAGCCGGTTATTCATTCAGCCTAATGAGAAACTGTAGAACAGACTCGGTTTATATCACAATACCTACATTTAGAGCCGGTTATTCATTCAGTCTAATGAGAAACTGTAGAACGGACTCGGTTTATATCACAATACCTACATTTAGAGTCGGTTATTCATTCAGCCTAATGAGAAACTGTAGAACGGACTCGGTTTATATCACAATACCTACATTTAGAGTCGGTTATTCATTCAGCCTAATGAGAAACTGTAGAACGGACTCGGTTTATATCACAATACCTACATTTAGAGTCGGTTATTCATTCAGTCTAATGAGAAACTGTAGAACGGACTCGGTTTATATCACAATACCTACATTTAGAGTCGGTTATTCATTCAGCCTAATGAGAAACTGTAGAACGGACTCGGTTTATATCACAATACCTACATTTAGAGCCGGTTATTCATTCAGTCTAATGAGAAACTGTAGAACAGACTCGTTTATATCACAATACCTACATTTAGAGTCGGTTATTCATTCAGTCTAATGAGAAACTGTAGAACGGACTCGGTTTATATCACAATACCTACATTTAGAGTCGGTTATTCATTCAGCCTAATGAGAAACTGTAGAACGGACTCGGTTTATATCACAATACCTACATTTAGAGTCGGTTATTCATTCAGTCTAATGAGAAACTGTAGAACAGACTCGGTTTATATCACAATACCTACATTTAGAGCCGGTTATTCATTCAGTCTAATGAGAAACTGTAGAACGGACTCGGTTTATATCACAATACCTACATTTAGAGTCGGTTATTCATTCAGCCTAATGAGAAACTGTAGAACGGACTCGGTTTATATCACAATACCTACATTTAGAGCCGGTTATTCATTCAGTCTAATGAGAAACTGTAGAACGGACTCGGTTTATATCACAATACCTACATTTAGAGCCGGTTATTCATTCAGTCTAATGAGAAACTGTAGAACAGACTTGAGTTGCTTTGGTTAAATGGGATTTTTTTACCAGTGTTTGACAACAGAGCAACAGTAGCTATGAAAGAACACATTTGTGGGTGGAGCCTGGAGTGGGGAGATCATAGGCATACACTACTGTTCAAAAGTTTGGAATCACTCTTTTCAATAATATTAAACAGTTTTTGCAGATAAATGTATAAAACAAATAAGATATTAATCCTCTTGAACTTCACAATTTTCAAATAGGTTAGATGTGAATGATGATCAGAGCTGTAGGAGATTCTGAAATAACTTAGAAAGATGTAGAACATTTAATAATAAATATATAACATAATTCATCTCCAGAATGCCTCATACTTGAAGCATAAGGATCAAAACTCAGACAGATCATTAAGATTATCAATGATTATACATACAAATACACTATATCGTTTATTTTGACTGACAGTACTTTCTGGGTCTAGCCAGCTGTTTCGGTCCACACTGTACAAGTTATAATTAAATAAAATAACAATCATTACTGTGACTCCAAATTTTTGAACAGCGGTGTGTTTACATACACACACTTGAAATCTGTAAATCTGAGCAGCTGTGTTACTATCGTGAAGCCACAGAGCGTCAGAGGTTTAACAACCGATTTGAAGTACGGAGATGGTAATAAACCAGAATGTCTATTTTATTTGATGTACAGTTGGTTAAACATGCTCACATACATTCATACAAGCATATATGCATACATACGATCATACAGTGGGTTCCAAAGGTCTGAGACTGCAATGGAAATCTTGGATTGTTTTCATGTAAACCTGGAATTAAACAAAGTTTTAGAGTTGTGAAAATTTTAAAACGAGCTTTCGGAGTGAAATGAAGACGAAATATTCAAAACCATGCACGCCGTCATTAAAGCAAAAGAGACACACCACCAAATACTGCGAAATTCTGAAAATCACATTGGAATATTGTTATTTTCCCACACATTGACCTTATGATGCATTAAAAAGGAAGGCGAGATGGAAACATTTTCACCAGCGCTCTTACACTTTTGGACCCCTCTGTAAACACATACATACACTAACGCACCACAGCAGCAACCTGGTTTCCGGCCCTCCGTCCACCATCCCTGACCCGACCCTAACCCTGACCTCCTTTCATACACATGACTGAAACGAGAGAAGAGCCGATGGAGCGACAGAACAAAAGAAAGACGCTTCGCCAAGTTGGGAGCGAGACTAAAACCTGAAATGTCCTGGAGTTGTTTTTGTATACGAGGACAGCGTGCTGTGTATAAAATTCTGCTTTTTGTGGACTTCTGATGCAAAACAATAGTGGACAGTCTCCACCCCTCATCGCTCGTCATATCTTTATTGACTTTATGAACTTATTTATGAACGTTTTGTACTTCTGAGTGGGCTGTTCCTTGTGTTTTACTTTGTTTTCAATCCTGTTTTAAAGTGCTAAGACTGTTAAAAGGCCTCGTGCATTCATAAGACTGAATAATGATGGTGCCAAAGGACAGAAGGCTTTCGCTCGCGGGGAAGTCTCTGTGCTTTTCAAACCTCCGCTGGGACGCAGATTTTCAGATGGATCAAGGTCCAGTTTGGAAGAGCGAACGCTTGCGCTGACGCCGGCACTAATGTGACTGAGCGAGACGGAGCGAAAGCGTGGCTTTGTTGGGAACGTTGCCTTTTTCCTCATCATCTGTCTCATCGGAATGAAACTTCTACTACTTTTGCTTTTGTAAACACCAGATTTAGTAACGTATTGAGGCTAAAAGGATCAGCAGACTAAAAATAATAATAATAATAATGACTTTTCCTCGGGGAAGCTAGTCTGAATGAAGTGTAAGTGCCAAACCTTGTTGTTGTTGTTGTTGTTGTTGTTGTTGTTTTTTCTTCTTCACTATATTTATATTTCTGGAGCAGTTGTATTTGGCATTTCTCTTTTTACATTTTACATTTTTACATTGTTGATCAACCATCTCAGAACCTGCAAAGCACCATGCACTTAGTCATGTAGCTCTGTGAAGCTTCATGGGGCTGTCACAAGTGTGTAATTACCACTGACCATGTAGTTTGAACAGTCTTTCTAAGGAAAACTCTACGTAGTCGCTGTCGTATCAAAACCTCGTCATTTTTTTTTTCATTGTTTTTATCTTTTTTCGCACCATCCGAAAGCTGTGCGGACATTTCAAGGTGAACGGGTCAGGAGACGTGGTCCAGAATGACTACATTAGCATTAAAGTAAACACTTTATCCTAGAGGTTTTGTTACCGTGGCAACTGTATTTGAAATTAAAGGAATACTCCAGCCTAATTTCAACCCACTCGCTCGAATATCATGGACGATGAGTTCAACGCGTTTCCCTGAACTTAGCAAAACAACATAAAAGCCCTGGGTTCTGTTAGAAGTGTGTTTTTATTATAACATATATGGCATTTAGCAGGCGCTCTTATCCAGAGCGACTTACATGATCATATTCCACAGGAAGGCGAAGTTAGGAGTCTTGCCCAAGGACTCTGTATAGTGTAGGGTGTTTACCCAGGCAGGGGGTTGAACCCCAGTCTCCAGCGTAGAAGGCAGAGGTGTTATCCACTACACTGTCCAACCACACAATCAGTATTGGTCATTTTACAGCCGTTGGCCTGCTTCAGGGGTTGTTTGCATGGGAAGTCGGTGCTTCAGAATGATGGAGAATGTGTTGTGGCTCCATATAGTACCGAAAACGATGTCAACAGCAGAACCCTTTTTGGCTTCAAGCAGTGTCGTCATACTTATCATCATATTAATATTCTTTTTCTTTACGATCATACAGTGAATTGAATACAGCGATCTATAAAAACAATAATATTTAAACATTGTGGTACTAGATAGAATATTTCAAATTTCAATTTATGAGCCTTTCACTAGGTCCTGTGTCTTCTGTTTTCTTTTATTTATTTATTATTATTTTTTTATTTATTTTATATAAAGCGTAACACCAGTGACACAAAACATAATTGACCAGGATACATATTTACAAAAAAAACAAAAGGATGCAAAAGATCTTTAATACAATAATTGGACATTAAGAGAAATCAGTGTTGTGATTTACTTATGCATTGAGAAATATCATACAGTAGAGTAAAGAAACATTAGTGCCGTGCATTAAACGCCAGTTCGCTTCTGTTATAAGCCCTTTATAACACAACCTCAATTTTGTTTTCTAAGTGCAGGGAAATCACAGAAAACCACGGCAAGCATCCGTACGGTCCCGAAGTCAGAGAAACGCTGGGGTATTCCTTTAAACGATGCTATGAACTGTTTTTTTATACTTTTGTGTCGTTGGAGACGCTTTGAGGATGATTTTAAACCTGCGCGAGTTCTCAAAAGTAAACTTCTCCAATTTCAGCGCCCACGCTGAACCTGCTGCTACAACCTGCACCCAGCACTGAGGCCAATGAGGAGCGACGGTCTTGGCAGCTAATTATCCTCAGCTCGAAACTGTTCTCACACACTTCAATCTCATGAATTAACAGCTACGTGGAACCTGCTTTCCGTTTTAATGCGTTTCAGATTGCTGACAGGAAATGTTGTACAGAGTTCAGAACGGAGAGGAAAACGAGTTTGTGTGTAAAGCTGTTGTGTTGATTTATTGTATAGTCTTTTGTACAAAGGGATTCTGTTTGTTTTTTTATTTGTAATTATGGGAAAGTTGACATTTTGCCAATTGATCAAGTTTTTGGCTGCTGGCACAAAGTCAGATGAATTTATCAGCAGTGTTTCGTTTATGTTTGTATAAATTTAAAATGCAGGTCAAATCGGTAACAGTGAGTCTAACTTAGTTGTTTAAGTGGCGTTTTTGGTACTAGTTATTATTAAAATACTCATTTTGGTGCGTTTTAATTGACTCTCCTAATTTTATCCAGCACTTTTCTTACTTTTTCAGCTTTGGAGTTGACCTATATTAAGCAGTTTGGGCTTCTAAGGACATAAAAAGTAAACATTTGGGAGTTATTTAATCTGGCGTACAGTTTAATGACACTAGGGGTGGCTGTACTGCATGTCCCAATACAAAGGCCTAATATATTTGCAGTGTATTGCATATATTTGACAATATATTTCCATGAGTTAAACAGCTTCACACAGAGCGAAACCACTACTGATGTGTTTATCTGACTTTGTGAAAGCAGAAATTCATATATATATATTTCATTGCCAAAATGTTGAACAGTCTCTAACTTTACTCACTGGAGAGGAACTATTTAACCACTTTATTTGTCTCCAAGCCTGGTGAATGATAGGGTTGATGCCAGTTATTTAACAGAGTGCTCTTTTATGTTTCAGAAATACTGGTCACATGTAACTGTTGTAAAGTTAACTAAAGAGATATTTATAATTTCTTTGTTTGGTTGTCACTTAGATGTAAATATGAAAAGACTGTATATGTATTTTCCCCATTGCAATACTAACAAGCTGTGTTGTGTGACAGTGAATTACTCCTTTGCTATCTTTTAATATAAAACTGCATTTGAATAGAATTGTAGTGTACTGTTGTTTTTACAGTAGGGCTTTGGGTTTTGGGGCTGCACTGAAGCGTGGAAGTGATCTGTAAGTAGTTGTAAAATAAGCACATGTCCAGTTTTATATATATATATATATACACAGGTGTGTGTGTGTATGTGTGTATATATATATATATATATATATATATATATATATATATATATATATATATATATATATATATATATATATACACACACACACACACATATATATATATATATATATATATATATATATATATATATATATATATATATATATATATATATATATATATATGTGTGTGTGTGTGTATATATATATATATATATATATATATATATATATATGTATATATATATATATATGTATATATATATATATATATATATATATATATATATATATATATATATATATATATATATATATATATATACACACACACATATATATATATATATATATATATATATATATATATATATATATATGTGTGTGTGTATATATATATATATATATATATATATATATATATATGTGTATATGTATATGTATGTATATATATATATATGTATATGTATATGTATGTATATATATATATGTATATATATGTGTATGTATATATATATATATATATATATATATATATACATACACACACACACATAGTTTTTCAGATTGATGGAGAACGCGTCTATGTAGAACCTTTTTGAGAATGGTTCTGTATCAGGGGTGTCCAAAGACCAAATGCGGCCTGCGGTCAGATTTTAATTGGCTTCTTCTTCCAGAGTTACGAGTGGCCCTCCAGCCTCTACGCTGCTGTTGTTCCTTTCACTTGATGAGGGGATTCAGTGCCGTAAGATTACAGTGAGTGCGTTTACGTTCACTCAGTAATCCAGTCGTTATCGGATTTCTGCCGTTATCTGATTGGTAGGTGCTGAAACCGAATACATGCCTGAGTCAGTGAAGGATATAAAAATTCTTCGTCTTCTAGGTGATGCATGTTCATATTTTCAGGTTAAGTGACACTATTTTTTTTTTTTTTACATTGTTTTATTCTAATTCTGTGAGTTTGACTGGTTTTCAAGCAGAAATCTGATTACTGTCTGACTCATGTAGACCCGGAGTTTCACCTTATCTGATTACTCAAGAACGTTACCACCCCAGTTTATCAGATTACTGACCAAATCTGTATTTTCTGCAGTTATCAGATTATTCTGTGCCTGTAAACACACTCAGTGTAACAGAACGAAGTTAGCCAAGTTTAAGAGCCTTCTTCTCTGACTGACCAAGCAGCTTCATTTAAAACTTACTCATTCTACCGAAATGACCACAGGAGGTCACTCTTACCTGTGGCCATCAAACTATAACTCCTCCCTCAGTGTGTGATGCTGTGCATTACTCAATACCCAACTGTTCATATGTGTAATAATAATAATTGTGTGTGCAAAAACTAAGAGATACAATAAATAATATAAACTGCTTTTTACCAGATGTTTCATATTTATTATCACCATCACCGCCACTTTACTGTATTCACAAGAACCTAAATCTCGTGTACATGTTGCAAATTTCTCTTTATCTTTGTTTTAAATGATTAAAACGTTTATTCGATGTGGTTCTCCAGTTGTACCATAGCACACAAAAAGGCCATACAAAGGGTCATCAACACAGCACAGAAGGTTATTGGACACTCCCTCCCCTCCCTGGAAGACCTCTACAGAACTCGCTGTCTCAGGAGGGCTTACACAATCATCAAGGACAGTACACACCCAGGACATAGGGTGTTTGAACTGCTGCCCTCAGGCAGACGTTACCGACACCTCAAAACAAGGACAAACCGTCTGAGGGACAGTTTTTATAACAGGGCCGTATCCCTGTTAAACAAAAACTACAGTTCACCGGTGGGCAGATGTTTCTGTCTGCCTAAGGGACAAGTGCAATGACCCATGCTGCTAAAAACTAAATATAATGTGCAATAATTGATGCTGCAAATGTCAATTCTCCACTGTGTATATAGGAAATCACTTGTGTATACAGGAAAGCTTAGTGTGTAAATAGGAGAGCTTAGTTCATTTATGCTTACGCCTGGATAGTTAACCGTAGCTCTAATCTGTTATTTAATTTGTTTATATTTTAAAACTTTTCTATTTTATATTTAAACTTTTCTATTTCTATTGCACCAAGAGGGGGGGGGGCTGTAAACCAATTTTGTTGCGCAAATGTACAAGTACAATGTGTAATGACAATAAAGGTTCATTTCATTTCATTCATTTCTTTTACATAAATGGTTGCAACTGTAACAACTGCAATTTCCCTCTGGGATCAATAAAGGATTCTGATTCTGATTCTGATTCTGATTCTGATTTACTAACCACGTTTAGTCCAGACTGCAGCCATAAAGCTCAAACTCACACTGAGAGCCAGAGATTTTGGCGAGACGGAAAACTGAAAACCACACAGCAAATCTCTTGTTACAAGTTTGACATTGCAAACAATAGCAGGACTTCTTGGTTCTATGCAGGACTATATGCAATACGTTCTCCATCAATCTGATGGTTAAGCATTCATGCTTATGTATAAAACCACTCTTTCTACCAAAGAACCCTTGAAGAACCATCACAAGTGCTTTTTGACTGGATGGACACACATTCCCATGGACACACTCCAAAATCAGCATGGAAGCTGTTAAAGCTGCAAAGGGGAACCAACTCCACTTTAATGTCCACCAACCTTTGGTCATATAGTGTATATTGTTCATAAACTGGATTTTATGGGGGTGGTGATGGGAACCAGGGGTCACCATGACTACAACACAAATATAGACACTTTATTTATCCTCCAGAACCACCAGAGAACCTACACCTGTTTCATATGGAATGCTGACAATGGAAAATAGTGAGAAATCTCTGTTTCTATAATTATAATCATATTTCATTCTTCATGGAATCTACACACAGTGTAGAGGGCATCAGGTATTTTCAAATTAAAAGTGGAGATACAAGGTTTTGCTCCGACAGCAGTGCTATTCAGACGTTGGGTTCCACTCACTGACATCATGAACGTACACACATCACTGGAGTTGAAAGTCGCTTAAAAATGTGGTGGCAGTGTAAAACATATTGAACTGTTCTACGTTTTGCTGCATTTGTCTGCTTAAAGTGAATGAGCTGTTCAGAAATGCCCGTTTTCAACAGAAGCGCCTCAGGAGCTCTTTCATTCCGGCCTCTCGCTGCTCGTTGATGAGTGACGATTTTCTGTATAAAATCCGTATTTATGTTGATGGTATAGCGCTGGCTGTCTTCCTCCACCTGAAAGGCATTCAAACAAATGCAGAGTAGTGAAACGGCACCAGGAAGGTTCTAAAATTGAATATCTTCTGTTCTTTTCTCTTTTTCCCCAGTTAAATTGCTGGACATCCTTCCAAAACTGGCTAAAGTCTGAAAACATTCAGATACATCTGAGTAATGAAGTGTCAGTGAAGGTCGGCCTACTCTTAGAGGAGAAAAATGTTGATTTTCTAGTGAATATTTGGATTGTGTTATGCAAAAACTCACACACAATTGATGTGTGTACTCTCCAACTAAATATGGAAAAACAGGATGGATCTGCATTTCCTGCGCTAGTCTCTGAAAACTGCGGAAAACAAGAAAGCCTAAAGACTGTTGCCTTCAACTGACTAAATTATGCTGATTGATAAAGACTCTTATTAAGCTACCTTTGATTTATTTACTTTTTCTTGATTTCCCTCCTGTTTGCAGTGTGTGCATTGTGTGTCTATACACTGCCTGGGGGCAGTGGTGGGCTGGAGGTTAGGGAACCAGCCCTGGGACCAGAAGGTTGCTGGTTCGATCCCCTCGGCTGACGGTCCATGACTGAAGTGCCCTGGGGCGAGACACCTAACCCCCGACCGTGGATAGGGCTGCCCGCCACTCCGGGCAAGTGTGCTCACTAGTGTGTATGTGGTGTTTCACTTCATGGATGGGTTAAATGCGGAGGTGAAATTTCCCCGTTTGTGGGATCAATAAGTATCACTTAAAAAAACAAAACAACTTAATATAACAGTGGGACTCAAGAGGTTTATTGTCACGTGCACAGCAGAGCAGGCCGTTGCACTGTACAATGAAATTTTTACTTTGCTGTTCCTCCATTCAACGAATATAATCTTAAGAGAATAAAAAAAAGAAAAGAAGAATAACTCTAAAAGCAGTAGTAAAAAGTAAAAGTACAAGTAAAAGTGTACAGTATGTGCAAAGTTGAAATAAAACTAAAGTGTGCAAATATGTAGAGCAGCTGTTCATAAAGTGCATCAAGTAACAGATGTAAACAGATGTAAATAGTAAACAATGTTGTTCTGTGCAGTAATAGATGTAAACAGTGTTGTTCTAACAGCAGCAGTGCAGTGTAGGTAAGGTGCCGTTATTGAGTGTGAGGTAGGAGTGTGAGGAGTCTGTGCTGGGGGTGTGCACTGTCCCTGATGATGTTGTGGGCCCTCCTGATGACCCTGGTGTGATAAGTGTCCTGTAGTGAGGGGACGGCTGCTCCTGAGATGGACTGGGCAGTTTTGCTCACACGCTGGAGAGCCTTCCTGTCCTGAGCAGTGCAGTTCCCATACCAGACCGTGATGGAGCTGGTAAGATCGCTCTCGATCGTGCTCCTGTAGAAGGTGCTGAGAATTTTGGCTGTTGTGCCAAATTTCCTCAGCCTTCTCAGAAAGTACAGTCGCTGCTAGGCCCTCCTGATGATGAGGTGCGTGTAGTGAGACCAGGTGAGATCCTCACTGATGTGGATGCCGAGGAATTCGAAGGTCTTCACCCTCTCCACCTCTGTCTCACCAACGTACAGGGGTGTGTGCAGCTCCCGCTTCTTCCTCGGATCAACAATCATTTCCGTGGTCTTGGAGTGACTGTTGTTATGACACCAGGCCACCAGCTCAGCCAACTCCTTCCTGCAGGCTGTCTCGTCCCCACCAGTGACCAGTCCAATGCTTTTTAGTTCTCATTCTCAAGCATGTTACTGATTGGAATTCATCAAAAATGTATTTCATAATTTGGTTATCATTTATTTTTGGGGGGTGGGTGTGGGTGTGGGTGTGGGTGTGGGTGTGGGTGTGGGTGTGGGTGTGTGTGTGTGTGTGTGTGTGTGTGTGTGTGTGTGTGTGTGCGACTGGGAGGAGCGAGTCAGTTGACTTTTAAAGCGTTCTTTTAAACTGGCCTATCAGATGGCGCGCCCCCTAACTCCGCCTATCAGCAGCGCGCTTTGCGCTGCTTGCCGGTTCTCAGCCAATCAGCGGCGCGCATTGAAAATTCAAACGCGGGCCGTTTATCTGCGCTGTGTTGTCGAGTGGAGTGGACCGGACTGTGCTGTGCTGTGCTCATCGCGGATTTAGAGCGTTATAAGCTGGATTTTGTACGTTTTAGCGACATTTTCTGCGACTTTCCAGGTAAGCTTATTCACAGGCTTTGCAAGACATTCTCGTTTCGTATGTATCAGCACACCAATCCGTTCCTTCGCTCGTTTGAGGCCGTAATTTCGCGGCTCTGGGCGTCCGCGTGCAGCTATTTATTAATCTTAATCGGATTAGATGAATTTGGGGAGATGAAACTCCGTTTACCACCACTCCTGTGTTCTGATATGCCTCGGCTGTTAATGTTGAAGCTGATTAGTGCTACAGAACTCACCTGTTTACCTGGCGTTAGTTCCCAAACAAAGCAGGTCTCTCGGTTATTTAACTAAACCTAAACCTGAAATAAAGTCCCATACAGCGAGAGGAGAGACAGATACGGCAGTCAGCACGAATGTCTTGCTTTGTAGTCATAGTCCTCTTTCCTTTTGCTGTCTTCGATGGACCCCTCACCACCTAACAGGCACTTGGGTGGTCGTAGACTAAGACTGCTGCCTCACCAGCTCATTAGAAGTGATCAGTCTCCTTAAAGGCTCCACTGACATCCATTATTTCCAGGCTTATACAATATCTGTGTGTGTGTATAAGAGCAGATTTGCTTATAGGAGTGTTGGTAACACTGCAGCAGAACCGATTCATTATCTACAGAACCCCATAAGGTGGTATGTCCTTTAATTGACAGTTAATTAATTAATTAAGAGGCATGGTCACATCAATATTTGAGGCCACAAGTCAAGTATCTCATGATAAGTACATGTCCCTGGCCCCTGGTCCGTTGGCTAAACTGAAGCAGAGCTGAGTTGTTTTACAGGACCCCTACAGTGGTAACGTTATGGTCATGGTTTTTTAGTAAGACGTGGCCACCGATTAGTATATTGAGGCCATATGTTAAGTTTCGCGTAACTCATGCCCTCATCTGTGGCCTCAGTGCAGTAAGTTGTGGTCATACCGTCGTCCGTGGCCATGTCATCGGCCGGTGGGCTCTGATTCTGTCTTTTCACAGTAATATGTAGAGTAATGCTCGAATCCTGCCTCCTTTTAGGTAATCGTTTGAGCTGGACATAGGCTGACCATTATGGGGGATGACAGCGAATGGATGAAACTTCCCACTGACCAGAAATGTGAGCATAAGGTCAGTAAACTTACCCACTTACCCCGTGGCTTCTTTTTTTTATTGACTGGTCTTTTATGTCTGTAATTGAAGCACACAATGATATAAAGATTGGGGGCAGTCGTGGGCTGGAGGTCAGGGAACCAGCCTCGTGACCGGAAGGTCGCCGGTTCGATCCCCAGAGCCGACAGTCCCTGACTGAGGTGTCCTTGAGCAAGACACCTGACCCCCAACTGCTCCCCGGATGCCGTGGATAGGGCTGTCCACCGCTCCGGGCAAGTGTGCTCACTGCCCCTAGTGTGTGTGTCTGTTCACTAGTGTGTATGTGGTGTTTCACTTCATGGACGGGTTAAATTTCCCCGTTCGTGGGATTAATAAAGTATCACTTAACTTAAATAGTAGTGCTTTGTCTTCTCGCACACACACATTTGCATATTTGTCACTTCTTGGCTATTTTTATACACTTTGCTATATTGTTTAATTGTATGTATTTATTTGCTTCGAGTCTTTTCTCTTTAATATCTGTTTAGGTTGTTGCACGTCTTGCCTGTTACGGTTCACTGTGTGTGTGTGTTTGTGTTAAAGTCGACGGAGTGTAACTGATTCTGATTGGTGGCTGAGCAGAACTGGTCTTTTCCTCAGGTCTGGAAAGCGAGATTAAGTGGCTACACAGAGGCCCTGCAGCAGTTTCAGAGGATCACGGATGAGAAGAGTCCGGAGTGGGGGAAATATCAAGGACTGGTCAAGAAATTTGTCACGGACTCTAATGCAGTGGCGCAGCTCAAGGGGCTGGAGGCAGCTCTGGCCTACATCGGAAGCGCCCATGTAGCGTCTAGGTACGCGTATGACCTGGGATCAAAATGATTTCCCCAAAAACGTATTTTACCTACTTTTACCCATCTTGTCGCGGTTGTGGCCAGTTTTCTCCACTAGTGCAAGCAGTGAATCCTGAATCCTTGAGATGCTGATGACCAAACATTGGACCAAAATGAGGGTCGCTGCAGTTTAAGTGCTTTAGTCCATGCTTGTAGATAAAAGTATATCATAGTGTAACAAACTCCATACGCAAGTTTGTGTAGGTTTGATTTTAATTTTTTTACTTGTTTCGATGCTCAAACGAGTGATGCATGTTTTCTTTTCTGATACCAGAGTTGAAAGCTTAAGTATCAGCCAACAGAGTCATAAAGCCCTTTTTTAATGGAGTGAGACATGATTAAAGGGCCCGTACCATGGAAAACCAATTCTAAGCAATAGAGGTTGAGAAGTGGTCATGGAAAATTTTAAATGCAAGAAAAACGTGTGATGGTTTCGCAAGCGTGTGATAGCAGCCAGCAATGCTCAGTTTACTGTTCATACAGGATTGGGTCCCATTCAGTGTGGCGGTCTATCTGATATCTGGCACTTTCTGCTGACGTCGGCCCCATAATGAGATCTGGTATCACATCAGTGGCGTGATTGTCGGAATGCAGTCGGATGTTTACCTGTGCGGTCTCTTCCTCAGGACGGTCGGCGAGGTAGTGTCCGGAGTGGTGTGTAAAGTGTTCAACCAGCCGAAGGCCCGAGCTAAAGAGCTGGGCTCTGATATCTGCCTCATGTACGTCGAGATCGAGAAAGCCGAGGCCGTTCAGGAGGAGCTTCTCAAAGGTCTGGACAACAAGAACCCCAAAATCGCCCTTGCGTGTGTGGAAGTCTTGCGCAGAGCCGTGAGGTGAGTGGCACCCAGAGCTGCTTGATGGTAAAACCGTACCGATGTGTGTTGCGGTTGTGATGACTTGATGTACATTTTTCTGCACAGTGTTTGAATGTTACCGCCTTCTACCCCGTCAGTATCGCGAGTGCTCGAGCTTCTGCATACCGGCGTCGTTAGTAGTGTGGTGTGAAATGCGTCGTTCTACACAAGCTTCTGGAATCTTCCGGTCATGGGCTTTTGCCGACGTCCAGAGAGGCAGTTTTCTGGATTGCAACCTTGAGATAACGAGTTCATTATCTTTCGACCTCAAGGTGAAGATGTTATCTTGGGTTAACGATCTTCTCATTTCGGCATAAGTTATGTAGTCCAGCCTGTTGTCTCGATCACTTGTCTCAAGATATCCCGAAAGGTTTAGGAACAGCCTGTGGGCTTCCATGGGATCCAGACAACTGAATGAAGAGTTTAAAAGACTCTCAAATCTCCCTTAAAAAGTCATTGTGATATTGATGAATACTTGATATTTGACATTTTACAAAGATTTAGAAATTCCCCGGGGAGGAGTGCACGCTGGGCTAAAGTCCTGATTTACAGCTGTTCAGTTAAGTCAAGAGGCTTTTGTCATTCCGTAGATGTAGAAGTACACAGTGGAGTGAAATTGCGTTCCTCTGGGAACAACACGGTGCAGCAAGTAACAAAAAGTACAATATTATTATTATTATTATTATTATTATTATTATTATTATTATTATTATTATTATTATTATTATTATTATTATTATTATTATTATTATTATTATTATTATTATAAACAATAGAAACTAATTTTCCCGGACATGTAGGTGCCCTGGCCATTTAAAATGGACATCCCAACTCTTGGTCCCCATCACCACCACTGCAAAGAGATCATTAACGTTCTCCACAATCCGTCACTTTGCGTTCACTGCTCTGACTATTTTGGTCTCACTGGATTATAAAACACTTGGAAAAGTGGAATTTTCCACCAAATTGTCGTGCAGACTTTTCTCTAATAGGCCAAACGGTAATTCCTCCTGTTCTGTTTACATGTGGTGTTGTCTTTTGTTTCCAGTGAGTTCGGATCGAAGATCATCTCGCTGAAGCCTGTGGTCAAAGTGTTGCCAAAGCTGTTCGAGTCACGAGAAAAGGCCATCAGAGACGAGGCCAAGATGCTGGCTGTGGAGGTTTACAGGTGGATCAGAGACGCTCTGCGCCCGCCGCTTCAGAACATCAACTCCGTTCTGGTAGACCACTTGATTTCCTTTGTTTATGTACTTTTCTGGTTGTTTCCAGTCTTCATGTTCACCAAGAGATGACTTGAGGTTTATTTACAAGTAGTAATAGTGAGACTTGAGACACGTGTTTGCAGCAGGTCTGTTGCTTGGGGAGGGAATACGTCCTGGCCGGATTCATCATCATTATGAATTTAGCATCCTTAGTTCACTCTTTTCAGGGAGTTTTTTAATCCTCTTAATTTCAGCATCTCCCAGTGTGGATGCTTTTCGTCCTTTAGTGTCTAACCCCTTTCTCTAGATGACGTCTTTAAAAAGCCGAAATAAACCTGGCACGTCATTTAAATACAGTACAATAATCTGATTTAATCTTACCGGCACTCACAATCAAACTCTTCTGGATTTTTATGTAGATTTATGTTATTTTTATGTTAGAATGGCTGCGAACCACAGCTGCCGTGATTCTTTTTCCTCGAAAGGTCTTCCGTCTTTGTGTTGAACTCTAACGCTGTGTTGTCTGTTCCAGTTGAAAGAGCTGGAGGAGGAGTGGGCAAAACTTCCGTCGTCAGCGCCAAGACAGACCCGCTTCCTTCGCTCACAACAGGACCTCCGGGTGAAGTTTGAGCAACAGCAGCAGAACGAAGGAGAGGGCGGCGACGACGGAGACGGTGTGTAGCTCTTCTGTTTGCTCGTTAGTAGAGACGGCTGTTAATGACCTATTGTTAAGATTCTAGTCTGTGCCTTTACTGGGCCGTGTAAGCGTCTCTTATCAGATGTTTCTCCTGCACGGTTTGTTTTATTACAAATTAAAGTGGTATGGTTGGTTTTATTCTGTGCAATAACAGAATATTTTTTTTGGACTTCTTACAGGTGAGGATTCTGAGGAAGCAGCTCCTGCTGTTGATGCGTATGAGCTTCTGGAGGCGGTGGAGATTCTTTCCAAATTGCCTAAGGACTTCTATGAGAAGATTGTGAGGAGAAGCTGTTTAATTTTAGTCTGTCTTAAATTTTGAACTGTCAGACTAGTACTGTTAGAACTTGTAACTACCAATTATTCTATAATTGATTACTGAAATATTATTTAATTGATCAACCCATTGTACCTTTTTATGGTGCAGTGATATGTCTCATCGCCCCCTATGCTTCCTGTAGTGTATTACAGTCTGTCAGAGCGACTGTGTGGGTCATATGAACATTATAGAGCTTTTTAAATGAAACAGTAGAAGCCGTATCGCCCCCTACGCTTCCTGTAGTGTATTACAGTCTGTCAGAGCGACTGTGTGGATCATATGAACATTATAGAGCTTTTTAAATGAAACAGTAGAAGCCGTATCGCCCCCTACGCTTCCTGTAGTGTATTACAGTCTGTCAGAGCGACTGTGTGGATCAGATGAACATTATAGAGCTTTTTAAATGAAACAGTAGAAGCCGTATCGCCCCCTACGCTTCCTGTAGTGTATTACAGTCTGTCAGAGCGACTGTGTGGATCATATGAACATTATAGAGCTTTTTAAATGAAACAGTAGAAGCCGTATTGCCCCCTACGCTTCCTGTAGTGTATTACAGTCTGTCAGAGCGACTGTGTGGATCATATGAACATTATAGAGCTTTTTAAATGAAACAGTAGAAGCCGTATCGCCCCCTACGCTTCCTGTAGTGTATTACAGTCTGTCAGAGTGACTGTGTGGATCATATGAACATTATAGAGCTTTTTAAATGAAACAGTAGAAGCCGTATCGCCCCCTACGCTTCCTGTAGTGTATTACAGTCTGTCAGAGCGACTGTGTGGATCGTATGAACATTATAGAGCTTTTTAAATGAAACAGTAGAAGCCGTATCGCCCCCTACGCTTCCTGTAGTGTATTACAGTCTGTCAGAGCGACTGTGTGGATCGTATGAACATTATAGAGCTTTTTAAATGAAACAGTAGAAGCCGTATCGCCCCCTACGCTTCCTGTAGTGTATTACAGTCTGTCAGAGCGACTGTGTGGATCGTATGAACATTATAGAGCTTTTTAAATGAAACAGTAGAAGCCGTATCGCCCCCTACGCTTCCTGTAGTGTATTACAGTCTGTCAGAGCGACTGTGTGGATCATATGAACATTATAGAGCTTTTTAAATGAAACAGTAGAAGCCGTATCGCCCCCTACGCTTCCTGTAGTGTATTACAGTCTGTCAGAGCGACTGTGTGGATCATATGAACATTATAGAGCTTTTTAAATGAAACAGTAGAAGCCGTATCGCCCCCTACGCTTCCTGTAGTGTATTACAGTCTGTCAGAGCGACTGTGTGGATCATATGAACATTATAGAGCTTTTTAAATGAAACAGTAGAAGCCGTATCGCCCCCTACGCTTCCTGTAGTGTATTACAGTCTGTCAGAGTGACTGTTTGGATCATATGAACATTTGTGCAGTAAAGCATTTTTTATTGCAATGCAAAATTGTGAAATTTCTTTTTGGGAACTGTTTTAGGAGGCAAAGAAGTGGCAGGAGAGGAAGGAGGCTCTGGAAGCTCTGGAGGCCCTGACCAAAAATCTGAAGCTGGAGAGCGGAGAATATGGAGACGTGGTCAAAGCTCTCAACAAGGTAAAACTAACAGATCTTTTTAAATTTTGTTTTTCAGACCCGTTGAAAACAGGTCTGTGGTCGTTTAATGAAATCTGTGATCTTCTGTGATCTTCCAGGTCATTGGTAAAGACACTAACGTCATGTTGGTGACCATCGCTGCCAAGTGTGTGGCTGGGCTTGCCACTGGTCTCAGGAAGAAGTTTGGCACTTATGCTGGCCATGTAAGTTTTGCTACACAGCTGCTCACCACAGTTTAAAGTCGGCACAGTTTAACGTCTTATTTTTCTTTGCAGTTGGTGCCGACTATTTTGGAGAAGTTTAAGGAGAAGAAAGCTCAAGTGGTGCAGGCGCTGCAAGAAGCGATAGACGCTGTGTTTCTCTCTGTGAGTGTTTAACTTAAACTTTATATATAATAGAATATAATATTGATCGATCAAGCCGGCAACCTTCCGGTCACAGGGCCAGTTCCCTAACCTCCAGCCCACGACTGCCCCCAGGTTTGAAGGGTTGTCCAGTAAATTGAGCCTCTTTTCCACTGCAGGGCTGAACAGTTCCGAGCACAGAGGGTAACTGTTCCAGTGGCTTTTCCGTACGGACACGGTTCAACACGATGCTTAAATTAGTCAAATGAGTTCAGTTCAGTTCAGTTCATCTTGGCAGCTTCAATTCTGACTAACATAAGCCGCCTCAAATCTGAGGAAGTGAAGTCGAGTGGCTGATGTTAAACAGACACCAAGCCGAAATGAAACCTGTTCCCTGGTGTCTGGAGCGTACGAGCTAAGCTTATGCTCACCCCAGCTGACTTAGGTTGGATAAAGAGATCTGAACACCCCAGAACGGGTCAGTACGGTTAACTGCTCCGTCACGAGAAGACAATCAAGGCTCAGAAGAGCTGACTGACTGGTGTTGGTGCGAGAGAGAGCCGAAATCGGACCCGTTCTGTGGGGCTTTAGGCTGTCCTTTAACCTGTTAGGCTAAGATAATGCGAGTGTCCGTGCCTCACACAGCGTTACAGGCTCAGTTCCAGGGACCCGATGATTTGAAAACTCTCGTTTATAGGATCGGATAAGAGAAGAGACTTTTATTATCCCGCTGGGGGAAATTTGCATTGTTACAGCAGATAAAGAGCAGTGAGTAGACAAAGATGTGCCTCATCGAAATCCAAAATATAAGATACTATATAAGATAATATAAGTACTATAGAAATAAATAAATAAACAAATAAACAGGATGTCTGTTAGCGGAAAAATTGTGCAGTTGTGTGGATATCGCAGACTCGAAGCTAGAAGAGCACATTCGAATGTCTGGAGTGGAAGTGGTAAAGATGATAATTAGACGTGTTCTGTGGGTGTTGTTGTCCTGCTGGGTGACACTAATGCTAGTGTAGTTAGGCTGTTGCAGAAAAAACCCACTACTATTTCTGCCGTTTCCGTCAAATTCCGCCGATTTGGAGAGTGAAGATGACCGCATGCTGAGAGAGACTGGTAGCGGAATGACCGAACGCATGCACTTGTGTTGGTATGTGAGCAGCTACTGGCCTGTTGCCTGTTGGCCACTTGTTTGTGTAGTTTTCTACAGTATTTCTGGAAAACGAATGAACTGGTGTCACGAGTCCCCGTAACGAATCCCCGTGGCTCGACGGTGGAAAAGAGGCCTTGATTTCGATGTTGCTTGAAGTGTTTTGAATTCAACTGCATGTATTTTGTGACGGTGGAATAGCGTTTAATAATATTTGATAGTTCTTCTCTAAATGCCGTTCGTGAGCTGGATTCTCCAGCTACCGGAGAGGACCGGAGTTTTCTTTAAGGATTTTTAACCTTGAACTACAGATTGAGTTTTGGTCTCTCAATCCTTTTAAGTCTTGCATGATGACGTTCGTTTAAATTCCAGACCACATTACAAAATGTAAGTGAAGATGTTTTGGCTGTGATGGACAACAAGAACCCGTCGGTCAAGCAGCAGGCCTCACTGTTCCTGTCCCGAAGCTTCCGCCACTGCACCCCCACCACTCTGCCAAAGAGTCTCCTCAAGCCATTCTGTGTTGCGCTGCTGAAGGTACGAATTAAACATAAGCCTGCTGGTTTTGGAGCTTTATGAAGTCAATCATTTCAGTAGCATAGAATATTTAACACTATATTCATGCAAACTGTTTGAACATCCCAACAGGGACTGAATTAAAAATATTTTAATTCTAATGAAAAGAGTGCATTCAAATGAGTCTGTGTTGTGTACTTTACTTTTTAAAGAGATGTTTATTTTAAACAGTACAATTAATGCTTTTATATCTGTGTATGCAACAGAAGTTGAAGCTAAGGTAGTCAAACTGAAATTGAAACTGACGTTTGACCCTGTTTAGTTAAATTATATAATATAATTATATAATATAATGTGTGTATGTGTAGAATTTCTCTGCACGTGTAATCCCACATTGGCTGTATAATTTCTTCCCACTTTCACTCCCCTCCCACCACTACATACAGCTAGTGAACGACTCCGCTCCGGAGGTCCGAGACGCGGCCTTTGAGGCTTTGGGCACGGCTATGAAGGTGGTGGGCGAGAGAGCGGTTAACCCTTTCCTGGCTGATCTAGATAAACTGAAAGTTGACAAGGTAAGAGCCCCTGAAGTGTTTTAATGCTTTGGCTTCATACAGTGTAGGTGATGTTGGTTTTTTTTATTTTTTTTTTTTATTTGTAAAAACATCATTATACCACTCGGACGGTTTGAGACGTCCAACGGCGAAATCTGCAATTTAATCTCATTTTTATTACTATTAAAATACAAAAATTAGAACTTAACCACTTGCTGTATGTTAAGATTATTCCATTGACGCTCTTTAAGATTGATGCTGACCTGTTTTGATAGATTAAGGAGTGTTCAGGGAAAGTGGAGCTGGCTGGAGGAAAGAAACCTGCAGGACAGGTGAAGGCTCCATCTAAGCCTGAGCCACCAGCGGAGGCACCAGCTAAAACCTCTGGACCTCCCAAAAAGACCCCTGCACCTGCTGTCGCCAAGGTAAATGATCCTCATCCAGGGTTTTTTTTTATATATAGATGCTGAGCACATGAACCTGACTTGTAACTCACATTTAGCAGCTTGTTGAGTCTCCACAAGGGGCTGATATCACTGTTCGCTGTTGGTGCTTCAGGAGTGATGCTTCACACGGTCTTTGTTTCTACATACCTACCGAGTTCCTGCACAAATCAGACCAAACTGTAATGTTCTACTCTTTCTGTGACTTCAGCCTTCAGCCCCCACGAAGAAGGGCAAACCTGCTGCACCCAAAGGAACTGCTCCTACCAAAGCCAAGAAAACGGAGAGCAAAGAGTTGAATGAGGCTGAGCTCTCGGTGAGTAAGGCATAACGAAGAGGTTCAGTGCCTTTGGATAAATGGGCTGTTTGTATTGTAGAAAAAATATAACATTTTAAAACTGGGTTAAGAAGTTACCTGCACTATAAAACGAGCTGCTTTGTTGTCTTATTTATTAATGCTGTCTCTTGTCTGCTCACCCCCAGCCTGAGGTGTGCGAGGAGAAAGCAGCTGTGGTCCTCCCGGCTTCTTGTATGCAGATGTTGGACAGTGCTAACTGGAAGGAAAGGCTGGCTGCGATGGAGGAGTTCCATAAAGTAACACCACCTTCTATCCTTTCGTGTAAAGCGCAAGTATGGTTTAGAAACCAGGAGGCATCATTTTGCATATTCATCAATACATTCTTTGATCCCTAATAAGTTGATGTTGAAGGATGCAGCTGAGGATAGATATAGATAATGTATCAAGCATGTTTGGTTTATGCCAATATTGATTGGTTTTAATTGAAGTTTTTAATAATGCCTTTAAACGCACCGTTCCCTATATTGGAAATGGTGTAAAAACAGGATATAAGACGTGATTAAAAGAACATTAAAAAGAGTCTGGCTTACTTTTGAGCATACAAAGACACACATTTGATCATCCTGCTTGATCGATAATCGCACTAGATGGAATGTGTTGGCAATTTATGATGCAGTCGATTCAAGCCCGTCTTAAAGGCGCAGTAACACACGTAGCCTGTTTAATTCTAAAGCATAAAGATGTGTTGAGAAATGATCGTGTGTGTGATTTTATGCAATAAAACCTTTTTTTTTTAAATTGTAGATCATCTCATGGTCACTGAGATGTTTAGTTACTTGCTGTTGCCCAGCTAATTGCTGACCTGTGTGTGTCCAGGCCGTAGAGCAGATGGACAGCAAAGAGATGCCCTGCCAGGCTCTCGTCCGCATGCTGGCCAAAAAACCTGGCTGGAAGGAGACAAACTTCCAGGTAACCCCTCATTTTTCATCTCTCAGGAATTTTGCAGGGACAGGCATGAGGTTTGAGTTCTAGCGCTGAAGGAATCTGTGGAAATGACTTAACTTCCTTGTCTTGGACTAACTTGGTTTTCAGGTAATCAAATCCTCTGGAGCAGTTTCCCTCTGCTGGTCTTTGAGCTCTGGTGATTTTTCTGTGTTCAACTGCTTTTAGGTGATGCAGCTGAAACTTCAGGTGGTTTCTGCAGTGGCCCAAAGGGGCTCGTTCTCCAGGACGTCTGCGCTCGCCGTGCTGGAGGCCGTGCTGGAGAAGGTTGGAGATGTGAAGTGTGGAGTAAGAGCAAAGGAGGCTCTGACTGGTATTGCAGAGGCCTGCAGCCTCCCATGGACTGCGGAACAGGTTCGAACATTCATAATTATTGACGTTTATTACTTTGAACTTTTTACTGTAAATTCGATTTCAGTGTTATTTTATAAATCAGAGGTGCTTAATGACCGAGTTGGAAGTTCAAGTCGATATGGATGGAAATTGGTTACAATGGAGCAGTAATTGTAACTAAATATGTGGAATCCTCAATTATTTTATTTATTTATTTTTTTTCTTTGGAAATGCTCATTTAAAAAAAAAATGTTTCAGGTTGTATCTTTAGCCTTTGCCCAGAAGAACCCAAAGAACCAGGCTGAAGCCCTCAGCTGGCTTTCTAATGCTATAAAGGAGTTTGGCTTTGCGGGGTAAGTCTGATTTTTCAGCGAGAGTATAACAATATTTCATGGACTTCTGAATAACAGCCTAATATTAAAATGTGGCGTTCCCTTTGACAGAATAAACGTGAAGGCTTTCATTAATAACGTGAAGGCGGCCCTGGCGGCCACCAACCCTGTGAGTTCTCGGTTACGGTTTCCTTTATTCTGTTTTCTGTTCTGTTTAACGTGAAGTTTAGATCTGAAGTCACTTTCTTTTGATTATGGTTGTCTTAGAAATGATTCAAGGCATTGTAATCTTAAAATTTGGTTAATTTTGGTATGCAGTTATTTTTAGCTTGCTTGAGTATTCTTCAGTTTTGGAACATGAGTAGATTTAATCAGTTAAACTGCCTTTCAAATGCCTTTTGTAGACTTCAGGGCATTGATAGTGTTATTAGGATACAGCTTAGAGATGCTGTACCTTTTTAGTTGAGCGTTTTTGGGCCTGGATATGATGATGATGATGATGATGATGATGATGATGATGATGATGATGATCTCCTCCACACAGGCTGTGAGAACTGCTGCCATTTCCCTGCTGGCTGCGATGTACCTGTACATGGGCGCTCCCCTCCGCATGTTCTTTGAAGACGAGAAAGCTGCCCTTCTGTCCCAAATAGATGCAGAATTTGAAAAGGTTTGAATTTTACCGTAATATTAGTTATTGGGTTTGATGTGTCGCTTATCTACAGTGCAAAAAAGAGGTGAAGAAGAGGGTGCAGGCAGGATGGAGTGGGTGGAGACGGGTGTCAGGGCTGATGTGTGACAGAAGGATAGCAGCAAGAGTGAAAGGGAAGGTCTACAAGACAGCAGTGCGTCCTGCTATGATGTTTGGTTTGGAGACTGTGGCTCTGTCTAAAAGACAGGAGGCTGAGCTGGAGGTGGTGGAGATGAAGATGCTGAGATTTTCGTGGGAGTGACCAGGCTGGACAAGATTAGAACTGAGCAGATCAGAGGGACGGTGAAGGTGGAGCAGTTTGGAGATAAAGCCAGAGAGGCCAGGTTGAGATGGTTTGGACATGTGTTGAGGAGGAATAGTGGATATATTGGAGATGGAGCTGCTGGGTAGAAGGAGAAGAGGTAGACCTCAGAGAAGGTTTATGGATGTAGTGAAGGTGGACATGGAGATGGTTGGTGTGAAAGTAGAGGAGGCAGTGGATAGGGCAAGATGGAGGCAGATGATCTGCTGTGGCGACCCCTAAAGGGAGCAGCCCAACGAAGAGGTGTCGCTTATCTAAATGGCCGTCTGTGCATCAAGATTTCTTTCATGGTGCAGCAAAACAAGTTACAGCGCTTCCTGTAGTGTTACAATTTGTCAGAGTGACTGTGGATCATACGAACATGATGGAGCGCTCTTTAAATGAAGCCGTATCGCTCCTCTGCACCTCCCATAGACTCATACAGTCCGTCAGAATGACTCGGTGGCTCCTGGGGTAAGATGTTTATCCAATGTCGTCGTTGCTCCAGCTCGAATTGTGTGTTGCAGCTCAGTCGTGATTTCGTGTGTTTCGATTTTTCTGTAATTGATTTATTTTTCTTTGCCGAACGCAGATGAAGGGACAGACTCCACCTGCTCCAATCAGAGGCTGCTCTAAAGCGAGTGGAGGAGAGGAGGCAGACGCGCAGGAGGAAGAAGCTGAGGGTGGAGAAGATGTGGTGGATCTTCTGCCTAGGACTGACATAAGGTGGGGCCTGACTTAATGTTAAGTGTGAGCAATGTAGCAAAATATGGGTAAGGGTAGACATTCATAAACATGAGAGCGCACTACTGCATCTGTTAATTTCCATTTATATATCCTTTCAAACATCTTGTAACCCGTTTTTATTATTAAAAACACTCCTAAATAAAATCGGTTGGGGGGGTATTTGTGTTTTAAAAGTGAAAGAACATGCTTAGGTTTTTATTTATTAATTTATTTTTATTTATTTATTTATTCTTTTTTAATTCAATGTGTCCTGTTTGCAGTGACAAAATCACATCCGAGATGGTGTCGAAAATCGGCGATAAGAACTGGAAGATGAGAAAGGAAGGGCTGGATGAAGTAGCTGCTGCTCTTTCAGAAGCAAAGTTCATCAAACCCAGTATAGGAGAGCTGCCTGTGGTTCTAAAGGCTCGACTTGCTGACTCCAATAAAATACTGGTAAGATCTGATGAGATTGAATGCATTAAATCTAAAAATTAGTATTAATTTATTTTGCTTCTGATTTTTTTTTTTTTTTTATATATATTACACCTAATGTATATAAAATATAGGTATTGATACCTAGCACACCTATATGCAGTCCAACTGTAAGCTGATGTCCTCTCACTCTCAGGTCCAGCAGACGCTGTCCATCCTGCAGCAGATGGCGACAGGAATGGGACCAGCTATAAAGCAACACGTCAAAGGCCTGGGCTTTCCCATCCTCACTGTACTGGCAGACAGCAAGGTGAGGCAGATGACCCTGTTAATCAGTGAGGTTAAAACACCAATTTCCCACAATAAACAATGAAAATATTAGATAAATACAAGGATGAAAGGTGCATGTCGTCCTGTCTAAATGGTGTTTTATACATTGAAAGATATGATAAATTTTTTTTTTTTTTTTTTTTTTTTTTTTTTTAACCTCATTTTAACCCTTTGGCTGCTTTTATTCTTCCCCTCCTTTCCAGAACACGGTGCGCGCGGCGGCTTTGGCGACACTCAATGCGTGGGTGGAGCAGACTGGAATGAAGGAGTGGCTGGACGGGGAGGAATTATCGGAGGAGCTGAAGAAGGAGAACCCATTCCTCAGACAAGAGGTGATGCTTGAATGCAGTGATTTGTGGGGGCTCTGCCTGGGCTTGCGTGACTAAAACAACCTTAAATTTTCTTCGGGGTGCCAGATGCTATACAGACATGTGTTTAGGTAATGCATTTAATTATGCATGCCAGAAATCGCCCCCGACACCAAGGTCCTTGCTCTTTATACCTTTTTGTATGCAGATCCTGACAGTTTTTAGTTTTGTTTCCCTTTTTATTTCTCCCCATTTCTGTGCAGCTTCTGGGCTGGCTGGCAGTAAAGCTGCCGACTCTGCGCTCCGTTCCCTCCGACCTCCTGCTGTGCCTTCCACACCTGTACTCCTGCCTGGAGGACCGTAATGCTGACGTGCGGAAAAAGGCCCAGGATGCCCTGCCCATGTTCATGATGCACCTGGGGTGCGACAAGATGAACAAAGCTGCTGCCAAGCTGAAGGTGCGTCTCGACTATTTGCGTCGGTCTCTGTTCCAGATGTAGTATCTCGGTTTTGTTGTTTTGCATTGCGATTGGGCGCTGTGGAACTTTTCCTTTCCTCTAGCGCAAGTTTTCTGACCAATATTGCGTTTCCTGCATTTACAAAGAACTCTTCTTTGCGGTTAGCTCTGAGCCTTGCCAGGAAGACGGGCGCATCCGTTTTTCAGTCTTGAGTAGAGCTGGGAGATATGGCCAAATGTCACTTTGAAGCTTTAAGAATTGATGCATCTGATATGACGGTTTACAGAACATCGTGTTCAACATCCCTGACCCAGAAGTGTGTATTTAACACTTAAGACTCCATCCATCCATCCGGTTGGGGGGGTGCTGGAGCCTATCCCAGCAGTCTTTGGGCGGAAGGCAGGATACACCCTGGACAGGTCGCCAGTCCATCGCAGGGCAGACAGTCACTCACACCCAGGGGTAATTTAGCACGTCCAATTGACCTGACTGCATGTCTTTGGACTCTGGGGGAAAACCGGAGAACCTGGAGGAAACCCACGCAGACACGGGGAGAACATGCAAACTCCACACAGAGAAGACCCCAGTCACCCGGCCGGGGAATCAAACCCAGGCCCTCCTCGCCACCGTGCCGCCTCTTTAAAGGATGACTATCCCTCATATGCTCAGAAAACCACTTGTCGCGATAATATCTAATGTCATTGCTCAGCTTCAGGCGTACGTTCAGTCGGCCAGAGCGTCCGTTCACACGCTCGGCTAAATGTTAAACATCTAATCTTAAAGATGGAGACCGCTGTGAATCATGTAGGGTATAATTAAAGCTGCGCCTCATGCGACTTTAAAAAAAGCACTCTTTTCATTTCAATTTAAAGAAGGGTTAATTGCTCACATATATCCTCTGTATGTTTCTGCAGCCTGCGTCTAAAGATCAGGTGGTTGGTTTGTTGGAGAAAGCTCGGGCCTCCGTACCTGCGAAGCCGGCGGCTCCAGCTAAAGCAGCAGCTGCAACCAGCAACGCCGTCAAACCTGCAACAGCTGCTACAGCTCTCCCAGGTCAGCCCCCCCTCAACATGGTTCAAAATCCAGAAGTAATTGGGGGATTTCCTTTGTCTTCACGCTGAGGCAGTAGCTTGAATTTGGTGGCGCTGAAGCTCCGGTTGGAGGATGTAGAAAAAAGACTTTGTGGTAGCTTCTGGTGCTGACTGACCGTTTGGTCTTGAAGTTTGAGAAGTCAAATTTTGACAACTGGCAGATCGTATTTATTATTTAGCACAAGGAAAAGTGAGGGAGGGTAAATCGCCGTCAAAGCTGAGAGAACTTGAAGTAAAACCAAACTGGGACAGACGACAGCAGGGACAGACGGAGGGTGGGTGTTCAGCTGGTTGCAGTCTGCAGCCTCACCACTAAATGCCACTGAATCTTATACCTTTAAGTAAAGTTAACACTTTGAGACGTGAGGTTTTTGATGGTTTAGTGGCAGCAATAAACTTTAAGTAAACGCTGATATTTTGCTCTGAGAATCAGACTTTCTGGTGCGGCTGAAGTTATTTTAGTTAGATTCGTTTAATAAGCAATGTGCAGTAATTTGTGTTGGAATGTTATGCAGTGTAATTAGTTTCCCTCTTAGGGTTTCTGCCCATGTGTCTTGATCGTGGATGTTTGACTTGGATTACACGATATCTGTGACGACGTCTGAACATTTTCTAATGCTTCTACGTTTTTAGCTCCAGCTAAAGCTGCACCAGTGAATGAACAGGTGCCAGCGGAAGCCAAGAAGACCAAACCAGCGTCTGCTCCCAAAGCCAAGGTGAGCTTCCTTTATCTCTCACTTGCCCTGACTAACCTCACGTTTATCCTAAAATAGCTTGGAGTTTTTGACCTGCTGCCTGGTGGGTTTTAGCACCTTTGCTGAAAGGGTTGGCGTGAAGTGGTAACTGAAGGTTTCCTCTTTTGATGTGTGAACATGTTTGAGTGGAGTTTTTACACAGCTGTCTTCTCAGGAGCTGGACACCAGCGCAAACACGAGTCTCAATAGCAGCCTGGAGAAAGAAAACGGTAGTTTCGGCGGTAAATCGAAAAGCCGCTCCAAGACAAAAACCAGCAAGGTACAGTGGGTTGAGTCGGCGGTCGTCTAGGTACAAAGGACACGGTGTTTCACTGCGGTCACTGTCTGGGTTCCACCTCATCACCGTAGTGGGTGTTTGCTTAATCTGTCTGTACACACAGCTGTTTCTGTGGTAGTGGGTCCATTTGCTCACTTTTCCTTGTTTCTTTTGGGTTTGAGTTTCTGCGTTTCCAGCTCTTGGCATTGGTGCAAAATATCCATTTCAGTGTTGGTCAGATTCACTGAAAATGCATGAGTGAAGGGAATGTTTAATGTCATTGTCCATATTTATGCTATGTTTCCACCTGTGCAGTTGTCGGAGAAAAATGTGGATAGCTGTGATTTTTGTTCATGACGTCTCATCTCAGGGCTTCATGTACTTCTGTAACTACAAGAGGACTGATGCTTATGTGTATCAGGAGCGCCGGCTTGTGGAATTGGGAGATATAACGTTAACTGGCATTGCATTTACTGGCATTTAGTAGCAGAGTTTGGAGTTTGGGGGTGTGTTTATTTATATATTTGTGTTTTTTGTAATAAATATAGTTGGAGAATAATCGAAGACGATTAAGTACATTTTGTTTTATCACCTTGCCCCATCTTTAAAACATCTTCTGAGCACCAGATATGCAGGGCCATTCAAAAAGATTCATCCGATTTCAAAGCACCAAATTTTTACAACTGTGATGCGCCGAGGAACCGATCGCAATCCAGTTGAAAGGGGGGGGGTGTCATAGTTTCTGGCTGTCAGTGGAAGATGGCTCTCTTCAGTCTGAGAGGAGATGAGACCCCTGAGCAGAACGCGTTCTGCGTTCTCCACTTCAATAAGAGTGAATCCGTGAAGCTCCAGCAGCTCAGAGCGTTCGTCGTTGGTTCCACAGCACTGGATGATCTGAAAGAGCTGTGAGTGCAGCGACATGTGACGTGCTCAATCGAGTGTGGGATGAGTTTGACTAGGGCGTCGATGTCGTCCGTACAGCTGGAGGAGGTTCATATTGAGCACTTGTAAGGTTACATAAACCAGGTACAGTTTGCTGCATTGTTCTGCGATGGTTTACGAGTGAAATCACTTTTTAAAATTGAATGAATCTTTTTATTCACCCTGTATTATTTCCCCTCCTCCTCCTCCTCCTCCTCCTCCTCCTCCTCCTCCTCCCATCACCCCACAGTCAAGAGAAACCTCTCAACTAGAAAATCACTTACCATACAGAAGGAAAATGCATTGATTCACGTTGCATTTCTGGCCCTTGCTGACCAGTAGGCACGTCTGTTCCTGCTTTGACTCTTCACCTTTTTACTTACAGGCAGTAGTGAAGAAGCCCCCCGGAAAAGCTGAGGAGGATCGGTCCGGCCCCATCTTCACCCTGGTGCCCAACGGCAAAGAGCAGCGTGTCAAAGAGGAGAAGAGTCTAAAGGCATGCTTCGTTATTCTCGCTTATTTCCCGAGATCACGCGTACTCCAGATTTAGAGTGAAGGGGATTTCCACCGGTCACTGTGTAGTTCACTCAGGTTTCTCTACAGTGTTGGTGCTGGGAACCAGGGGGTCGCCGTGACAACAGACATATTTACTATTCAAAGCCACCAGTTGAGCCCACAGGTGGCGAGTTCTATATGGAATGTTAATGGTAAAACTGGTCAATCTGAAAAGTTTAAGGGGGGATTTTTAAAAGCATCATTTTCCTCAAATGTCTGATTCCCGTCGCCACCACTGAGAACATTTGTGCCTCTGTGTTGGTCTAGAATGGAGCATTTCACACCAAACCACTCTGAATGGCTGTTTACACTCTGCTAAACGGCAACTCCTCACCGTCTGCATCATTAAGTAGTTGGTGTTGTATTTGGTGGGGGGGCAGTCGTGGGCTGGAGGTCAGGGAACCGGCCTTGTGACCAGAAGGTCACCGGTTTGATCCCCAGAGCCGACAGCACATGACTGAGGTGTCCTTGAGCAAGACACCTAACCCCCAACTGCTCCCTGGGTGCCGTGGATAGGGCTGCCCACCACTCTGGGCAAGTGTGCTCACTGCCCCCTAGTGTGTGTGCTCACTAGTGTGTATGTGGTGTTTCACTTCATGGATGGGTTAAATGCAGAGGTGTAATAAGGGTCACTTAATCTTATTTGTCTCGTAACTCTGTGGGTTTGGCAGGTGCTGAAGTGGAACTTTATTACCCCTCGGGAGGAGTTTGTTGATCAGCTGAAGGCTCAGATGGCTCAGTGTGTGGCTAAATGGCTGATGGAGGACCTCTTCCACTCCGACTTCCAGAGACACATCAAAGCCATCAGCACCATGATGGAGGTGAGTGTTGTCTGTAAAGATGGACTAAGTCATGGCACAGTTGAATAGTTACCTGGATTTTGTCCATTTGTCTCTTCAGGGTGTAGATTGAGTGTGAAGTTCACCCAAATGTTCCTTTGCCGTTATCCAGTGAAAGCATCAGCAATACATTAAGTGCACCACTGTATATCAGACTAACAGCACTGGTCAGCTTTAAGTGTTCGGTACACGATTAGGGGTTGGCAGCATTGGGAAAATATCAGAATACTTGGACATTTTCACGGTATATTGTGTTTTTTAATGGACTGCTCTGAGCTAAATCCACTTAAAAAGCCCAGTTCTGCTCAAGCTGTAGTGAATCGTTTGTAATGAAGTGCGGATTATATATATACACCATATATTGAGTCATCTTTATAGTGATAAATTCCCGTCATGTTGCCCACTCTACACACTTCCTTTTTTTTCCCGGCCCACTTTCTGATTAATTGCTGGGGTGATGAGGCGATCCTGTTTGGTGGGGGATCCTGCAGTGTTGGGACTTTCACTCAGACTCCTGACGACATTTACAGGGGCCATCTGACCAGCACTGACCACAGAAATCTGCCTTTTAAATCTTATTTTTATTTATGCATTTTTCTTAGTTTATTTATTAGCCTGTTTTGAGTAAATTGACTTTGTTTGGGAAAACCATAAATATAATTGGAGCTGCATGGCTAGTGGAAAGATGGGAGATGAAATTCTTCTTAAGGTGTTGGTGTTGATGTTCTACCAGAGTGGAAATGCAAATATGGGAGGTACAAGCTGGTTCCCTCACCACTCGAGTAGTGGCTGCAGCCTGAGGTCAGTTAGTCCAGTTTACTGTCAGAGGAGCGACCTCAGACTGTACTGAGTTAATGGGGGGGGGGGGGGGGGGGGAGAGGAAGGAAAGGGCATGTTCTCAGGGTCAGCCACTGGCTTTAGCCCAGCATGAAGACTAGCTGGTTGGCTGGTTAAACTCCAGCAGCGCCAGACGAGATTAAAGCTCGTGCGAGAGACGTGAAGCGACATTCATCGGCGTTTAGAGAAGCAACTGTGTGATTTCCATGCTCACCTCTGGTGTTGCGTTCTGAAAGCAGTACTGACCGGTCATTCCTGTTTACTACACTGTTAGAAACACACACACTGTGCAGGTACATGATTCATTCATCAAGGTACAAACAATGGAAGTGTACCTTCAAAGGTACTGCAGTGGTTTTAGAATTAGAAGAACTAGAATTACCGTTTACGGCCATAGGGTGGCGTGGTGGGTAGCGCTGTCGCCTCCCGGCAAGGAGGGCCTGGGTTCGATTTTGGGTTTGATGAAATACCTTTTGAGGCTCTTCGATTTTTATGGGTCTACTCCGCAACTAAGGGTAGTTTGAAAAACGGTGCTGTACCAAATTTTCCCGACTTTATTGAACGTGTTTATTTCCCTCTCCCTCGTTTAGCATATCGAGGCCGAAGCCGAGGCCACGGTCAGCTGTCTGGACCTGATCCTGAAGTGGTTTACTTTGCGCTTCTTTGACACCAACACCAGCGTCCTGATGAAGGCTCTGGAGTACCTGAAGCTCCTCTTCGTCGCCCTCAGTAATCAGGATTATCACCTCACTGAGCACGAGGCCACTTCCTTCATCCCCTACCTGATCCTGAAGGTGAGTCAGTGGTGAGATGCTGTTTACACAGCCTCAGGCGAGGCTGAACACATCTCCGTGTTAGACCTGCTCATGTAGCCACTCTGAACAGGTTCAGGTTCCAGGATTTGCATACGGTCATCACTGTTCAGGGATTCATTACGTTCCATCAGGAAAACGAGGCCAAACGCATGAATTCTGATCTGGCTGTTCAGACAGTTGCGTTGTCGCAGATCAGATGCGTGATTTTAGTACCACGTATGAAAGCGTCTTAAATCGGAATTGGAAATGTCACTCGTGACGTTGAGAAGACTGAGGTTATGTGGAGAGTCTCTAACTAGGCTAGCAACCAGTAGTGGACAGTAACTGAGTATCTGAGTAAATGTAATGAGTTTCTGTACTTTAGTATTTTTGGTGTATCTGTACTGAAGTTTCTCCGTTCTGGGGACTTTTTCCTTTCACTCCACTACATTTCAGAGTCTAATATCCGACTTTTTCCTCCTACATTTTGAGAAATCTGTCGTTCCTTTTGGTTTCTGTGTGTATAAAAACGTCACATGTCAAAACGAAAGAAGCGCAAAGCCAGAGCACCAATCAGGGCCCAGCGGTCACTTTGTTTAGAGCTGGTTTTGACCTGTTGGTCATATCGACCCAGTGCAGCACGCGGTTCAACGTCAGCGCAGCAGCGTAAAACTTTGGGAGAGTCTGTTCAACATAAATGATGAACTAACCTAACTTTGTGTAAATAGAGCTCAATATAGAAATATGTCCACATATGCAGTCGAGACTGACGCGGCTTTTTTCTGAATTTCTACAAACACCATTTCATTTTATAGTAAATGAGTTTGGGCTGGTTTATGTTTATGAACAGACGCCTACAGATCAACATAGTAAAGGAGCTCATCTGTGATCCTGAGTTTAAAGCCAGTTTTTATTCAACTTAAACTTGGAACTAAGTTGTAAATAAATCTGAAACTGAAACTTTGCTTGTGTGTAAAAAGTGATTTCAGAGCCACTCGGTTCTCCCTGATGG
Source organism: Pygocentrus nattereri (assembly GCF_015220715.1). Taxonomy (NCBI): domain Eukaryota; kingdom Metazoa; phylum Chordata; class Actinopteri; order Characiformes; family Serrasalmidae; genus Pygocentrus; species Pygocentrus nattereri. The sequence goes on from NC_051225.1 coordinate 38,888,900, forward strand.
AAACTGTTTACCTTCAGTGTTTTGTGCTTCTGATCATTTTAATAGACGTCAGCGTCACTAATTAATGACGTTCTATTAAAAGACTGGTTTACCAAGAGAGACGCTGGAGGACTTTCACCTGAAATGAGTTCATGAAGCCAGTCTGGTTATAAAAATGATAACAGGACATCAGAGCCAGAATTACTCTTTTAGTACTTTTACTTTATACTTAAGTACATTTGAAGGGAAATACTTTAGTACTTTTACTCAAGTGGAGGTCTAAAGGGAGGAAATTCTACTTTTACTGGAGGAATATTTTACCTTGGGGGTCTCGACTTTAACTCCAGTGCATGGTTTGTCTGGACCTGGCTGTTTCTCTGATAACTTGGCACATCTCTGTGAATGAAGAGGCCAGGTTGATGAGCCCTCCTCAGCATCCGACACTGTACCTCTTGGCTCAGTAGCTCATCCAGCGTTTCCAGGGTGTTATTATTCTGTCCGTTACTTTATTTATTTATTTATTTTAAAAGTCCCATTACGTCCCTACGTTAATTTCACAAATCTTTTTTCCGTTTTGTCCCCTTCCACATGAATTTCTGATCTGAATTTGTGCTGAATATCTGTCTGAATGCACACGACTGTGGTGTCAGAACAGAAGTTGTTCATTTTCAGGATTTATTTAAATGTATTTAAGCGAAACAGTTGAACTTTGTACTACGAACCTGTTTCGGCGCGTTTCCGAATAATTTCCTACACTCAATGATGCGAGCCCTAGTAATTTATCATATTCTAATGCAGTTGGCCAAAAAAAACTACATTTCCCATAAACTCACATTTCCCATAAACCCCTGCTGAGCAGTCAAGTTAGTGTTTACAGTACTGACTATCAAGCTGCTTGGCTGTACCAGCCATTGGCACCGTTTAGCCTGTACACTGCGCTTAAAGAAGGAAGTGAAGCGGACGGAGAAAAATCATTGAACATGTGGAGGAAGTCGCTTGTTCTGTGGGTTGGATCAGCGATTTGGTGAGTGAGATCTGCAGATCAGTGAGCAAAGCTCCAGCTTGTACAGCCAGGAGACTCGCATATCTGATTAATTCAGACTTGTTTGCCAAAAGTGGACTAAATCAGATTTTACCTGCTTTAAAAATGCTCTTGCTGTTCGGTCCAAATGTCGTGCGTAACGTCAGGTCACTGCTGTACCTGCAGGTCACCCTGCTGCTGAACCGTGTCCAGGTTTGCTTATTTAAATATAGAAATAATTAATTTCGGGAAAAATAAATGAGTAAAAAACCAGGATTGATGAGTGTAATTAAGGAAGTATTGTCAATTAATAATAAGTGTATACAGTAATAAAACAAAGCCTATTTGATGTGTCTGTACATAACGAGAAGCCAATTATCACACATTTTATGTAATTAAGACGCAGGGTAGAAAAAAAAACATGCATATAGAACAGTGAGTGAAGGATTGTGGTGTGGCCGTCGCTCACTGTCCCCGAGTGGGACACTCGCACTTTATCTTCATCTCCCAACATCCTGAAGCTGTTTATCTGTTTTCAAATATATTGAAATAATTATTTGAGCTCTCTGTCTCTCTGTCTCTCTGTCTCTCTGTCTCTCTGTCTCTCTGTCTCTCTGTCTCTCTGTCTCTCTGTCTCTGCAGGTGGGCGAGCCGAAGGATGTTGTGCGTAAAGATGTGCGCAGCATTATCAGCCTGTTGCGGAGGGTTTATCCCGCCAGCCGAGTTTTCCCATTCCTTATGGACGGCACCAAGTCCAAAAACTCCAAACAGAGAGCTGGTGAGCTAAATTGGACTAACGTCTCCTAAAATGCCCTCGTCAGGATGTCTGTTAGCACATAAATCCAGTAAATCAGTGTTTCAACGTTTTTCTCAGACCCTAAACTGTTGTGGTTTGTGCTGTTGAGCAAACGGCTAGACGACGTCTCGATGTCTGTATGTAACAAGGCGCACGGCTCAACTCTTCTGCTTTTGATCTTGAATTGTTTTATTTTTTTTATTTTTATTTTTATCCTTAACTGCCTTTTTTTAAAAGCCCTGCCAACGTTGAGGATTAAAACCTTCTAATTTACCAGATGCACAATTTTATTTATGCTTTAACTAATTCTCATTCTGGGATCCTGCAGAGTGTCTGGAGGAGCTGGGCTGTCTCGTGGGCTTGTGTGGAATGTCTGTCTTCCAGCAGACGGCAACGAAGGCTTTGAGAGAGATCGCTGTTCATATCGGGGACCGTGACACGGCCGTACGCAACGCCGCTCTAAACACTGTGGTGGCGGCTTATAACGTCTGCGGAGAGCAGGTTTACAAGCTCATTGGCCAGGTGTGTTGCCTCGATCACGCTCTTTCCTCTCCTCTTCTCAGGGATGGAAAATGTCCCACATTTATTTAGAGATTAAATGTGTTTTCTTCCCTTCGTTCTTGAGAGAAATTTACAAACCTGTTATTCTTAATATTTTCAAGAATATCCCTTGTTCTTCGATTTAATCTTAACATAAATGTGTTAATCTTATGACAGACTCCCTCGTTTCAGGCTGTCAGAGTTGATGAGGTGAGCATCTAAGTCAGAGGTCACTGATGGGTGGACCGCGGTCAGGGTCTCCTATGTGGACTTGGACCTATAACCGATTAAACTATAGAGCGTTTTCTTTTTGACGGAGTGGTCTTATTTTAATTGGTGTAACTTTATTAGCCTTTATGGTGCCCCAGGACACTCGCAGACCAATCATGTGCTGTAAATATCACACGTGGCGCCACTCGGTCAATCAAACGTGCATTACGATGAGCTCCGAGACTCGAGTGAGTGACTCGCACAGAGGGCAGGGACAGGGTGAAAAACGAAGAGTTAGAGGGAAGTTATTTCACTTGAGCTCTAAGAAGAGCAAACTGGCAATAAATGTTGTTGAAATTTCAAATAAAGTACAATTCTGTGATTCGACATTCAGTTGTTGACCATAGGATGGACATTGAGGTTCCAGACCTTTTCTTGAGGATATTTTCTCTACCTTATTTTAAAGACCCCTAATCTAAATGAGTCAAACTCTGATGCCAACCTCGTCTTTCGCTTTTTGCCACCACCCAACAATTATCGTGTTTTCTGAGGAGGGTTTCCTGTGGGGTGTTGCTTCCACCCAGCTTTGGGTCATGACCGAAAGAACGAGATCGTGGATACAAGCAGCCGAAATGAGCTTTTCTCCGCAGGGTCGCCGGACTCTCCCTTAGAGACAGGGTGAGAAGCTCGGCGATTCGGGAGAGGCTCGGAGTAGAGCCGCTGCTCCTCCACGCTGAGAGAAGCCAGTTGATGTGGTTCAGGCATCTGGTAAGGATGGCCTCTGGACGCCCTCCCTAGGGAGGTGTTCCAGACATGTCCGACGGGGAGGAGACCCCGGGGAAGACCCAGGACACGTTGGAGGGATTATATCTCTCGACTGTCTTGGGAACGCCTCGGTATCCCTCCGGAAGAGCTGGAGGAGGTGGCGGGGGAAAGCTGCTGCCACCGCGACCCGGACTTGGATAAGCGGTTGGAGGGATGGATGTTGCTTCCACCATCACCTCTAGTTCTTGTTTTGCTAAAACATTTTTTAAACAGATGATTTTAATGTGAGGTTTTTATTGTTTTTGTTGCCCCCCCCCATTTTGCTCCTCTGAGAAGATGAACCTAATAAGACACATTTTGAATTTGCATTAACTGCTGTCATGTTTATGATGAGCTATAAAATGCACCGTAGCCTACATCAGAGAGAATCTCTAAAAATATTAAGTTCTCAAAGATTCTCCGAAGATCTTAAGTGCAGTTCTCAAATTAACATTCTTATTAACTTCTTAGTGTTTGTCTTGAGAACCTTCAGACTTTTTCTTAAAGCTCTTGTGAATCTGGCCCTGATGACTAATTTATTATATGGCTCTGTATATTAAACGCTTGTACTGTGTTTATGGTGTGAAATCGTGAGAACGCTGTAAGGTTGACCAGCTCACTCCATGCAGCTCTGCTTGGCTTGCATGGAAAAAAAAATCATTGCTTTAAAGTCCTCCTCTGTTCCCTGAAGCTGTCTGATAAAGACATGAGCATGCTGGAGGAGAGGATTAAGCGCTCTGCGAAGAAGCCCTCCGCTGCGGCCGCCCCTGCCAGCAAACCTCCGGAGGAGAAAGTGGCCGTGTCGGCTAACGCCAGCGCTCTGAGGAAACCTAGTTCAGACCAGGCTCCGCTCAAACTGAGGTACACGCGCTCACCTGCTGTCAAAGCCACCGTTTGGTCCACTTTGCCTCCGAATGTTATCAGCTAGGACGTGTCTGCTGCTTTAGTTTTAGTGCTGGAGCTACACGGCTGCTATCAAACGCTGCACTGAATTCGTGATTGACAGTTTTTCCAGTCTTTTTTTTTTTTTTTTTGCTCATTTATTTATCTCTCTCTCTCTCTCTCTCTCTCTCTCTCTCTCTCTCTCTCTCTCTCTCTCTCTCTCTCTCTCTCTCTCTCTCTCTCTCTCTCTCTCTCTCTCTCTCTCTCTCTCTCTCTCTCTCTCTCTCTCTCTCTCAGTGAAATCCGCAGTCAGAATGCAGTGGAGCAGCAGCAGAGCTCTGCTGTGCCCCGCGAGTTCCAGCTAGACCCAAATTTCATTGTGGATCTGCCGGAGACGATCATGCCTGACCTGCTGGTGGTGGAGGCGGCTGACCCCTCACCGCTCGACGTGCTGGAGTTCAAGTTCAGGTGCTTGGAAGTCATTTTAACCCTTAAATCTGATTCTGTGGGCAGATACTGGGACCTTCAGCTTTGAATGCGGGACTTTTATTTATTTTAATTTAATTACTGTTATTCTGTAGGTTGCCGTCGATCTCTGGCGGCAGCAGCCATGAAGAGTCCGTCTCCAACATCAATCTCATCATCTCTCAGGTTGCCAGCTCAGACGCCAAAACCAGCATTCAGGGCTTAACGAAGGTAGGGACTGTGCGCCTCCTTTAGTGCTGTAGATTTAGTTTTTTCCACTCATTTTGATTCATTCTTAGTGATTTTAAATAAACGTCTCATTTCACAGTAATTTGATTTTGACTCAGGAGTAATTTTTACCAATACACTGAACTGAGGCTGGGCTATATGGCAAAAATGGTGCTTGAACACGTTCATGATGCACGATATTTAGTTTTTCTGAGATTTTATAAAGTTGAAAACAAGGGGACACAAAACAGGATGAGCAGTGCTTTATGTAATTAAAAGGGGGGGGGGGGGTAGTTTTAGGGGGTAGTTTTGCTCCCCTTCTGATGAAACACACATTGTCAGTGTTCTTTAAAGGTGGAGTTACATGATGTCTTACCCCGAGTCAACAGTTGGAGACACACTAGAGTCGTGTGCAAGGGATACAGACTCTGATTGATTATTTATTAATTAATTAATTTATTTATTTATTTTTGCCTCCTGGTCGTGTTTGAGACCAATTGGCGTGTAAACATTACTTGCAGGAATTTTGCTTTGGACCAAAAACGTTATTTTTTTTATTGTTTTATGTAAGTGTTCTGAAAATATTACGTATTGTTAAAATCTAATTTGAAAGTGTAACTAAATTCAAAGCTCTGTAAAATCAAGACGTTTACACACGATTAAATATGATATTACGCTTGAAGAATGTGTGTTGAGCAGCTTTAGTAACAGAGGTTTAACTTTAAGCGTCATGCTGTCCGTTTCTCTCTTCTGTGCTCAGATAGTACAGATTTTGCATCAGGAGAGCCAGTGGAAGCTGATGTGTGGTCACGTGGACGAGTTCATCGTTGCTACACTCATGCAGCTCCGCCTGCTGGCCAGCAGGCGCATGGTGGACGAGAGAACGGACAGACAGCAGCAAGTAGAGAAACTGTACAGCTCAGTCATCGACTCCCTAAACTCGGTGAGGGCGACGCTGCAGTCTTCGTCTAAGTGGATAAGTTTAGCTTTTTCTGGCAGAGCACGCTCTGTGTAGCTGGAGTGATGAGGCGAACCTGTTTGGTGGGGGATCCTGCAGTGTTGGGACCTTCACTCAGACTCCTGACGACATGCACAGGGGCCATCTGACCAGCGCTGACCACAGAAGCGAATCAAGGCAGTGTGTTAAAGAAATAGTTTTAAGGCAAACTACTAGAAGGCTGATCTGCTGTTATCTTATCAGAAGTACAAAACATCTTGGAGCCTGAACTTTGTCTGCGCCTTAGTCCAATCCGATTGGTTCTAGCTTAATGTGTTTATATGCTCACTCTAATCTACAGTCTGAAAATCTCTGACATGCACACAAGTAATTAATTCCATTAGGTGCATGCATAGTGGACCACTTGGGCCAAAACCCAGTTTATATTTACCCCTACCCCTTATTTTCGAGGGTCACTTTGCCACTTGGAACTGAGCTACAGGGCAGTGGTTGAGCTCTTCCCTCTGAAATGAGACCCTCTAATAAAAGAGCATCACTTCATTAACAGCTACCAGCGCTGCTCTGTAGGCGACCCTGCCCGTCTGCAGGGACAGCAGAGGAGGGGAGAGTTCAGCTCCTCACTGCTGGGCTTTAGTTACGTTTAGGGGATCATGCGCCTTCAAAGAGGGGGGGCAGTTATTTATCACCCGCCCCAATTCTCCAATATGCTTGTAATGAAGAAAAGGACCTTAATGCTGCCCTAACACTTTACCCTACCTCTAGATTTGAATGTAAAACGGAGGGATAGGTCTGAGTGGTAGGGGCAAGGGGTGAAATGGGACTGGGCCTTGGTTTAGACGTTATCATGACCACGAGCATCACGCGAGTCCGGTCAGAGAGGGGTGAGCAGCTGAGAGGACGCCACTGTTTTCAGTTGGTCTTCAGTTTCTGCTCCCAGCACTTTGAACGTTTTATCAGCTTTTTCCATCATGTGAACAAATATGGAGACGACATCAGATACAGGCGTTAACACGGATGTTATTCTTCCGTTTAACTACTTTTCCGGTTCACCCACCTCCTTCAGTTGGGTGGAAGTCGTATTCCAGATGGCCTCAGTTGGTCTAGTCTATTCTGATTGAGATGTTTACATGGACATATATTATATTCCAGTTCAGCTGCATGTAAATGTGACTGTCAAACGGCATAAGCAAGTGTATCCTGTGATTTAAGTAAACGTGTGTGTGTGTGTGTGTGTGTGTGTGTGTGTGTGTGTGTGTGTGTGTGTAGCTGGTCTTAGCAGGTAAGCTGGCTCAGGAGACCTCTCCAGGTGTGCTGAAGGATCTGGTCCATGCACTTCTGACTCTAATCTTAGACCCTCGGCACCAGCAGAGCTCAGGGCAGTCTCAGCTCATCCGCTCTGTTCATGTCGTGCTTTCCGCTCTGTTCAAGACTGCAGATCCCACCAACACACTCAGGTGATACAAACATTCTGGATACTTCACTCCTTCAAGGTTCTTCAAGTGGTCTTTAGTGTAAAAAAGTTACATGCAGAACGATGAACACTCAAAGAACCCTTTGCATGATTAAAGGGTTCTGTGCCTCATGAAGGGAATCCTTCGATTGATGGAGAATGTAAGAAGGTGCTTTAGATGGTTCTGTATAGAGCCTTTTTGGGAAAGCATTATGAATAGCACTCTAAGGGTTTTTTCTCTTGCGACTTTGACGTGGTAATAACTGAAGAACCCTTTAGGGTGTTGTAGAGAGCCAGGTTCTGTGTAGAACCATGTACAACACATTCTCCATCCGTCTGAAGAACACTTTCCTGATGCACAGAAGGTTTTAATCATGCAAAGGGTTCTTTGAGTGTTCATGGTTCTTTTATAGAGCAATTCTCTGTAGTAAAGAAGCTTTGAGTGTGTAGTGCAGTGTAGCTCTTTATAGAAGGTTAACCTGTTAGTGCGTTTAAAATAGTTTGGTTTATTTGTTAACGTTCACTTGGTGTTACTTGGTGTCTAACAGCTGTTAGATCTTCTGCCATGAAGTGGGACATGATGTGCTCATTTAGTTAACATGGAGAGACTTCGTTTAAAAATGACAGCCATCCCTGATATTAATGCAGTCGCTGGATTGTGTAGTCAAATGTTCTTTCCCCGTCTCTGAACCCCAGCGCCTTGCTGATGCTCTTACAAGAGGCCTATAACTCCACCGCCTGCTCACCGGAGTTCTCTGAAATGGTCATGAAGGTAAGTGCTGGCCGCTCTGTGTTCCTGCTATGCATGCGCCTGTTCTAGACTTGCTGATGCATTAATATTAATCTCTTTTGTTGTTGGTGACTATCCCTTCAGTGTCACTGGCGTATGATCAAGCTTCTTCCGGAGAAGGTCGAGGCGCTCTATCTGGACCGAATTCTTCTGGACATTCACAACTTCATGAAGCTCTTCCCTAAAGAGATGCTGAAGCAGAAGCCGAATGACATGGCCCACCGCACGGTCAGAACCCTGCTGCACACGCTCTACAGGCTCGTAGGGCCAAAGGTACGGAAAGTAGTGCAGCAAGTGCTGTTACAAGTAACCAAATGGAGACTTGAGCCCTGTTGGAACAGGATTAGTTTTACTTGAGTTCTATCATTTTTGGTGATTTTATCTAGGAGATTTCTTTTTTTTATTTATTATTTTGTAAAAGTTTGGTAATTTGCCATCGTTTTTACAGTCTGATGGTAATGATTGTGGAGTGATTTTAATCGTGTGTGTGTGTGTGTAATCCAGTATGAATCGTGTGTGTGTGTGTGTGTGTGTGTGTGTGTGTGTGTGTGTGTGTGTGTGTGTGTGTAATCCAGTATGAATCTGCTGTGTGTGGGTGTGTGTGTAATCCAGTGTGAATCTGCTGTGTGTGGGTGTGTGTGTAATCCAGTGTGAATCTGCTGTGTGTGTGTGTGTGTGTCGTATTTGATATTTGGCTCAGTCTGTGACTATTGTTGGTCAGTAATGTGACCGTGTTCATTTTTGTGGTCAGATTATGGATCATTTGAGCCTGATTGAAAACCGCAGTGAGTCTGACGTTGAAGCTCATCTGAAACGGGCTATGAAGCACTCGGTCCCACCACCTTCCCAAATGGTATGTATGGAAGTGTTGATTGATTTGATTGATTGATTGATTTATTTGTTTATTTATTAATTCTACATTGTATGATCTTTGGTGTGGGTTTTTGGGCAATTGTGCTTATATAATCAGGCAGGTGCAATAAAAATGGCAAAAGTTCACACCAGATCATCTGTTCCACATCTTTTGTGTTCTATTCATGAACATTTAAAGCTGCAGATTTGAGAATTTTTCCTTTAAGTGTAAACATGAGTTAAACTGGACAGTAAGGAGAGTTTGTTGTTTTCTCACTGTAATATTCAAGCCAGGCAAAGTATTTGTCTGACCTGAAACTGAATGCATTGATGTGGATCTGCTGCCTTTTCTGCTAATTCTCATCTTGTCCTTCCTCTTTTAGTCAAAGGACTTTGAGAACGTCAGCATAGCGAAGACCCAGCACCCCACAGGTTAGACCCCCCTTTACTGCCAAATGCTCACAGATAAAGTTTTGGAAACATTTCATAACCCATTTCAATTATTATTTTTTTGTTGTTTAAACCCACAGAGTCTGTCCAGAGTTCAGTGAAGCCTGCAGCCAGCTCCAGCAGGGAGAGCGTGAACCCTGCGCACTATCAAGAGAGGCTGAAGGCTCTGAGGCAACTCTACGGCCTTGGCAACAACTCTAAGGTACCACATTGCTTGCTGCTGCTTTAGTTTTCAGGGGATGTGCACCATGATATCAGGTTCGTATCTGTACCGGCCGATGATTTATTTTTTAAAAAATGACATGACGGGGTGTCTGGAGTCAGTAAAACCTTTATAAAATAAAATTTCAATGGTTATGGTAGTTGTTCCCTGACTAAATGTACCGAGATGAACCCTTGAGGGTCCCACCACAGAGACTTTTAGGGTTCCTCAGTTCACCACGCTGACAGAGCTTTAGGGGAGCCTCCAGGACCTTCCTCAGTTCTTTGAAGAAGTCAAGATAATTTCAAGTGTTCCTTGAGGAACCCTTTTATCCAGTATGGCCTTCAACCTCTTAGGTTCTTTTAAGGGATCATTCTTAAACTGATGGGTTCTATAAAAAAAATAAATAAATAAATAAATAACCCTCTTTTTTTATTATCCATTTTGATAATTAAGCGCGACAGTACAATTAAACACTAAGGATGGTTTGACGCATGCTGGTGAGAGAATCTGACCATTCTCACTGCTTCTCTTTTCCAGTCGGTCAGCGAGAAGTCCACCCTCCCTGCTGTGAGCGCTAAGCCGGCCGTCTCCTCCATGGACGTGCTGCAGTCTCAGCTCACTAAACTCCGCGAGTCTCGGGAACAGCAGGACACTCAAAACGTCTGTCCTCGCAGTCCAGCTCGCACCGCCGGTCCTCCTCCCGACCTCAACGACTTCAAAGCCAGACTAGAAAAGATCAAAGCCAACCTGCGCTGATTTTCATCGGTTTCTAAACTTCTTGCTTTCTTTCTGCACCTTCATTGCCACTTGGAGCACCGCCTACCTCCTCTACAGTGACTTCTGTTTTACATGTTCCTGTATTATTTTGTATTTACTTATTTGTGTTTGTGTATGTTTGTGTGTGTATCTGTGTTTTTCTTCAGAATTAAGTTTTTAATCAAGATGTTTCGATAATGCCTTGTTTTTCAAACTTGTCAGTTTTTACTAACTTGGTAATGCAATGTAAATAAATGAATGACTAAATGTCTTTGACGTGTTCCTGTTTCTTCTTCCACACCACCAAACTCAGGATGTTGTTTTGGCATGAATAGACTGAGCTGTTCTTGTTTTGGTTTGTTTGTTTACTTTTTTTCCACTCCCAGTTTCCTGTAGTATCTTTTTGTGCATGTAAACATTCTGCAAAGTCCCAAAGCTCGGCGTTCCCACCAGAAGGAGAACCCCCTCTCCCACAAAATCCACTGTTCTCAGCTGCCTGAAACGCCTCGTTGGAATTCCAGCCCTTTTCCTTTGTTACGGGATGGCTTAATGTCATAAGAGTCCTTACTGCCTGCCTTCCGGTGAGCTCAGCACAGCGGCTACTGGAGGAGGAAGAGTGGTGTGTGTGTGTGTGTGTGTGTGTGTGTGTGTGTGTTCTGGTATTCATCACATTGTGGGGACAAGATTCTGTTTACACAGTCACGTCATGGGGACCAATTGCGGTGTGGGGACAAAAAACCTGGTCCCCATGAGGGAAACCATTTTAGATGAATAGAAGAGCTCTTAAAAAGGTGCCTGTGAAGTTTTTAGCTTTGACCCATACCGCATGTTTGGAACAGAGTGCGCGTGTGTGATGGCGCCCCCTTATAGTCCCCGGCTGGTACTGCACCCACTGCTCTGCACACACACGTATTCCAAATATGGTCAGATACCGCCCACTTCCTGGTCCCCATTAGGAATGATTTCAGCCAAATAAAGACATTTTCAGTGTTAAAGGTGCCAATCCACACTGTGGACAAGAAAGAAGAATATTTGCAGGCGATGCCACCTGAAGAGCTAAGACCTTGTGAAGATGAGCAAAAGTGAAACACAAGGTAAGCACATTTGTATGACAAACCAGTATAGATAGATAGAGAGATAGAGATAGATAGCGAGAGATCACTTTTAATACAGAATAAAGAGGGAAATTCTTCTATTGCAGCAGTACAAATACAGTATAGAGAAAAACAAGCCCAAAACAGGGGCAAAAGTATTGCTGTACACTATTTACAGATGCATTAATTGAAGTAAAGATTAATAAAACAATAAACTAAAACAACAATAAATAAGTGTTAAAATCACATTCATGTTATGCAGTTGATAATGCAGTGGTGCATGTCCCCTCCAGTAAATGAACCAAGTGACTGTAAATGATAACCCATGTTAACAGTTGTGCAGTATCAAATATTCACGGACGTATAACCAGTGTTCAACCCTTAACTTAGTTAAATAGCTCTAATTATTCTGCAAAAGAGCTAGTTAGCTGTAATTAACTATAGCATCTGGGTGTAAGCCTCAGATGTTTTATTACGTTTCTCCAATTAGTTATTATTATTGATATTGTGAATAATATTAGCTAGTTGCATGTAATTCAATGTGAGTTTATGCAAATCAAAAAGACACAATTTTTTTTAAAGAACTTTCACCTAATTGATTGCATACAGAGGTATGTGAAATTTTAGTAATTTTCTGGCCTTTATAATTTTATGATTTTTATTTCACTATGATAAATTCAGAATCACTTTTACTATATTTCCAAAAGTATTTGCTCATCTCCTTCATAGGCATATCAGCTTGAGTGACGTCCCATTCTTAATCCATAGGGTTTAATATGATCTCGGCCCACCCTTTGCAGCTATAACAGCTTCAGCTCTTCTGGGAAGGCTTTCCACAAGGGTTAGGAGTATTTATGGGAATTTTTGACCATTCTTCCAGAAGCGCATTTGTGAGGTCAGACACTGATGTTGGACAAGAAGGCCTGGCTCACAGTCTCCGCTCTAATTCATCCCAAAGGTGGTCTATGGGGTTGAGGTTAGGACTCTGTACAGGCCAGTCAAGTTCTTCCACACCAAACTGGCTCATCCACGTCTTTATGGACCTGCTTTGTGCCCTGGTGTGCAGTCATGTTGGAGCAGGAAGGGGCCGTCCCCAAACTGTTCCCACAAAGTTGAAATTGTCCAAAATCTCTTGGTGCTAAAGCATTAAGAGTTCCTTTCACTGGAACTAAGAGGCTGAGCCCAACTTGGTTTCAGCGGTGCAGCTGGTAGCTGCAGCAGCCACTTCGGGAACAACAAAATGGTGCTTGTGCTTTTTGCTACTTTGGTTTACTGTTTGTTGTGTAACCCCACCAAGACAAATCATCATGACTGCTTCACCGTCTACCTACACCAGAGCCTGCTACAGCTGAGAAACCAACCACAGTCTCTGCTCACAAACGAACTGTGGGAAGAGCTGTGCGAACTAGGCCTGGTATGATCCACGGCACTGCATGAGCCTGCTGGCAATGCACAAGAAGGCAGAAGCAAGGCAAGTGCTGTTCAGCTCGACGGCCTGTTGTGCTTCCTGTGAGGACAGAGACGTGAGTTGAGCGGTAAGACTCAAGGAGTGGGCCTATGTGTTTACATCAATAGTGAGTGGTGTAAAAACGTGGCGCTAGTCTCCAGTCACTGCTCACTGCTGGTGGAGTTTGCGATTGTCAGAGCCAGGCCTTTTCATTCGCCTAGAGAGCCGAGTTCGCTGTATATAATAGTGGTGCATATAGCTCCCAGTGCTAATGCTAAGGCCGCACTGAACAAGCTGTTCAGTGCAATCAGCGACCTCCAGAACACAAACTCAGACAGTTGCCAGTGATTTCAACCATGCCAATCTGAAGTCAGTACTCCCCAAATTTCACCAGTATGCAGACTTTGCAACCTGTGGGGCTCGCGTGCTGCATCTTGTTTACACAAACATCCCCAGCGTGTACAGGGCTGAGCCCCGCCCCCACTATGGCTACTCAGACCACATCTCTGTGATGCTCATCCCAGCATACAGACCGCTCATCAGATGTGCCAAACCAGACCAGAAGCAAGTGAGAACCTTGCCACCAGGAGCTCTCTCTGCTCTTCAGGACTGTTTTGAGCACACTGACTGGGAGATGTTCAGAGTAGCAGCTACTACCGGTGACTCCATCAACCTGGAGGAGTACACAGAATCAGCGACTGGCTACATCAGCAAGTGCGTTGATGATGTTACAGTCTCCAAACTCGTCACAAGTCACCCCAACCAGAAACCATGAATGACTGCAGAGGTGTGCATGCTGCTGAGAACCCAAGACAAGGCTTTGAAGTCAAGGGACAAAGCAAGCCTCAGGGTGGCAAGAGCCAAGCTCTCCCAGGCCATCAAAGAGGCTAAGCGCGCCTCCTCAAAAAAAATCCATGATCATTTTCAAAACACTGCTGACACACGGTACATGTGGCAGGGCATCCAGGCCATCACCAACTACAAGTCACCTCCACCTTCTTATGACAGTGATTCCTCCCTTTCAGACATGCTTAATAACTTCTGTGCAAGGTTTGAGGCACAGAACGGCATGATGGTAAGGAAAACCACACCTCCTCCAAGTAAACAGGCACTGTGTCTGTCCACTGCTGATGTGCGGAGAACTCTACATAGAGTCAACCCATGAAAAGCACCAGGATCCGACAGCATACCAGGCAGAGTGCTCAGAGAATGCGCCGAACAGCTGGCTGATGTTCTCACGGACATATTCAACATCTCTCTGAGCACTGCAGTCGTTCCGATGTGCTTCAAGTCCACCATCAACATCCCTGTGCCAAAGAAGCCTCCAGTGTCCTGCCTCAATGACTACTGTAACTGTGAGATCTCAGTTAGTCAGGATGGGTAAGAACACCTCCAGCACCACCACACTGAGCACCAGTGCCCCTCAAGGCTGTGTGTTTAGTCCACTCTACTGATGGCAAAGTACAGCTCAAATCTCATCATCAAGTTTGCTGATGACATGACTGTGGTGGGTCTGATCAGCAAAAATGACAAGTCAGCATACAGAGAGGAGGTGCAGTGGCTAACGGACTGGTGTGGAACCAACAACCTGTCTCTGAATGTGGACAAAACTAAGGTGATGGTTTGGGAATTGCTCCACCTCGGATTGCAAGACCCTACCGTGTATAGTGAGGACAGCTGGGAAAATCATCGGGGTCTCTCTCCCCTCCATCATGGACATCTACATCACACGTTGTATCCGGAAAGCCACCAGCATTGTGGACGACCCCATCCATCCCTCACAGGGACGCTTTGCATTGTGCTTCGTGGTGTAAAGCTTGGATGCAGCTGCTCGGCCATGGAAACCCATTCCATGAAGCTCTCTACGCTGTTCTTGAGCTGATCTGAAGGCCACATGAAGTTTGGAGGTCTGTAGTGATTGACTCTGCAGAAAGTCGGTGACCTCTGTGCACTATGCCCCTCAGCATCCGCTGACCGCTCTGTCATTTTACATGGCCGACCACTTCGTGGCTGAGTTGCTGTCGTTCCCAATCGCTTCCACTTTGTTATAATCCCACTGACAGTGGACTGTGGAATATTTAGTAGTGAGGAAATTTCACAACTGGACTTGCTGCACAGGTGGCGTCCGATCACGGCACCACGCTGGAATTCTCTGAGCTCCTGAGAGCGACCCATTCTTTCACTAATGTCTGTAGAAGCAGTCTGCAGGCCTAGGGGCTCGGCTTTACACACCTGCGGTCATGGAAGTGACTGGAACACCTCAATTCAATGATTTGCAAAGGTGACTGAATACTTTTGGCAATATAGTGTGTGTGTATGTATGTATGTATGTATGTATATAAACACACAATTATACATTTACATTTTAGTGACTTTAAGTGAATTCATAGAATACACATAAAACCACAGATTTTGACCTAGAGTGCTTTATAGAGAAATGTAATACAATTAACTTTCTTTTTCTCTGCGCGTTACGTTGGCAGACTTTTAATTTGAAGCCACGTGTACCTTCATCATTAACACAGCTGGCATTAAGCTGTACATTCAGCAGATAGAAGTGATTTAAAGCCCAGAGGTCAGCAGGCAGGGAGGCGTTGAGAGGTGTTCAGTAAGTGTCCAATGTTTCTGTGAAATGTACCGAACCGAACCCGGCAGAGTTTTGCGTGTTATGGAGAAACACGTTCATAAACCTTTCTCGTGGTAAGAATCGTGCCCTGGCTAAAGTGGGCTGAAGATGGCTTCCGTTTCGCCAACGTCTAGTTCGAATTTTGCCGTTCCACCTTAAGCGGTGCAGCAATTACATTATGGCGCCTCAGTTCTTATAACATTAACTGCCGCTTCATTTAAGGTGGAGCGGGCCAGTTCGAAACACAAGCCAGTTCCAACCTCGCGGTTAAGCTCTTAATCCCTTCCATTCCCGGCAGCCGCGGCTGAAGTGGTTTGTGCCCTACGACGTTAAAACAACATATTTCGGCGTTGGAGCATCAGCAAGTAACAAAACCGAAGGGAAAAAGTCAAAGCACTGAAAGCTAAACCGAGCTAAACCAAAGTGAGAGCATTGGGCCAGCTATTTAACTGAGCTCGAGGTCTTAGGCTTTACTACTTTTTACTGCACAGACCAGGTTGACTTTGCAGCCCAATTTCATGGTGTCATTCACTTTACTAGGTTGTTAAAAACAAACAAACAAATAAAACATCTTGATTATAGTTTATTTCACAGCTATATTTTATATAGATATTGGCCCTGAGTGATTTAACACTGGGCATGGTAAACCAGAAGCTGGATTATACAAACCTGTTTTTACACTGAACTCTACCACATTCCCATTTTTGTTTTATATTTGAGTTTCATATGTTACTCAAAGGCTTTTCAGAGGTGGTGGCCTGAAAAAATGAGAAATCTTGAAAGTATGCAGTTCCTTTGCTGTTGAAGTATCTGGGTATAAGAAATAAATTTTAAAAATCATATATAGGTAATCATTGTAAAGTTCTCAATCCTTAATTAAATCCATTGATAACTAACTTGTGAAATATTTCCCTGCAGTTTGAAATGCCACCCCGTATCAGTCCCCTTAAGGATGCAATTCAGCACGTTGTTTCAAAGACAGACAAAACATGCAGACTAGAGGTGAAATACATCAATGCAGTGAAAGGTAAGGTGGTGTCTGATAGATTTATTAGTTAGTAATTATTAATCTAACACTGGTTGGGTGATATACCAGTTCATGTGGTTTACCAGGTGAAACTCTTTTTAAGGTATTAGTTTTGTCATTACTTTTATACCAGTGTGCATGTAAATGCAGATAACACAACATACAAACAGTGCAGACCTCACTGACTCCCTCACCTCTTGTGTAGTGAGCTGCAGTAAAAGTCAGTCCTTTGTGGTAGCCATTAATGTAAATATACTAAACTGTGATATACACCAAAAGCATCAGTAATCTTAATTATACCATGATATAAATTGTTGCCCATACCGCCCATATGAGCATCTGATGCAAACCTTCAGGGTACATTAAATAGGCACTATATTGCTGTCTATCTCAAATGAGCGACCATCTGTTGAGGTCAATTTTTGTGTTTTTTTTTGTGGTTCATATTACCATAGACAAATGAATAATGGTAGAATAGAGAAAAGTTTTCCTGTTTTGTTGAAAATGTTTTTGTTGTGTTTTACAGGACGTGGTGTATTTGCAAAGGGTTCAATTTGCAAAGGAGATTTTGTTGTTGAATATAGAGGAGATATGATAAATGATGCAGAATCCCAGAGAAGAAGAAAACTTTACCACCCGTCATGTGCTGCATTTATGTTTGCGTTTAAGTGGAGAGGGAAAACATGGTGGTAAGATTTCAAGTTGTTCCTAAACTACACTCCTTATACTGAACTATACTACGCTAAACTAAGTGATACTCTAATTTTGGTGTAATATATTGTGTAAGCCCTTTTTTATGTTTCCATCTTTATAAGTATTGATGCCGCTAGAGAAGATGGATCATTTGGACGGCTAGTTAATGACGAACACCAACATCCAAACTGTAGGATGAAAAAAATTGACGTGAATGGAAAACCCCACCTTTGTTTGTTTGCCTTGAATGACATCAAAGAAGGAGAAGAAGTAACTTATGACTATGGAGGTGAAGATTGCCCGTGGAGAACAAAGGTATGTTGCACAGTACACAGTAAACAGAACGGCTATCAGTGTTTCAGAATGTATTAAATAACCTTGTGCTTGAATTATAGTTTGAATAAATTAGAAATATGTTTGTCTCTATTACTTTGAGAAAAAAATCTGCATAACAAAATACCAATCAAAATACCAATTATTTTAGATTAGTGAGTGTGTTTACATGCACTTAATAATCTGATAACTGCAGAATAACAGACTGTGTCAGTAACTGATTCACTTTGTGTACATTTAATAATCTGATAATTGCAGAAAATCAGATTGTGTCAGTATCTAATTCAATGTGTTTACATAGTCTTGAATAATCAGATAATGGTGAAACTCTGGATCTGCATGAGTTAGACAGGAATCGGATTTCTGCTTTATAACTAATTCTTATTAAAAATGTTGCAGGTGGGTGAAGAAACAGCTAATGATGCAAATGTAGAGAACTCCAACCATCCCTTCCATTTAAAGACTGGGGATGAACATAATGTGAAAACTCAGCAGGTATAATAACAATTTTAAATCAAATGTTTAATTGCATACAGATTATGTAAAACAGTGTGGTTGGTTAGTGTAGTGGTTAACACCTCTGCCTTCTATGCTGTAGACTAGGGTTCAGTCCCCGCCTGGGTAAACACCCTACACTATACCAATAAGAGTCCTTGGGCAAGACTTCTAACACTGCCTTCGCCTACTTGTGTAAAATGATCAAATGGGTTAGGGTTAGGGTTGAATTTTAAGTCGCTCTGGATAAGAGCATCAGCCAAATGCCATAAATGTAAATGTAAACAGAAACAGAAGCATATCACTAAAAACTGCCTTTATAGATAAGCAGCATACAAGCTGATACTATGGCGGCATGCAACTTCGGACGGACCCTCCTCTCAAAGTCTCAGATGGATGATGCTACTGGTCCAACCAACACTACTCAACAGGTACATTCATGTTCATAGCTTCAATTTGACCTCTACAGTCTTTCTTTGTCAAGTTTTTTTAGTTTTGTTATTTTAAGCATCGAAAAGGAGGAAGAAATTTATTTAGACTGTGATCTAGTGTGAGGCAGTAGACCCAAACACAATTTAATGTTGTATGTCCAGTAGCTTAGTGGTAGTGGGACAGGTAGAGCAGATTTGAACTTTCACAGGGATTTTAATCTTGGTTAATTATCACTCTATTCTGGACACTCACGACGTCCCCACAACACACCTTCAGTCAGTGTGTCAGCAGAAGGTGTGTTTGAATGGATCGAAACAGCGTTTGAAAACTTGGATAAAAACTGGTCCCCACAAGGAACTTTAGCATAGAGTGTGAAAGGTGCCCAAAAACCTGTTTAGGGTGTGTAAAGGTGGTCAGAGCTTGGCTGGGCAGAAAGAAATTTTTTTTTATTTTACTTTTTTTTTCTCTGAAGTCTGGTGTATGTTGCCATGCATCTCCTCTAAGAGATTTTGTCTGAAGAGGCAGTCAGTGTTTTTGTCTGTCATACAGTATTTTCATCAGATTGACCTTTTTTCCTATGTTTTAGTTTTCTAAAATAGTGTCTTTATGAAATATGCATTTACAGATAAGCAGCGTTACAGATAATGCTATGGTAGCGCACGACTCCCGTCCTTCCCTCCTGTCAAAGACTCAAATGGATGATGCTACTGGTCCAACTAACACTACTCAACAGGTACATTCATGTTCATAGCTCCGTATAGAGTTTTACAGTCTTTCTTTGTCACGGTTTTTTTAGTTTTGTTATTTTTAGCACCTAAAAGGAGGAAGAAATTTATTTAGACTGTTATCTAGTGTGAGTCAGTAGACCCGAACACAGTTTAATGATGTGCTTACAGTAGCTTAGTGGTAGTGGGACAGGTAGAGCAGATTTGAACTTTCACAGGGATTTTAATCTTGGTTAATTATCACTCTATTCTGGACGCTCACGACGTCCCCACAACACACCTTCAGTCAGTGTGTCAGCAGAAGGTGTGTTTGAATGGATCGAAACAGCGTTTGAAAACTTGGATAAAAACTGGTCCCCACAAGTAACTTTAGCATAGAGTGTGAAAGGTGCCCATAAAACCTGTTTAGGGTGTGTAAAGGTGGTCAGAGCTTGGCTGGGCAGAAAGAAATTTTTTATGATTTGACTTTTTTTTTCTCTGAAGTCTGGTGTATGTTGCCATGCATCTCCTCTAAGAGATTTTGTCTGAAGAAGTAGTTAGTCTTTTTGTCTGTCGTACAGCATTTTCATCAGATTGATTTTTGTTTCTATATTTTAGTTTTCTAAAATAGTGTCTTTATGAAATATGCATTTACAGACAAGCAGCGTTACAGATAATGCTATGGTAGCGCACGACTCCCGTCCTTCCCGCCTTTCAAAGTCTCAGATGGATGATGCTACTGGTCCAACCAACACTACTCAACAGGTACGTTCATGTTCATAGCTTCAATTTGACCTCTACAGTCTTTCTTTGTCAAGTTTTTTTAGTTTTGTTATTTTAAGCATCGAAAAGGAGGAAGAAATTTATTTAGACTGTGATCTAGTGTGAGTCAGTAAACCCGAACACAGTTTAATGATGTGCATACAGTAGCTTAGTGGTAGTGGGACAGGTAGAGCAGATTTGAACTTTCACAGGGATTTTTATCTTGGTTAATTATCACTCTGTTCTGGACGCTCACGACGTCCCCACAACACACCTTCAGTCAGTGTGTGAGCAGAAGGTGTGTTTGAATGGATCGAAACAGCGTTTGAAAACTTGGATAAAAACTGGTCCCCACAAGGAACTTTTGCATAGAGTGTGAAAGGTGCCCATAAAACCTGTTTAGGGTGTGTAAAGATGGTCAGAGCTTGGCTGGGCAGAAAGAAATTTTTTATGATTTTACTTTTTTTTTCTCTGAAGTATGGTGTATGTTGCCATGCATCTCCTCTAAGAGATTTTGTCTGAAGAGGCAGTCAGTGTTTTTGTCTGTCATACAGTATTTTCATCAGATTGACCTTTTTTCCTATGTTTTAGTTTTCTAAAATAGTGTCTTTATGAAATATGCATTTACAGATAAGCAGCGTTACAGATAATGCTATGGTAGCGCACGACTCCCGTCCTTCCCACCTTTCAAAGACTCAGATGGATGATGCTACTGGTCCAACCAGCACTACTCAACAGGTACATTCATGATCATAGCTTCAATTTGACCTCTACAGTCTTTCTTTGTCAAGTTTTTTTAGTTTTGTTATTTTTAGCACCTAAAAGGAGGAAGAAATTCATTTTGACTGTGATCTAGTGTGAGTCAGTAGACCCGAACACAGTTTAATGATGTGCATACAGTAGCTTAGTGGTAGTGGGACAGGTAGAGCAGATTTGAGCTTTCACAGGGATTTTTATCTTGGTTAATTATCACTCTATTCTGGACGCTCACGATGTCCCCACAACACACCTTCAGTCAGTGTGTGAGCAGAAGGTGTGTTTGAATGGATCGAAACAGCGTTTGAAAACTTGGATAAAAACTGGTCCCCACAAGGAACTTTTGCATAGAGTGTGAAAGGTGCCCATAAAACCTGTTTAGGGTGTGTAAAGGTGGTCAGAGCTTGGCTGGGCAGAAAGAAATTTTTTATTATTTTACTTTTTTTTTCTCTGAAGTCTGGTGTATGTTGCCATGCATCTCCTCTAAGAGATTTTGTCTGAAGAGGCAGTCAGTGTTTTTGTCTGTCATACAGTATTTTCATCAGATTGACCTTTTTTCCTATGTTTT
Source organism: Pygocentrus nattereri (assembly GCF_015220715.1). Lineage (NCBI taxonomy): Eukaryota > Metazoa > Chordata > Actinopteri > Characiformes > Serrasalmidae > Pygocentrus > Pygocentrus nattereri. The sequence goes on from NC_051225.1 coordinate 38,910,223, forward strand.
AGTTTTCTAAAATAGTGTCTTTATGAAATATCCATTTACAGATAAGCAGCATTACAGATAATGCTATGGTAGCGCACGACTCCCGTCCTTCCCTCCTGTCAAAGACTCAAATGGATGATGCTACTGGTCCAACCAACACTACTCAACAGGTACGTTCATGTTCATAGCTCCGTATAGAGTTTTACAGTCTTTCTTTGTCACGGTTTTTTTAGTTTTGTTATTTTTAGCACCTAAAAGGAGGAAGAAATTTATTTAGACTGTTATCTAGTGTGAGTCAGTAGACCCGAACACAGTTTAATGATGTGCATACAGTAGCTTAGTGGTAGTGGGACAGGTAGAGCAGATTTGAACTTTCACAGGGATTTTTATCTTGGTTAATTATCACTCTATTCTGGACGCTCACGATGTCCCCACAACACACCTTCAGTCAGTGTGTGAGCAGAAGGTGTGTTTGAATGGATCGAAACAGCGTTTGAAAACTTGGATAAAAACTGGTCCCCACAAGGAACTTTTGCATAGAGTGTGAAAGGTGCCCATAAAACCTGTTTAGGGTGTGTAAAGATGGTCAGAGCTTGGCTGGGCAGAAAGAAATTTTTTATGATTTGACTTTTTTTTTCTCTGAAGTCTGGTGTATGTTGCCATGCATCTCCTCTAAGAGATTTTGTCTGAAGAAGTAGTTAGTCTTTTTGTCTGTCATACAGCATTTTCATCAGATTGATTTTTGTTTCTATATTTTAGTTTTCTAAAATAGTGTCTTTATGAAATATGCATTTACAGACAAGCAGCGTTACAGATAATGCTATGGTAGCGCACGACTCCCGTCCTTCCCGCCTTTCAAAGTCTCAGATGGATGATGCTACTGGTCCAACCAACACTACTCAACAGGTACATTCATGTTCATAGCTTCAATTTGACCTCTACAGTCTTTCTTTGTCAAGTTTTTTTAGTTTTGTTATTTTAAGCATCGAAAAGGAGGAAGAAATTTATTTAGACTGTGATCTAGTGTGAGTCAGTAAACCCGAACACAGTTTAATGATGTGCATACAGTAGCTTAGTGGTAGTGGGACAGGTAGAGCAGATTTGAACTTTCACAGGGATTTTTATCTTGGTTAATTATCACTCTATTCTGGACGCTCACGATGTCCCCACAACACACCTTCAGTCAGTGTGTGAGCAGAAGGTGTGTTTGAATGGATCGAAACAGCGTTTGAAAACTTGGATAAAAACTGGTCCCCACAAGTAACTTTAGCATAGAGTGTGAAAGGTGCCCATAAAACCTGTTTAGGGTGTGTAAAGGTGGTCAGAGCTTGGCTGGGCAGAAAGAAATTTTTTATGATTTGACTTTTTTTTTCTCTGAAGTCTGGTGTATGTTGCCATGCATCTCCTCTAAGAGATTTTGTCTGAAGAAGTAGTTAGTCTTTTTGTCTGTCATACAGCATTTTCATCAGATTGATTTTTGTTTCTATATTTTAGTTTTCTAAAATAGTGTCTTTATGAAATATCCATTTACAGATAAGCAGCGTTACAGATAATGCTATGGTAGCGCACGACTCCCGTCCTTCCCACCTTTCAAAGACTCAGATGGATGATGCTACTGGTCCAACCAACACTACTCAACAGGTACATTCATGATCATAGCTTCAATTTGACCTCTACAGTCTTTCTTTGTCAAGTTTTTTTAGTTTTGTTATTTTTAGCACCTAAAAGGAGGAAGAAATTTATTTAGACTGTTATCTAGTGTGAGTCAGTAGACCCGAACACAGTTTAATGATGTGCTTACAGTAGCTTAGTGGTAGTGGGACAGGTAGAGCAGATTTGAACTTTCACAGGGATTTTTATCTTGGTTAATTATCACCCTATTCTGGAGACTCACGATGTCCCCACAACACACCTTCAGTCAGTGTGTCAGCAGAAGGTGTGTTTGAATGGATCGAAACAGCGTTTGAAAACTTGGATAAAAACTGGTCCCCACAAGGAACTTTAGCATAGAGTGTGAAAGGTGCCCACAAAGCCTCTTATATTTTTGGTGTGTAAAGGGTAGACAGGTCTTGGCTTGACATAAAGAAATTCTTTGTTTTACTTTTTTTTCTCTGAAGTCTGGTGTATGTTGCCATGCATCTCATTGTAGAGATTTTGTCTGAAGAAGTAATAAGTCTTTTTTCATGTCACGCAGCATTTTCATCAGATTTTTTTTTTTTTCTATATTTTCATTTTCTAAAATAGCATTTAATATGAAATTTCCATTTACAGACATGCTGCATTAAAGTTAATACTATGGCGGCGTGCAACTCCCATCCTTGTCTCCTGTCAGAGATGGATGATGCTACTGGTCCAGCCAACACTCCTCAACAGGTACTGTAGATTGAATTCTCCAGTCTGTCCTTGTCACTTTTTTGTTGTTTTGTTATTTTAAGCATCTAAAAGGAAAAAGGCATTTAATTGTAACTGTGATCTAGTTTGAGTCAGTATACCTGCGCACAGCTTAATGTTATGAGTGGTATTGGAACTTTTCCAGCAGATTTGAACTTTCACAGGGATTTTTATCTTGGTTAATTGTCATTCTATTCTGGACACTCACGACGTCCCCGCAACACACCTTCAGTCAGAGTGTGAGCAGATAGTGTGTTTGAAAAATTGGACTGGTTCCCACAAGGAACTTTAGCATATAGTGTGAAATATTCTCAGAAAGGTTATTTTGTTTAACATGTATGAATGCAGAGCTTGATTGGACAAGAAGAAATATTCTGTTATGAATTTGATGTTTTTCTTTGTTCATTTTTTTTCAAGTAATATGTGTGTATGTGTCTCTCCAAATAATGGTGTTAAATGTTATTTATTTTGTTTGTTTCATTAACAGATTGTGACATGTTTTGAAAACAAAAATGAAGTTTTTGTACCAAGACTGAGACGGACTAAGAGTGTCATAGTAAGTTTTCAATTAAGTGGCAAAACGAAGATCTGAGGTTGTATTTACAACTTCAAACAACAACCTTTTTCATGATCAGTTATTCAGTGTGTTGAATTATTCATTGATAAATCATTTGGTCTGTAAAATACCAACAAACAGTGAAAATCCATGCAGTACTTTTTTTTGTACAAGAAGTAAAAAATCAACCCTTATACAATTGTCAGAATAGTTGCTGATTTACTTGTCAATTTACTGATAAACTGTTTAACTAATTGTTGCAGATTTACAGATTTCTCATTATTTTTGTTTTTTAGATAAAAGACACAGATCTTGAAAATTCTGATGAACTGTATGATTCTACATCAGAGGGTGAAGATGATTCTACACCAGACAGTTCAGATAATTACATTCCAGATACTACTTCTGAAAGGGACAGTGATGATAGCCTTAAACCAAAATATAAGTCTCATGATGATTTACTGGATGTCTATGGCTCAGTGAGTTCCCCTGTCTGTGACTCCACAACTTCAGACAAAATGATCTCTGATAGGCACAGACTTACATCTGAAGTGTCTGGATCAGATGAAGAACCATGTTCAAGTCAGAATGTAAATGACAGCATTGTTGTTGGTGCATGCACAAAAAAAGGTGGGAAGAGAGTGTACAACAAGAGACAGTATTGCTTGTATTGCTGTATCCCTTATGCTAAGATGGCAAGGCATCTTGAACATGCACACCAAGATAAATCTGATGTGGCTAAAGCTTTAAGCTTTCCAAAGGGTTCCAAGGAGAGAAAAACCCATCTAAACTACATTCGCAACCGAGGAAACTATGCTCACAATGCTGCTGTCATGGAGTCAGGAAAGGGAAAACTAGTGCCATTTAAACGTCCACCTAAAGAAGTGCAAGGAAATGACTTCATGCACTGTGCATACTGTCAAGGACTTTTTACAAGAAGGGTGCTATGGCGACATGTGCGCAGTTGTAGACTTCGACCTGGATCGGTTGCCCCCAAACCAGGAAAGAACCGTGTTCAGTCCATGTGTACATACACAGGGCCTGTACCTTCAACTATTAGTAAACAACTGTGGGGAGTAATCAGTGCCATGAATCCTGACCCAATTACAGATATAGTAAAAAATGACCAAGTCATTATTGATGTTGGGCAGCACTTGTTAAACAAAGGTGGAACATCAGCCAAAAATCAACAGTCTGTGCGAGAGAAGATGCGAGAAATGGGAAGGCTGATTCGCAATGCTAGAAAAGTCACCACCTTAAAAAAAATGGAAGACCTCATAAATCCAAAGAAGTACATGGAGACTGTCAAAGCTGTCAAGTTGACATGTGGGTATGACAGTGAAACAAATAAGTTTTTGATTCCATCACTAGCAAACAAACTTGGGAATACCCTGGTTAAAGTAAGCAAACTCTTAAAAGCTCAGGGATTAATCTCAAACAATGACAAACTTGTGAAGAATGCCAGTGAGTTTCAGGATGTTCATCAGGAAAAGTGGAATGAACTGATCTCGGCTACAGCTTTGAGGAACATCAGGGAAGCAAAGTGGAATGTGCCTACTGTCATGCCCTTTACCGAAGATGTCCAAAAAATGCATGCATATCTCACTCAAGTGCAAGATGAGTGGTACAATTCACTCTCTGAAAGTCCCTCTACAAAGGCCTGGATGGAGCTGGCAAAGGTGTGTCTGGCCCAGATCATACTTTTTAACCGGCGCAGGGAAGGAGAGGTGGCAAGCATGCCCTTATCTGCATTTTCATCAAGAGACACTTCTGACCCACATGTGGATGTGGACTGGGCGCTCTCTGAAGTGGAAAAAAAACTCTGCAGACACTTCTCAAGGATTGTTATTAGAGGAAAACGCGGTCGCCCGGTTCCAATTCTTCTGACTCCAAAAATGCTGGGTGCGTTAGAACTCCTTGTTAAGCAGAGAGAGGCTTGTGGGGTTCTAAAGGACAATGGTTATATGTTTGCAAGACCAGAAGCTATGACACATTTCCGAGGTTCAGACTGCATTCGTGGCTTTGCAAAGGCATGTGGTGCAAGGTGCCCCGAGTCGCTAACATCTACCAGACTGCGAAAGCATGCTGCAACCCTTTCAACAGTCCTGAACATGACAGATACAGAGATGGATCAGCTTGCCAATTTTCTTGGACATGATATAAGAATCCATCGTGAGTTCTATCGACTACCTGAGAAGACGCTGCAGCTCGCCAAGATCAGCAAAGTTCTAATGGCACTGGAGCAAGGAAGATTAGCAGAGTTTCATGGCAAGAACTTGGATGAAATTGGGATAGATCCAGATGGTGAGTTATTTGACTTTCATTTGTTTATTCTCTATTCCTTTTTGTTTAATCACATTGTTAAGCTATACTTTGTATATGTCTCACAGAAAAAATTCTGGACAGTGATGAAGACACGAGTGCACAGGAGGAAAAGCGTTCATCATCAACATCTACTGTTGATGGTATGTTTTGTCAGTAAATTACTGTTGAAACAGTATATTTTGCCACTATCGTGATAAACTTAATTTCTTGCTTTTTATTGTAAGTCCCAACACATAGGAGTTTCAGCTATTATTATATAGTTATTTAGCTAACTAATGGATAATGACAATGATTTGTTGTCATTATAGTGTAATATAGTTTGTCAAATGTGCATATCTTTAGGATATGGAATGACTGTAAAAAAAACAAAAAAAACAAAAACAGTGATGTAAAAAAAAATCAAACATAATTAATGGGATACTTAAATCAAACCTACTGTAATTCCATGACAGTCATACTTTCATGGTTAGGTCTGTTTTTTGTCTAAACACTTTTAGCTGTCTAGACTACCCAGGTAAACTGAGTGAACTTGAGCCGGTTGGCACTTTTTGTCGTGGCTTTTTATTGTACACTGATTATAATAAAAAGAAGATGAATATACTTATAAAATTTATGCTTTAATTGCACAATTATGCTTTAATGGTTTAATGCACTTAAATGCACTAACTATAACTCAAACATCCTTAATGTATTGTCAGCATTCTGAGGCATTTTGAAATTATTCGATTATGAATTAATTTCTATAGAGCCATCAGCAGAAGAGTCACTTTCTCCCACCAAGAAGAATGAAATGCCGCCACCACCACCACCTAAGAAATACAAACGACTATCAGATGAAGATGAGACACCTTCAAGATTCGGTGCTATGAGGCATTCTTCCAAAGGTAATCTCTTTACACATTTTTATTTTGTATGTTAGAGACATACTGTCAGTGTATGAATTAAACTAGAAAATGCTGTGGTAACACTGATGGCAGCCACATGGGAATATAAAAAGACTGCCCACCTTTGAATCACTGACCACCTGACATCTGCTTGTAATTTTATTGGTGCATCAATACCATTTTTTTCCAGACTTAGCAAAAGTACATGTTTCTTAGTACTTGCCAATACTGATTTTGCCATACAACACCATAACCTCCTTAGAATTGTTTAGTTCTTAGAGAGAATGACTGCATGTGCATCTGAGTTTATGTCTGGTGGGAATCTGCCAAGGAGGAACGCTTAAGGTTACAGACGGATTTTGGTCTGACTCTCATGGAGTCTGCAACTTTTCTCTGTGAGAGCAGAACCTCCTTCACTGCCAGCTGGTGTCATTTGTTCATTTGTGCAGCAGTGCACACTTGGCTTATGCCACAAGGTATCAGCTGGTATTGGATTTTGATAACAGTAAATTTTTTTGAGGTCAAGTACAAGTTAATGAGCATGGTATCGGCTGGTACAATGTTATTGATTATATTATTGTGTTATTGATGCATCCCCAGTAATTTTGTCACTGAAAAATTAAAAATCTGTGCTATTTAAATTTTTGTTACTTTTCTCTGTAAAGGCTAAAAAATGAGCAGTACAGCAATTTACAGATTTCACAAACTGTTGCTCACTCATTAAACCAATCATTAACACAGTAACAGAGGGAGTTCTTTAACCAGGTACACTATATTGCCAAAAGTATTCAGTCACCAATCCAATCATTGAATTCAGGTGTTCCAGTCACTTCCATGGCCACAGGTGTATAAAGCCGAGCCCCTAGGCCTGCAGACTGCTTCTACAGACATTAGTGAAAGAATGGGTCGCTCTCAGGAGCTCAGTGAATTCCAGTGTGGTACCGTGATCGGACGCCACCTGTGCAGCAAGTCCAGTCGTAAAATTTGCTCACTGCTAAATATTCCACAGTCAACTGTCAGTGATATTATAACTAACCGGAAGTGACTGGGAACGACAGCAACTTAGCCACGAAGTGGTCGGCCACGTAAAATTACAGAGCAGGGTCAGCGGATGCTGAGGTGCGTAGTGCTCCGATGGACGAGTCTGGGTTTGGCAGTTGCCAGGACAACAGTGCTTGTCTGGCTGCATTGTGCCAAGTGTAAAGTTTGGTGGAGGGGGGATCATGGTGTGGGGTTGTTTTTCAGGAGTTGGGCTTGGCCCCTCAGTTCCAGGGAAAGGAACTCTTAATGCTTCAGCACCAAGAGATTTCATGCTTCCAACTTTGTGGGAACAGTTTTGAGGACGGCCCCAGTGCACAAAGCAAGGTCCCTAAAGACATGGATGAGCAAGTTTGTTGTGGAAGAACCTGACTGGCCTGCACAGAGTCCTGACGTCAACCTGATAGAACACCTTTGGGATGAAGTAGAGCGGAGACTGCGAGCCAGGCCTTCTCGTCCAACATCAGTGTCTGACCTCACAAATGTGCTTCTGGAAGAACGGGGACCTGTCAGAAATTCCCATAAACACCCTCCTAACCCTTGTGGAAAGCCTTCCCAGAAGAGTTGAAGCTGTTATAGCTGCAAAGGGTGGGCCGAGATCATATTAAACCCTATGGATTCAGAATGGGCTGTAACTCAAGTTCATATGCATGTGAAGGCAGATGACCAAATGCTTTTGGCAATATAGTGTATTTATGTGCTCACCAATTTCTGGGCAAAAGCATTCACCTACTTAATAAAATCCATACTAAGTCAGCTAATGCTGTTTTTGTTTTTTATTGTTTCCCTTTTAAGATGTTTCCATAAATACCTTTATGGTTTGAACACTTTGCTGCCGAATTGTTGTGCCCAACTGCTTTAAGTGGTTCTGTTCTGTATGCACATGGATCTCAAGATCACAGTGCTCAGAAATCCATCTGTAGTTGTTGGTGGGGTTACTTGAATCATTGGTAGAGTCTTCTAGGTGCTTGAAATGGGACTCGTAACAGTAACTGTTCTAATACTTAAAATATTAGCAATAACTAGCCCCTATACCAACTGCCAGTGCTGGATGTTCACAGAGGCTCAAGCAGTTTAATGAGTGGATGGATGCATAGTATTACTTGTACTTGCAGTATTACTTATACTGTAAAAGCAACACAACATGAAGTAACTTTAATATCACCTGAAATCATTTTTAACAAAGCTAAAGTTGATACTGTACTGTGCTGTAGCACTGTATTTTAGAGGCTTACATATGTACTGATATAGGATTAAAACTTCAGATCAGAATTCCAGCTCAGAATCTTCCTTATCCTTTCAATTACAGATTTGTTTTTTCTGACCGCTTTCAGGTAAAGCTACCCAGAAGAAGAAAAGACCCTGGAAGCAGACAGAGGTGCAGGCGGTGGAAAGGCACATGAATCGATTCATAACAGCTTGCACTGTACCAGCAAAGAGTGACTGTGAGAGGTGCTTAAGGGCTGAACCAGAAGCTCTTAAAAACCGGGACTGGCAGAACCTGAAGTTCTATGTTTACAATCGCATTACGGCCTACAAAAAGAAACTGTAGCATACATAATGTGAAGATTACCAACTCTACGGTATGGTCATTTTTGTTTCTCATATTTCAGCAAAAAGGTGGAGCTTATATCCTGTTGTTTTAAAAGCATTTCCACATTTTGTTATTTTGTTCTGAAGTGAAAAAAAATAGCAAAAAATGCTAAATGTTTATTGGCAAATGTTTTTAGAAAAGAATCATTTGCACCAATCAGGCATAACATTCTGACCACCTCCTCGTTTCTACACTCACTGTCCACTTTATCAGCTCCACTTACTGTATAGTTCCACTCTGTAGTTCTACAGTTACAGACTGTAGTCCATCTGTTTCTCTGATACTCTGTTACCCTGTTCTTCAGTGGTCAGGACCCCCATGGACCCTCACAGAGCAGGTACTGTTTGGGTGGTGGATCATTCTCAGCACTGCAGTAACACTGACCTGCTATGTGAGGGTAGATGGCGTCCTGACCCCTGAAGAACAGGGTAAAAGGGGGTAACAGAGTATCAGAGAAACAGATGGACTGCAGCTATACAGTAAGTGGAGCTGATAAAATAGACAATGAGTGTAGAAACAAGGACATGTGGTCATGTTATGTCTAAAGATTTTATTTGTTTTTTTTTCTTTTTGTATGCGGAACGCCTTTGAAAAAAGTTGGGCAAAAAGTGAAATTGAACTTATTAAAATTTTAATTCTGCAATTTAGATGTGTGTAATGTCTTCAATGAGCTTCAGGTTCAATTAGTAGATAGCAATAATAGTTGTATTACAGTGATAAACAGTAGCAAACTATGACTCAAATTTCGGCTCTCTGACCCCCCTTCCCACATCTGAAGAAAAAAAAAAAACAGTCTCGTTTACGGTGTCCTCTCCAAAAGTGCTGCAAAAGTTAAGAAACAAAAATTAAAATGATAGTTCAGCTTCAGAATTGCAACGAGCAAATAGCACAGAGAGGATTATCACCTGAACTAAACAGCTAATTTCTTAAGCAGTGTGCATCATACAAGTTCTGTGTGCACTCCAGAGGAATATGGAAATGATGGGCTGGAATTCAAAATGCCTGACAGTCACGACCTTATACCACACAAAACCAACATTTCATACAAGTGTTCACATCACAACAGCACGCACACAGCCGAGCAGATTGACAAAGGGGCTTCTTTAATTTGACACTTCAAATTCCAATACAAACTGAATAGGCTTGCTGATTTTTTTGCTCTGATTTGTATTTGTTTAGATGTTGCTTGCCAGAAGATGATCAGATAAAATTAGAACTGCTCAATTTTAAAGCATACAGGAGGTCCTCGGGTTACGTCAGTCCCGAGTTACAATGTTTCGTGGTTACGACACGTCTCCCATTTACTGTATAAAGCCTTGTTTTGACTTAAGTGGTTTTGCGTCGTAAACGTCGTAACGCGAACTTCGTGTTTGGTGTGCGCAGCGAAAGAATACACGGTTACGCGGCTCAGGACCGAGGAGGACGGCGTCACCCCAGTCGCATTGTACGCCATTTTAGTTTTGATAAGTGCTTACAGTATGTTATTTACGTACAGTATGTACGTATGTTCCGACTTACACCGAAAATCGGTTTACGACGCGACATAGGAACGGATCAACGTCGTAAGTCGAGGACCCCCTGTATTTAGAATATCTTAGGTCCTCTCTGAGGGTGTAGAGGGCCATGACAGTTCCCCTTTAGTGATAAGAAGTGTGAGGTGAACAGGTAGTAGTTAGCTGATGTTGGGTGGTTGAGTGGTTAAAAATATATTTGAAAAAAATGAGTTATGACTGTATGAGAATTAAAGAAAGAGTAGCTCTAACAGTGAAAAGCAGAAGGGATTAAAGGTTTGAGTTGTTGTCCATCCATCCATTTTCCAAGCCACTTCTCTGTCATGGTCGCGTTTTTGTATGATATAAAATATTCAGACATTAATAACTGCACTTTCAGTGCTTTGTGTGTGAATAGAAATATACTTTCACTGCTTCATCTGTTAATATTCACTTTAATCACACTGATATTCCTATCAAAACTAGGAATATCAGTCATTCAAACATAAATTCTGCTGTTATGAAGATGGACAACATGCACAGCACTAGTTGTTATAGGTATGTGTAATGCTTTGCATCACTAGCACCATTTGCAGGCCTCATGCTACTTACCTACATTGTGAACAGCTAAGCTATATTTTAGAACTTGAGCTGTTATTGGTGTACTACTGCTGTCTTTTAATTCTTAGCTATAGATTAAACCTTTTTTTAACAAATGCAATTTTGGAGTATTTACTTTATTTAAATTAATGTAATTTTTCATTAGTAATACACTTATGTTTTTTTTGAGGTCCCCACAAATCAAATGGGAATTTGTGTGAATTATGCAAATAATATGTAAATTTTGTCCCCATCAGCCATGTTCACTAGATTTTTCATAAGTCCCCATATAGCATGGGGAAAACATTACTTCATCGTTTCGGATGTTTTAAGTCGTGTATAGGCTTAGAATGATGCGGTTAGTGTTCCTGATTTTTTTCAAATGTCTAGGACCTTTAGAAAGGGTGGTCCCCGCAAATGATGGTCAGAAAGTTGGTCCCCATCCAACATGGAAACCAGTATGTGTGTGTGTGTGTGTGTGTGTGTGTGTGTGTGTGGAGAAGATGCTGACCACTTTCAGGGTCCACTCTGGATCAAACTTGTCCTGCAGAACCGACGCTGCTGGAGACACGGCCACAGCGGAGTTACAGCTGCTCAGGAGAGAGGGGTCTGACTGCAGGACAGGGGCAGAACAGAGTGGGTGAGTTAAGTGATACTTTATTAATCCCACAAATGGAAACATTCCACCTCTGCATTTAACCCATCCGTGAAGTGAAACACCACATACACACTAGTGAGCACACACACACACACTAGGGGGCAGTGAGCACACTTGCCCGGAGCGGTGGGCAGCCCTATCCACAGCGCCGGGGGAGCAGTTGGGGGTTAGGTGTCTTGCTCGAGGGCACCTCAGTCATGGACTGTCGGCCCTGGGGATCGAACCGGCGACCTTCCGGTCACAGGGCCAGTTCCCTAACCTCCCTCCCTCCCTCTAGTAGTCCAAAAATAAAATTATGAGCATACTTTTAAATACTGATGAGTTAACTGGCTTGGCTTTTTCAACATGTCTATATGTTTTAACGTTTAAATAATCAGTGTTTCAAAAATGATGTTGACGGGTTAATTTTCTGTTTCTGAATACATTTAGTTGCTTTCTTGCAGTCGTAGATGAAAGAAAAGACTCTTCAGTTGTTTACAGGGAATGTTGGCCTAGTATTACTGCATTCGTTCAATTGAGCTATAGCAGTTTGCCTAGTGTTATGCCCTGCTTATGGTCTCTGGTGCTGTCTGACCCTGTTACAGAGAACCGAGTTCTGTACATACTTGGTTCTCATTTAAGGTTTAAGGCTAGAAGCATTTTGAGGAGCATCATAAGACAATTTGAGCTGCTAGATACCGAGTCGAGTATTTAAGTCTGACAAATGTGTGCGGGTGGGTTCCGTTCAAACTCTGCCAAAAAGCTTTACTAGAAAGATTGGTCAATATGATGCATTTAAACTCCCAATACCTGAAATTTTACTGTAACACTTAAAGGCATGATGTGTTAAGTTGGGGTGTTTTTTCATTTTTCAGATTTGTGCAGTAGGAAGAGACACAGATGAACAGAAGAGTTGAACAGCGTTTGTGTTTCAGACACACCGATGCACTAAATTACTGGCCAAGTTCTCTTTAATGAAATTATGCTAATGAAACATAATTGGTCAGTGTTCTTTAAGTGGATATATGCAGATCCTGGCATATTGTCACATGATTCCTCACTATAGTGATATTATTGCCCATCCAAGCTCTAAATACAGTTAGACTATGAAGACTATAGTAATATTATAATATATGCAAATAATATTATAATTTGACATACTGGATTTTAGACTTTCATGAGCTATGAAACATACTGATAAAAAAAAAGCCTTAAAATATAATAGTTGACCTTTTTTGAAATGAATTAATAACAAAAATTAACTTTTTCCACAATAATCAGATTTTTCAAGTGTACCTTTGTTTGTATACACATCTTCTAAGCTGCTTATCCTTCTGGGTTGCCGGGGATGCTGGACCCTATCCTAGCAGTCACAGGGTGTAAGGCAGGATACGCCCTGGAGAGAGGGTGGGTGTGTGTGTGTGTGTGTGTGTGGGTGTGGGTGTGTGTGTGTGTGTGTGTGTGTGTGTGGGTGTGTGTGTACGCTATACTAGACTTTGCTATTTTTCCTCTTTCTATTAGAATTAAATGGGGTGTTTTTGTTATTGTGCCTCTTGAATATTAGTTTTAAATGACCTCGGGTCTGATTGGCTGCTGTAACAGTCCTTATAACGTCAGTCTGAGTGGGTGGGGCTAAACTGCTGTATGCTGAATAGGCCGATGTATGTAAATATGTTGGCGCAAACAGTTAAACACGGGCTGTTTGTACAGCTTTATCTCCATATATGGACCGGATAGTGAGATGTTATTAAAACTGTTCATTTACACGCGACATCAAACAATATTCTCTCTCTCCCAAAAAACCTGTGATACGGGCCCTTTAAGGGTGATGCAGGCGCTCCAGGTGAGGCCCGTTAAGGTTGTCCGGCTGGGGGGTGCGGTGGTTTCAAGCTCAAGAAGTCCCGAAGAGGAGGCCCGCGTGGCGGAGAGCTGGAGAGCTGGAGGTCAGTGAGCTCCTCTCCGTTACATGGTGTTTGTGATATTAAGAGGTAGTGATGGTGTGAAACATCCACAGGCTTTTCCAGGTTGCTGCTGATGCGAGGCTGCGTGTTTGTTAGCTATGGGAAACTGCAGCTTTGTGTTGTAAGCCTGTTTCCACCACTGCTGAATAATGAAAGTTTTCCATAGTTATTCCGAAATCATAAAACTCCCACTTATGACTTGCGGTCTCAAACTAACCAGATTATCTCCATGATTATGATAAATCATAAATAATAAATGAGACTAATCAAAATTACACAGTATCTCACAATGAAGACTCAGGCATATTTATGACTTGACCAAGTCATAATCCTGAGATTATCCTGAGAGTGTGCGCTGGACAGTTAGCCAAGGTCTTCACCGATATCTTCAACCTATCACTGGCCCAGGCTGCTGTTCCGGCATGCTGGAAGACATCCACCATCATACCGGTGCCAAAGTGCTCATCTGCTGCATGTCCTAATGACTTCCGCCCAGTCGCACTCACCCCCATTGTGATGAAGTGCTTTGAGAAACTGGTCCTCAACCACCTAAAGACAGTGCTCCCACCATCCCTGGACTCCCACCAGTTTGCATACCGTGCAAACAGGTCGACTGAGGATGCAATTTCCACTGCTCTTCACTCTGCCCTCACCCATCTGGATGAAAGGAACACCTACATCCGCATGCTGTTCATCGACCTCAGCTCTGCTTTTAACACGGTCATCCCAACTAGGCTGGTCACCAAGCTCAGCGACCTGGGAATCAGCACCCCCATGTGTAACTGGGTTTTGGAATTCCTGACAGACCGACCCCAATCTGTGAGATTGGGCAGTCATATGTCTACCACCATCACCCTGAAAACTGGTGTGCCGCAAGGCTGTGTGCTGAGCCCTCTGCTCTTCTCCCTGTTCACCCACGATTGTGTTCCTCTGCACACATCTAACATCCTCATCAAGTTTGCAGACGACACCACAGTGGTTGGCCACATCAGGAACTACGATGAATCGGCCTACAGGGAGGAGATCCAGCACCTGACTTCCTGGTGCACCACCAACAACCTCATCCTGAACACAGGCAAAACCAAAGAACTCATCGTGGACTATCGGAAAACCAAGGGCTGCACACACTCTCCTGTCTACATCAACGGAGCAGAGGTAGAACGTGTGTCCAGCTTTAGGTTCCTGGGAATCCACATCTCGGCAGACCTTTCATGGTCCTTCAACACCTCCCATCTCATCAAGAAGGCACAGCAGCGTCTTTACTTCCTGAGGAGACTAAAACAAGACCGGCTGTCTCCTCAGATCCTCACAAATTTTTACAGATGCACCATCGAGAGCATACTGACCAACTGTGTGACCGTGTGGTACAGTAGCTCCACTGTGGCGGAAAGGAAATCCCTGCAGAGGGTAGTAAGGACTGCTCAGCGCATCACAGGCATGCAGCTCCCTGCCATCAAAGACATTCACCACCAGCGCTGTGTGCGCAGAGCACACAGCATCATTAAGGACCCCTCCCACCCCAACCACAAACTGTTCAACCTACTTCCATCCGGGAGGAGATACAAGAGCATCCGGGCCAGAACCAGTCGGCTCAGGTCCAGCTTCTTTCCCTCCACAATCACTCTGCTGAACTCCACACCTCGCTGATATCACTACCACTAATACTGCACACAGCGGACTATGAACACTGCCTTTCATACTACACTCACCAATCAGAGCTGTTGTTTTATTTTATTTTATTCATCATTATTACCACTGCACAAATGTAACATTCTACTGCCATGTAAATAACACATCGCAACAGTTATTCTATACAGTGTACATCTCCAACATGTTCATGTATATATCTACACATCTATAATCTATTTTTTTGCATATCTATAAGTAATTTATTCTATATACTGTAATGTTGCACTATGCCTATTTATTGCACACTTGCACAGTCTCTTTTTGCACTATTTGCTACTATTTGCACTTCTGGTAGATGCTAACTGCATTTCGTTGCCATGTACTTATACTGAGTAATGACAATAAAGTTGAATCTATCTATCTATCTGAGATGTGATAATCGAGCAGTTCCCGATGGCTAATTTTCAGGTTGTAATCATTATTTATGGTGGCATCTCATAATAAAGACTCACTCAAGTCATTTCTATGACATGGTCATTATTATAATTGGCTTAATCATAATTCTGTTATTATCTCGGTATGTGATGGTACATCCTAATTGAGATTAAGTTGAGGCAAACTGTGAGATGAATCTCATTATTATGAGATTGTAAGTCATAATTATGAGAGAGTTCTTATTATAAGAGCAGGTCGTAATTGACAAAGACGTCATAATTATAACATGGTCATTATTATGAGGTGCCAAGTAGTCATTGAGATGTTGGAGATAATGAAGCTGTTATGAGATGTTTTCTCATAATTGAGAGGCTAGTTATGAGTGTAATCACATAATTATACAACAGTTAGTTTGGGCCGCGCAAGCTGATTGGTTGAGAACCGTTCTATTTGTGCTGTTATTTCGCCGTAACATCGCAGGTTTTTCACAAAAACTGTATCACTCTGCTGAGACGCCGTTGCTAAGCAACGACTTTGACAGCTGTAGGAGACGCTCGAGCCATCTGAACGTTTTTACTTTGCCGCAAACAGGAAACGGACACTTAAGATCACATCTGACCGACAGCCGATTTGGTCCGACTCTGAAGACGAGACGACACTAAATTCCCAAACTGTCGTCTCCACTGAGCAGCTTTTCAGTCGGCAGCTGTGACAGAAGAACAGCTGAACAACCTGGAATCAGCCAGAAATGAACCCAACACCATTCGCCAGACGTGTCTGATCTTCAGAGTCGGACCAAATCAGACTGAGCCGTAAAACTGACCCAATAAAGAACAGGAAAGCTGCTCAGTGGAGACGACAGTTTGGGAATTTACTGTAAGGAGCTGGAGAACGAACTGCCGGCTGAGCAGCGAGTGGGCGGAGCTCGTTACTCTGACGTAGCAACAAGCTGCTCGTTAAGGAGCTCTAATTAGGAGGAAGGAACTGAACATTAAAACATATTAAACGCCGCGTTCACAGCCAGTTTATTCATTTCTTACTGTATTTATTTAACTGCTGTATTAAAGCAGTAGAGCACTCGAGGAGGGAGTTATCACCCATAACATCACGGCTGTGATGATCTACTGACACCAGATCACAGCCGGGATGGTATTATGTAATAACACACTCCCTCTGTGTACTACTGCTTAATTATGATTGTCATAATTATGATATATTGTTATAGGCTAATGAGATTAAATCTCATTATTATTATTATTAGGTACTAAGTCATAATTATGAGACAGAATCTCATTGAGATCACATCAATAATAATGAGATGCTATATCATCAGTTATGACGCATTATGGCTGTATATTTTTATTTACAGTTTCTTTACGGTACTACAACAGAAATGGCCTTTTTATTTACTATCCGACGCCACCAGCGAACCTGCACATGTCTTCTGAGTTTATATGGGATGTTGATGGGAAAATAGTGGAAAATCTGAGTTTTCTTTGGGGACTATTTTGGCTCACAGCCTGCATGTATCCCTCCACCATGAGTCAATTCAAGTAAAGGGATGAAAGTTTGGGCTTAAAATGCATCACAAAACTGTCATAACAGTGTCTTAAATAAACTCGACCACTTCATGTAATGACTTCGGAGCCTTTAGAGGGGGACGTCTGGTTCCCATCAGCACCACTGTGAACAGTTCTGACTCTTCTCTAGAACAGAACGACTCGGTTTACATCTTAACTTTAACTTGTGCTGGACGTTTGAGAGCTCTGTGGAAACGTTCAGTGTTGTTTAGACGCCGACGGTGCTCTGGACTGAGCTTAAGGTCTTTCAGCTTCTCCAGGTTTATAAATGAGGCTCCTGGTGTGTTTGAGGTATGACAACCATGTTCTGTACAGCAGCTCTGCAAAGTCAGCCATACAGACTCTGGATTTCCTTCAACTTGAGGTTTCTCAGTAAGAAGTTGCCTCATCACTCGGTGAAAGTCCCTCAATCCTGCACGTCGTCTGTCTGAAAGCCCTCAGATCTGCCCGACTCATGACTGGATAATATTAGAGAGCTATCGCGTTAGTTCTGATTCCCTCTCTGAAAACATCTCCCGGAGGGCATCTCTCCAGCACCATGAGTGTGCGGTACGCCTCAGTAGTGATTTGGAGAGCTGTGAATACGTCTGAAGAGAAGGCCTTCATCTCTCTCTTCTGCTTTCTCTGCTTTTCTTTCTGCTCTTTGTGCTGGCTCTGCTCTTCTGTGAAGGAAGTCGGAGTTCTCCGCCTCTCTGCGCTGGCTCTCGTGGGTTCAGCGACGGTAGAGCCGTATTCAGGGGTGATTATTAAAGTGGTGTGTTATGGTTTAATAGGTGTGGTGCGATACGATGAGGCAGAGTCTCGGTTCGGTTTATGTTTTAGGTGAATGGTTACGTCCCTGCCGGCGGTGTTGGCTGGATCTGTGCACATCTGGGGCTCAGCCTAGTTCACTGTAGCTTTGTTTTGGCCCTGACCCTCAACAAATCTTTCAAATTACCCTCTAAAGTGTGTGGCTGCTACTTTTCTTCAAAAAAATAAATAAATAAATAAATTACACACCAGCAATCTGCATTGAGACAAGGTCATGAATAAATAGACCTAAAGTAACACACTGTTCTGTTAACTTACTATTGCATGTTGTGCAATAATCGACGTGGATTTGGGGCAATGTTGATGTTCACATCCCATTTGTACCCATAGAAAATAGCAGAGGTGGACGAAGTACACAGATCATGTACTGGAGTTAAAGTCGAGACCCCCAAGGTAAAATATTCCTCCAGTAAAAGTAGAAGTTCCTCCCTTTAGACCTCCACTTGAGTAAAAGTACTAAAGTATTTCCCTTCAAATGTACTTAAGTATAAAGTAAAAGTACTAAAAGAGGAATTCTGGCTCTGATGTCCTGTTATCATTTTTATAACCAGACTGGCTTCATGAACTCATTTCAGGTGAAAGTCCTCCAGCGTCTCTCTTGGTAAACCAGTCTTTTAATAGAACGTCATTAATTAGTGACGCTGACGTCTATTAAAATGATCAGAAGCACAAAACACTGAAGGTAAACAGTTTCCATCAGGGAGAACCGAGTGGCTCTGAAATCACTTTTTACACACAAGCAAAGTTTCAGTTTCAGATTTATTTACAACTTAGTTCCAAGTTTAAGTTGAATAAAAACTGGCTTTAAACTCAGGATCACAGATGAGCTCCTTTACTATGTTGATCTGTAGGCGTCTGTTCATAAACATAAACCAGCCCAAACTCATTTACTATAAAATGAAATGGTGTTTGTAGAAATTCAGAAAAAAGCCGCGTCAGTCTCGACTGCATATGTGGACATATTTCTATATTGTGCTCTATTTACACAAAGTTAGGTTAGTTCATCATTTATGTTGAACAGACTCTCCCAAAGTTTTACGCTGCTGCGCTGACGTTGAACCGCGTGCTGCACTGGGTCGGTATGACCAACAGGTCAAAACCAGCTCTAAACAAAGTGACCGCTGGGCCCTGATTGGTGCTCTGGCTTTGCGCTTCTTTCGTTTTGACATGTGACGTTTTTATACACACAGAAACCAAAAGGAACGACAGATTTCTCAGAATGTAGGAGGAAAAAGTCGGATATTAGACTCTGAAATGTAGTGGAGTGAAAGGAAAAAGTCCAGAACGGAGAAACTTCAGTACAGATACACCAAAAATACTAAAGTACAGAAACTAATTACATTTACTGAGTTACTCAGTTACTGTCCACCACTGGAAAATAGGCATAAAACCCCCCAAAACTGCATGTAAATACACGGTCTTTAAACACCAGCTCCATTAGAAGTAAAAGTAGGCAAAAAACAAGCCTTCTAACATCAGGTCTAGAAGGTCTGAGCGCTGAGCCCCCATAAAACTGCAGTGGGACTTTAAGTCAGGTCAGCTTTATGGTCAATACAGCATTATGTACAGGACATAACAGTGCACTGAAACTGCGCTGCTCTCAGACCCAGTGGTGTAGCAATAACATTAAACAGATGGTAAACAGGAAAAGTGTGAATTTAAATAGACACTAAAAAAACTCATCACTAATCTTAAAAATAAACATTAATTGTAGAAAATTAGAATAATAAAATAATATAAATATAAGAGGTCCTGAGATTAACACTAAAGTGACGTAAGGCACATACGGATTAGGGTCTGTGGGTAGAAGTAGTGCAGATATAAACAGTGGTGCAGTTAAAGTGATGTGTGTTTATAGGCTTTAGCTGTGTTTCGCGTGTGTGTGAGCATTTTTTCTACTTTTAATCTTTTAGCTGTTGATGAGCACAGAGTTCATTAATTAAAGAAGCTTCTGTTGCTTTGTCTGAGTGGCAAGACTTTTATAGGCCTTTGTTTGCTGTCAGTTGGCCTCTTGGCCAGCAGAGGGCGCCGTTGCACTGTATAAGATTATAAATGGCTTGCAGTTTGTGATCAATATGGCCAGGAATGCAAGAAGATGATGGTTTAATAACCCACTGCATCTTCTGTTTGGAAAATCTTCGATATTTTTACAGCTTATTTGCGGTGCTGCTTATTTGCGGTGCCTGCTGTGATTATCAGTGCAGGTCTTCTTAATGACTTGCAGAGGAGAATTTCTATCAGCGTTGTAGTTTTCAGATTCATGCAAACTTGAGCTTTTTCCTTTGGATGGTGGGGCTGGGCTGGGCTGGGCTGGGGTGTGTGTGTGTGTGTGTGTGTGTGTGTGTGTGTGTGTGTGTGTGTGTGGCTTTAGAGCAGAGCTGGAACATATGACGCCATCGTTATAATAATAATTGTATAGTAATATGTCAGAGATGCTTTTCTGAGCGTATTGTTGGTACTTAAAACAAATGTTTGATTAATAATGTTTAATTTGAGTCATTGGTCATGTTTATTTGGGTTTATCGCAGGACAGTGTGTGATGTTGAATATTAATCTGTGGTCAGTGTTTGGTGTTTTTGAAAATGTTGGGCTGCTCTGTCTGTTCCAACTTCTCAAATGTCAGAATAAATATTGTATCATGAAAACTTGACGTCTTTCCCCAAATCGCCCTGCTCTAGTTTGGAGAGGTTCTGTTTATACTTCAATCAATCAATCAACCTTTATTGACTCCGAAGTACATTGAGGGCAACCCTCATTTTCAATGTAGCCGAGCATATCCTTGTCTCGGAATATGTCGTTATCTCATTTGTTTTTTGTTTTTTTTATTCCATATTTTTTATTCTTTATTCCCGTTTCCTGTTTGTTCATAAATCGTATGGAAATCATTGACGAGCGTGTCAGGTAAACGAACATGTTAAAGGGTTGATATCCTACATTTTAACAGGCTTTATTTTTTCCATGGAGTGCTCTGGTTTGATGTTCTGGAAAAGTAATTTTTTATATGGTCTTTTTTTGCCGCCTCCATCAGAATTAGGGCTGCACGATATTGATATTGATATTGATGCGATGTTCGATGAAGCTGTCCGATTTCAGTGACTATATTAGAAGCGGGAAATTACTATTAATGTGTCTCTGGCTGGATGTAACAGACGTACAGACATATTTTGGGGATGTGTGAACATAAATGAGAACCTCTCTCCAATCCCCTGTAAAACGTGTATGTAAATGAGCCCTGTTGTGATTGGCTGTAATGTGCTGCACTTAATTCCTGCAGTAATCTGGGTAAGAAGAACTCCTGACTTCAGCTTGAAAGGCTGTAGGCTGAAATGCGTGCTTGAAGGTTCCTCAGGGGGTCTTTTGTAAAGAAAAGGTTCTATATAAAGGTTCTATATAGAAGCACAGCAAATTGATGCTACTGTAGGTCAACAAAGACAACAAAGCTCTGATTTCACTTTAAAGGAGGACTGTTTGTCTGAGGAGAGAGACACACTGCAGTTAGTGATTGGACAGTGATTGTCGGAGATGCTGCAGCTCAGACTAAAATTATGACTCTTACAAAAAACTGTGGCTGTGCTTTTTCCATCTGATAAAAACAGCCAACCGGACACTTTCTCGCTCTGTCCCCTGACGGATTTCTGAGATGTTCCACTGTTCGGCGTTTATCGAACAGTTTATCATGATGTGTATCGATATCGACTGATATGAATTTTTTATTGTGATAACATTTTTGACCGTATCGCCCAGCTCTAGTTGCAGCTGATCAGAAAGAAGGGAAAAAGGCATCTTGTCAGGTAAAATTATCTTAAACCTAACATTTATTTTGAGATGGTTTATTTTCTACGTCACTATATCAAAGCTATCTCACTGTACTGGGTAGATAAAAAAAGATGCAGTACTATAAACACGTTAAGAGAAAAATGTCTACGAAAAAGAGTCTTAAGCTTACAGTTAATGTTAAAGTGAAGTATTAGTTAGGATGATTTCAACTGAGCATAGATATTTTTCCACAGATCACCCTAATAAACAATATTATACAACCTCAATTCCAAGTCCAGACCTGTGTTGCAGGCATCAAATTCAAAATGAGTGAATATTTGCAAAAAGTTTATCCGTTTGAACATTAAATATCTGGTCTTTGTAGTGGATTCAGTTGAATATGGGTTGAAAGGGATTTGCAGATCATCGTATTCTGTTTTATTTATGTTTTACACAACGTCCCAACTTCACTGGACTTGGGGTTGTAATATTATAATGTTCTTATCAGTGTTAAGAAACCGTGCCTCGTCGCATCATATCTGTATTTATGATTTAAGCATGAATGAAGATCTGAAAACTAGACATTTATCTTAATAAAGATGTTTACACATGTTAATCTGTATGGGGGCAGTCGTGGGCTGGAGGTTAGGGAACCGGCCTCGTGACTGGAAGGTCGCCGGTTTGATCCCCAGAGCCGACAGCACATGACTGAGGTGTCCTTGAGCAAGACACCTAACCCCCAACTGCTCCCCGGGCGCTGCGGATTGGGCTGCCCACCGCTCCGGGCAAGCGTGCTCACTGCCCCCTAGTGTGTATGTGGTGTTTCAGTTCACGGATGGGTTAAACGCGGAGGTGGAATTTCCACGTTGTGGGACTAATTTCTTAATCTTATACAGAAAAGTGACATTTCAGGAACTCTTACAACAATTTCTTCTTATATTTGAGGTGCATCAAAAGCTCAGGATGGTCTTTGAGCTCCTTGAGAGCATCTTTCTGTCTTACCAACCTCAGAGGAGCCATAGATGTGATGAAGATCTTCCATAGTTACAGCAATTCATATGAGACACCTGAGGCTTTGCTGAAAGTGAGGGAAGGAATCCGTGCTGTCAGACGCGAGTGCAGGGGAGGCTTGTGTTCTCTTGTTTTTCCAGATTAGAGATGCGACACGTTGCAGAGAATAAGTGTCATATTTTACTCAGGCTCCTGTCAACTGAAGCTTTTATAATCCAGATCTCCTGCAGGGCTTTAACCGTAACTAGAAGCGACAGGACGGTTGCAGTGATCAGTGAAGGAACACTAAAAATTTAGAGAACGACAGGAATGCTCTGTTATGACATGCAGGCGAGTCAGTGCACAGTTACCGCAGGCGTTGAGGTCTTGGGGCTGAACGATTAAATGCTTTTATATCACTAATTGCAATTTCAGAGCACAATATTCAAATCACGTGCTAACATTTCTTTTAAGTTTGTAGTCTATATTATAAACTATGTTAAGTTTTGAGTGATAATTTAACCAACTACACTCTTAAAGAAGGTTCTTCAAGGGTTCCCTCGTAAAGAAAGTGGTTCTAAAGAGCTGCGAACACTCAGAGAACCATTAGCACGATTAAAGGCTCTTTGCATCATACATTTTTGTTAGGAATGTGTTTTAGATCTACGTAGAACCCTTTTTGAAGAGAATTCTACATGGAACCCAAAAGTTACAATGTCAAGCTTGTAACAATAGAAGAACCCTTTTCGGTACTACATAGAAGCATCGACAGCACATTCTCCATTAATCTGAAGAACCCTTTCATGGTGCAAAGAACCCTTTAATCATGCAAATATTTCTTTGAGTGTTCAGTTCCGTATGGAATCCTTATCTTCTAAAGAACCCTTGAAGAATCAACCTTTTTTAAGGTTATAATTATAGCGATATAACTTTCCTCAACAGAACTATAAGACGTGGTAGATCAGTTTTCGATATGGAAGAGCGTATAAAACCTTAAGCTTGTTGCGCAAAGCTTGTGAACCGCCTGTAAACGAGTTTAACCAATCGGAGGCAACTAAGCCTCCGTGTGTCGTGACCTCAAAACCACAACTTACTGGCAGTCTGGCTCACTACATTCAGAGGTCAAGCCTCGGGCCAGAAACAGTTGATATTCTGGTCCTCTTGGCCAAAAACATCTTTCCAGACATTTATTAAGCCTAATCTTGGACTAAATTGAAGTGTCAGTGATGCTCCATTAGGAATCCTTCTTTAGCCTAGACATAGACTTGATCTGGATCTGGGAAACAGCCTTTAACATTGATACATCATATAATGGAGCTGCTAGTTTAGCTGCTTGGCTAGAGGCAGCTGCACAAAATGTTGAAAATTGGTTCTATATAGGGCACAAGTGTTTTATTGTATACAAGCTTGGCATTACAATAGCAGAACCCTTTGTTTTTGCTGTATAGAACCACATACAACATATTCTCTGTCAATCTGAAGAATGCTTTCACCATGCAAAGAACTATTTAAGTGCTAGATAGAACTCATGGTTCTGAATGGAGACATTTCCTTTACTGAAGAACCCTTGAAGGACTAGTGTGTGTGTGTGTAGACTGTAGTACTTCATTGTACTAGCCAGTAATTGTCCATACTTGGGGAGAAAAATGGAATGTGCATTTTTAACACATCTATTTATCAGTCTGTTTGATCGATGCAATGAGGTGGAACCTTTTCAGAGGTCAAAATTAGTATTTTAATGGAATTCGTTAACTAAAGGCATAGTGTTGGTGCTCAAATGCTTATTGTAATGCGTCCTTAGAAATGCAGCTGTGATTGCTTTATCAAACTCAGAGATCCAGAAGTATAGATTTAGAGATATTAAGCTTTAATGAACAAAGACTCTGATGACTTAAAGGCTGGATTAAAGAGAAAATTAATAAATTAGCACGATGGAGTTACGCTGATGGAATTCTCATTTAGTTGCTTGGCTAATCCAATTATCTGTGATATGGCTATGGAGAGAAATAAGGGAGTGGGGCAGGGGGGCCAGATGATAAACAGCCCAGTGATGACTTGGCTGAGGTGCTTGCAGCTTCATGGCCTTCAAACAACTATAGATGCTCATCAAAAAAGAAAGGCAGAGATTCAGCGTCTGATTTCAAACAGATATGCAAAACCGAGTTGACCCGCTTGTATGTTTGCACTCCTGACATGTCCTTGTAAACAGTGCAGCATCAGCTGTTTTCATGCCTGAAGCTTTGCTGCCTGCGCGGTGTTGGCTGATGGATCAAGAGTCAAGAAGACTTTTCTCTCCCTTTCAGGACTGCAGTGTCAGGCTGAGGCTGGAGGACAGCTAGAGCTTTTTTATGGGTGGAATCTGGGCTGTTTGTGAGGAGATTAAAGGGGAGTTCTGCTGATTTATCAGTGTGTGAGATGTAAACAGTGATTCCTGCTTGCATTACGGGTGCTAAAGCATTTGGGGGGCGTTGCGGGTAGTTGAGGCTGACCGCGCTTGGGGGCGTTGCGGGTAGCCGAGGCCGAGCGCGCTGGGGCCGTTGAGGGTAGCCGAGGCCGAGCGCGCTGGGGGCGTTGCGGGTAGCCGAGGTCGAGCGCGCTGGGGGCGTTGCGGGTAGCCGAGGCCGAGCGCGTTTGGGGGCGTTGCGGGTAGCCGAGCCTGAGCGCGCTGGGGCCGTTGAGGGTAGCCGAGGCCGAGCGCGCTGGGGCTTTTCTTTTTTTTTTTTCATACTTTTTTGGGGCACAGTATATGAATTAACTACGTATTGCTTTCCAGTAAGTTTTGAAATTATGAATTAAGTTATACTTATCTGGAAGTGGCCTCTGTGGGTGAGCATACACAAACACATTAATCATCAACTGTCAGTGGCGGCCGTGTGCAGAGTCATTTAAAGGCAGCGGTTCTCCACCAGCTCCAGCAGCTTCCCTCCACCAACTCCAGCAACTCCAGCAGCTTCCCTCCACCAACTCCAGCAGCTTCCCTCCACCAACTCCAGCAGCTTCCCTCCACCAACTCCAGCAGCTTCCCTCTTGCTCACCTCTGTGCTCTGCTGTGTGAAGCAGCAAAGCGAGGAACTCTCTTACAGCCATAACAAAACTTAATACGCCCTTAACCTGCAAGAACCTGTGAATTATTTCCAAAAAAATGTTGTGAGCTCAGCACTCTTTGAAAGGAACAGCATCAGGCGCCCAGCAGCGCATGCAAAGGCTGATTCTCAGTCTTTGAGCAGCAACTCCTGAGCCGCAGTCTGCGCATCAGACGTGTGCGAGCCGTCTGTTCCTCTAACGCGGAGGCATCCACAAAAAGGGAAAAGCACTGGAGAAGCTCGGCTCGTCTCCGCATTCCCTCAATATACATGTAAAATAGGAAACGAATTTAAATGTTAATGCTCCGCGCTGCTGCCCCTCAGTGACGGAGGCGTCTATGCAGCCTGATTGTAGGTGGCTGTGATTGGCACAGCATAGAAGTGGTGGGTTTTTTTTCCCCTTTGCACAAGGGAAGGAAGGAGGCTGTGGAGACGCACTTAATTGGAAACGTTATTTGTGCATGTAGTCAAGCTCACGCAGACGTCGGCCGCCCTCAGGGTTTGTCATGTCGGCAGATGTTTTGGTTGGGATGGATAAATAACTGCTGGAATGGAAGCACTGTTGTGCTTTTGGAAGGCGGCAGATGCCCCGCATGAACTTGTTTGTGAAAGTTCCAGTAAACTGGAAAAATATCTCGGCAAACTGAAGCATCTTAAAACACTGAGTTTCTCATGGTGGTGTTGCTGTAACAGAATCAAACTGGGCTTTTTAACTACTCAGATTAACATGGACTGCTGTCATTTCACTGAGGGACAGTTTTTAAAATAAATGACCTCTCTTTACCTCTTTGGTCACCAAGCGCTTTGACACTTTGGCACATTTTTACTTTGTTTTCTTTACACTTTTATTGTGCCAAAGGGTTAATTCAGCAGTCTAACCCTCTTGGTGTTAAATGCAAGGACTGTTCGTGATGTTCTTCCTCGCTCTATGAAGACACGGGTATAATTGTGCACTGGTCATCCCATTTAATTGACACTGTTTGAGGCTGGGTGTTGCATTGTTATCCCAAAGATTAATAACTTCAGTTTTGCCTTTACCTCCAAAGTGATGTGGCTCTTTAAATTGTGACTCAAAGTAGTCTGCTGACATGAATGTGGCTATTCAGCATCTACAGGGGATGGAGGAGCATCATCAATTTCTTCATGCATTCAGTCCCACCTTTAAGTTAAGTGATACTTTATTAATCCTACAAACGGGGAAATTCCACCTCCGCATTTAACCCATCTGTGAAGTGAAACACCACATACACACTAGTGAACACACACACACACACACTAGTGGGCAGTGAGCACACTTGCCCAGAGAGGTGGGCAGCCCTATCCACGGCGCCCGGTCACAGGGCCAGTTCTCTGACCTCCAGCCCGCGACTGCCCCCCAACCAAGGTTCAGTCGAATGAGCACATTTTACTGTCGATATAGTGAAGCGACATGTTTAATACATAGAAATACCTGTGAGTCATTTATTATTTAGTGTTCATACACATTATCAAACCTTTTTTTCCCCCTGTATCAACTCAGCAACACTGTGCATGAGGGTCACCCTCAAGGTTCTCCGACGTTAAGCAAAGGTTGACTGATTGCCCAGAAATGGCGTTTTATGGAAAATAGTTTTTGAAAATAAAAAGGACTTTTATTTTGAATAAATGTCTCAGTGAAATGGCAGTAGTCTATATTAATATAATGTAAAGCCTGTCTACAGTATAAATGTTCGTTTAAATGTTTATGAGCATGTTCTGAAGTGTTTATGTAATATTATGAATGTGTTTAGAGACCCTTCAAGTGAAGTTTTAGAGTAATTAAGAATAAGTAAGTAGAGTAAATGCAAGAATTTTGCTTCATTTAAAAAGTAAATTTTGCATCCACAATGTTCTAAATATTATAATCAATATTAAAAAAAATTGAAATAAAAAATAAAATATGGGGGCAGTTGTGGGCTGGAGGTTAGTGAACCGGCCTTGTGACCGGAAGGTCACCGGTTCGATCCCCAGTGCCGACAGTTCATGACTGAGGTGTCCTTGAGCAAGACACCTAACCCCCAACTGCTCCCCGGGCGCCGTGGATAGGGCTGCCCACCACTCCAGGCAAGTGTGCTCACTGCCCCCTAGTGTGTGTGTGTGTATTCACTAGTGTGCGGAGGTGGAATTTCCCCGTTTGTGGGATTAAAGTGTCGCTTAATCTTAATCAAAATTACATACACAAATGAATCAGATGTTGTTTTTGCAGTGGTGGACCGTATCTGAGTAACTGAGTAAATGTAATGAGTTTCTGTACTTTAGTATTTTTGGTGTATCTGTACTGAAGTTTCTCCGTTCTGGGCGACTTTTTCCTTTCACTCCACTACATTTCAGAGTCTAATATCCGACTTTTTCCTCCTACATTTTGAGAAATCTGTCGTTCCTTTTGGTTTCTGTGTGTATAAAAACGTAACATGTCAAAACGAAAGAAGCGCAAAGCCAGAGCACCAATCAGGGCCCAGCGGTCACTTTGTTTAGAGCTGGTTTTGACCTGTTGGTCATATCGACCCAGTGCAGCACGCGGTTCAACGTCAGCGCAGCAGCGTAAAACTTTGGGAGAGTCTGTTCAACATAAATGATGAACTAACCTAACTTTGTGTAAATAGAGCTCAATATAGAAATATGTCCACATACAGTGGGTTGCAAAAGTATTCAGCCCCCTTGAACTTTTCAACCTTTTGCCACATTTCAGGCTTCAAACATAAAGATATGAAATTGACATTTTTTGTGAAGAGTCAACAACAAGTGGGACACAATCGTGAAGTGGAACGAAATTTGTTGGATATTTTAAACTTTTTTTAGAAATAAAAAACTGAAAAGTGGGGCGTGCAATATTATTCAGCCCCCTTGCTTTAATACTTTGTAGCGCCACCTTTTGCTGTGATTACAGCTGCAAGTGGCTTGGGGTACGTCTCTGTCAGTCTTGCACATCGAGAGACTGAAATTTTTGCCCATTCTTCCTTGCAAAACAGCTCGAGCTCAGTGAAGTTGGATGGAGAGCGTTTGTGAACAGCAGTTTTCAGCTCTTTCCACAGATTCTCGATTGGATTCAGGTCTGGACTTTGACTTGGCCATTCTAACACCTGGATACGTTTATTTGTGAACCATTCCATTGTAGATGTTGCTTTATGTTTTGGATCATTGTCTTGTTGGAAGATAAATCTCCGTCCCAGTCTCAGGTCTTTTGCAGACTCCAACAGGTTTTCTTCCAGAATGGTCCTGTATTTGGCTCCATCCATCTTCCCATCAATATTAACCATCTTCCCTGTCCCTGCTGAAGAAAAGCAGGCCCAAACCATGATGCTGCCACCACCATGTTTGACAGTGGGGATGGTGTGTTCAGGGTGATGAGCTGTATTGCATTTACGCCAAACATAAGTTCGATTTTGGTTTCATCTGACCAGAGCACCTTCTTCCACATGTTTGGTGTGTCTCCCAGGTGGCTTGTGGCAAACATTAAATGAGACTTTTTATGGATATCTTTGAGAAATGGCTTTTTCTTGCCACTCTTCCATAAAGCCCAGATTTGTGCAGTGTACCACTGATCGTTGTCCTATGGACAAAGTCTCCCACCTCAGCTGTAGATCTCTGCAGTTCATCCAGAGTGATCATGGGCCTCTTGGCTGCATCTATGATCAGTCTTCTCCTTGTTTGAGCTGAAAGTTTAGAGGGACGGCCGGGTCTTGGTAGATTTGCAGTGGTCTGATGCTCCTTCCATTTCAATATGATCGCTTGCACAGTGCTCCTTGAGATGTTTAAAGCTTGGGAAATCTTTTTCTATCCAAATCCGGCTTTAAACCTCTCCACAACAGTATCTCGGACCTGCCTGGTGTGTTCCTTGGTCTTCATGATGCTCTCTGCGCTTTAAACAGAACTCTGAGACTATCACAGAGCAGGTGCATTTATACGGAGACTTGATTACACACAGGTGGATTCTATTTATCATCATCAGTCATTTAGGTCAACATTGGATCATTCAGAGATCCTCACTGAACTTCTGGAGTGAGTTTGCTGCACTGAAAGTAAAGGGGCCGAATAATATTGCACGCCCCACTTTTCAGTTTTTTATTTCTAAAAAAAGTTTAAAATATCCAATAAATTTCGTTCCACTTCACAATTGTGTCCCACTTGTTGTTGATTCTTCACAAAAAATTACAATTTCATATCTTTATGTTTGAAGCCTGAAATGTGGCAAAAGGTTGAAAAGTTCAAGGGGGCTGAATACTTTTGCAACCCACTGTATGCAGTCGAGACTGACGCGGCTTTTTTCTGAATTTCTACAAACACCATTTCATTTTATAGTAAATGAGTTTGGGCTGGTTTATGTTTATGAACAGACGCCTACAGATCAACACAGTAAAGGAGCTCATCTGTGATCCTGAGTTTAAAGCCAGTTTTTATTCAACTTAAACTTGGAACTAAGTTCACCAAGCAAAGAAACGTTTAAGCATGAAAAGGTTCTGTGTGTTACTCATGATTCACAGTCGACACTAGGAACCTTCTGAAGGACCACTTTAAGTGTGAGATTTTCTCTGTGCAGGTTATAACTGCCTTCGGTCACCCATGAAGAGTTGTTTTGATTTAGAAAATCACAGTGTAACGGCTGCTTGTTCTTGCAGACCTTTTCATGTCTGAAATAAGTGTGTAAGAATGTTTTGAAGTCCAGTTCGTCCGGCTGTGATCCCTGCTGGGTGCCGTCTCTCTGTAACCCGGCCTGTTTGAAACGCCGTGTTTTTCGGCCGTTGCTGCTTCGTGTCTCTGGAGGGTAATAAAGTTTGCAGAAGCTGAAAAGGGGGAAGCTTGCCAGATTAAATATGTAGCAGCGTTTTCAGGCGTGAGCTTTGAAACTGTTTGTGAGAAACATCGAAACCTTCCACAAGCGTTTTGCAGCCCAAAAGCGGGTGCATGTCTGAAACACGATGGAATGCTCTAGGATTTTTTAACGCAGGTTTGAGGTCAGTGTGGTACAGCTGGTATTAAGGCAAATGGTTTGAAAAATCAACTGTACCCCAGGTGTAGTCGATCAAGATGGGCTGGTTTGCTTATTCGAGGTTTGACATGAACTTTTCCCCAGCTTCCCAGTCATTTGCACAGTCAAATTCACTGTCCCAAGCCAAATATTTACTGTCCCGTGGACGAACTTTGTATTTTAAAATGTTATTTAAATACAAATGAGCACACTGTTATGTACTAATATAAATAGGATGACCGTGGTAAACCTCATGATTGAAACATCAACAAAACTGCTGACCACAGAATCCGTTCAGATTAAAGTTATTGATGGTCTTACCGTTACTTTTGCATGCGTAAGTTAGCGAGTATTCTCAAGTTTGACTCAGTTTTTAGTTTAAACGTCTGTTTCATGTGCATCGCTGGTAAATCTTTTACTCTTTTAACCGTGTTATATGCTGTTGTGACCAACTTGGTCACCTGGAATCTGCTTCACTGCCCATCTGTTGTTTGTCCAGTGGTCCAGCGGCTTTTATTTTTATCTCACACACAATGTGAGAGACTTGTCGTGACATTTGATTGACCGTTTTTAAAAAGTTTTACTTTTCCAAACTTTACAGAACATCTCCGGT
Source organism: Pygocentrus nattereri (assembly GCF_015220715.1). Taxonomy (NCBI): domain Eukaryota; kingdom Metazoa; phylum Chordata; class Actinopteri; order Characiformes; family Serrasalmidae; genus Pygocentrus; species Pygocentrus nattereri. The sequence continues at coordinate 38,941,558 of NC_051225.1, forward strand.
ACAGAGGCGTCAAAATCGAAGTCATTTGTAAACAAATGGTACCACTGGTTTGTTTCGCCTGGATGAGTGAGAGAATGTTCGCATGGTGGCAGTTTGAATGTTTAACTGAACCGACTTTGGTCTCATTTGGGGGCAGTCGTGGGCTGGAGGTCAGGGATCTGGCCCTGTGACCAGAAGGTTGCCGGTTTGATCCCTAGGGCGGACGGTCCATGACTGAGGTGTCCTTGAGCAAGACACCTGACCCCCAACTGCTCCCTGGGTGCCGTGGACTGAACCTTGGTTGGGGGGCAGTCGTGGGCTGGAGGTCAGGGATCTGGGCCTGTGAACGGAAGGTCGCCAGTTCGATCCCCAGAGCCGACATTCCATGACTGAGGTGTCCTTGAGCAAGACACCTAACCCCCAACTGCTCCCTGGGTGCCGTGTATAGGGCTGCCCACCGCTCCGGGCAAGTGTGCTCACTGCCCCCTAGTGTGTGTGTGTTCACTAGTGTGTATGTGGTGTTTCACTTAAATGCGGAGGTGGAATTTCCCCGGTTGTGGGATCAAAAAAGTATCCCTTACTTATTTCCGTTGTCCTGTTATCACTGCATAGCCCCACTCGGCTTGAACTTGCTCAACCGGGCAAACAGTTGTTAATGCTGCTGTCCCAGGTGTCGCATTTCACTTGCCCTGGGCATTCGGGTAGTTGTTATTGTTGAGCCCTGCTTATTTTGTTTTACTGTGAAGCTATGAGGCTGATGTAGCTAAGAAGTGATGGAAGCCTGCCGTCCATAAGTTATCATCACAAAGTCACACAGTTGCCTCAAGGTGTGTGGAATTGTTCAGTATCTCTAATGGACTTGATGATGTGGTTTCTGAGACTCTGACTCATCGTTATCTATAAACATGGAACATGGCATAGCTAAAAACAGCGGCAGATGTTCTGGATTGAACATTTTGTCTCTGTTTTTACAGAGAACAGTGAGTCCTACAGTGTCAGAAACCACATCATGAAGTCTGGGGTTACACATGCTGATTGATGATGTTGTTAAGCTTCTGTTCTTATGCTGTTTCACATGTTGGTCTTTGGCAAAATGGAGCAAAGACGGAAAATCCCGACACCGCCAGCGATGACAGCAGCATCCTCCAAGTCTTAAGGTAAATGTTCCCAGCTTTTCTGTTGTAAAAAGTGGATGATGTTAATATTGTTTGTTTGTTTATTTATTTGCACACACACACACACACACACACACACACACACACACACACACACACACACACACACACACACACACATATATATATATATATATATATATATATATATATATATATATATATATATATATATATATATATAACACACACACACACACACACACACACACACACTGTCACCTCACAGTGAGGAGGGCCTGGGTTCGATTCTCTGTCCTCTCTGTGTGGAGTTCGCATGTTCTCCCCGTGTCTGCGTGGGTTTCCTCCGGGTTCTCCGGTTTCCTCCCATAGTCCAAAGACATGCAGTCAGGCCAATTGGACATGCTGAATTGCCCCTGGGTGTGAGTGACTGTCTGTGTCTGTCTGTCTGCCCTGCGATGGACTGGCGACCTGTCCAGGGTGTATCCTGCCTTCTGCCTGAAGACTGCTGGGAAAGGCTCCAGCACCCATATATATATAACTGCTAAAACTCTGCTTTATAATCCATTTTCACCAATGATGCTGTCACCATGCCATCGTATGCTCATCGGTCACCTATCCTCAAGAGATGCAGAACATTTTTTTTTCTTACCCAACATGTAAAAGTAGCCGATGCTCCAGTTAAGAATATATCCAGGAACCAATTTCAGGATCAGAGTTTCAACAACTCATATTTGCTCTGGTCCCCTTGACTCACTCTGCGTGCCTTGAGTACTTCACTCACTGAATGGGACTGAATAGCAGTGAGAGACACAGACTAGCTGCCTGTCTGGACTCGAGAGCCCTAAAATCAGCCCACAAGCTCACAGCAAGTGCTAGCTGGACTTCAGTACAGCCGCCGCAGACTCCCAAGACACCTTTAGTAAACAAAGACAAATGAAGTAAACTTTGTCACTGGCACTCTCAAACTTTTTGTTTGTTTTCACAAAGTACTCCTTTCCGTGCAGGAGGGAAAGAAATATATGAACAAGATTCTGGTAAATAGTAAGCCGTCTTCAGCTTCATGCCTCAGTGAAGCGATGGTGGATTATATGCCTGTGACGTAGGTCTGAAATTACAGTCGGTGCATTGGAAATTATTAAACCAGAGGGGACACAAATAAGTGTGAGCTAAACAAATATCCAGCATGGCTTGGTAGCCAAATGTGTAGCGCGTGTGTGTGCGTGTGTGTGTGTGCGCTGTAATGGCCCTATTTTTTAAGCATGCAGAGCAACAGTTGGCTCTAAGCCAGGCAGTATGTCCCAATTCAGGGGCAGGATCCTTCGAAGGAAGCGGTCTATGAAGGCGTGTTCTTCAAAGGCTGCTTAGACCTGCGAAGGCTGAACTGAAATGAGACGTTTTCAGTTTGCGTCACAGCACAGCCACGAAACGCCACTCTTGTGAAGTTCTTCAAAGATGGAGCCAGAAACTTTGATTTTAGTTGTCTATTTTTTATTTATTAGAGCTGGAGATGCTTCAACGCCAGCTACTGATGAGATTTTGTTTCCTTTTACATTTGTATCGTTAGCCATTCGCCTCAGTTTAAACCCAGTGCTTCTGTTTAAAAGTCTCTTCAGCCACTGGTCGCCTCTCTGTTGATGCTGCCCTGTTCTTGAATCCTTGCTGGTATGCAGAGAACCTCAGGATGTGCTGGCTGGCGAAGGATCCGTCCATTGGGTCCTTCGTTGCCATAGAAAAGGACACATTTCATGGCCACATATGATGGAGCCTTCGAAATGGGACAACCTAGATAACCTAGTCGCGCCGATGTGAATGCTGCCTCGGAAGGACGCAGCGCCTGAATCGAGACCGGGTTTCTCAGTCTGTGGGTCTTGACGCATCCTCTAGTGGTCCCCTTCCAAACAGACCCGCTCTGTGATCAAACGAGGGAGTTCATCAGTAGAGCAGGCTTTCCTTCTCTTCTAACAGCATGTTTACGCCGTGCAGTCAGCATAACGACTGTTTTCATGACTGACTCTCTTTGCAAACTGTCAGCACGAGCTGCTGCTAAAAACAATAGAAAAGTCATAAAAAAAAGGCAAAGATCGCATTTGATTTCAACCCATGGCCAAGCGTCAGCAGCCTGAGTGGTTAAACTCAAACTGATAAGCCAGTGACAAAGAAGCAGATGTCAAGCTAGATTTATCACTATTGCTGATTATGGTGATGCTAATTCAAAAGCCAGAGAGGAGTGTGACGAACTGACAGCCAGAATGGCCAAACTGATCTCTTTCAGGACCTAATTTTCAGGTTTCAGAAAAAAAATAGTTGCATTTTAAGAGCTGATTTTCGTTTCCCTGTGGGCCGCTGTGCTTTGAAGTTATACCCGAATAGGCCTTAGGGGGGAAAAGGTTGAGAACCCCTGCTGTAAGGCTCTGTGGCTTGAGAGCCTCATGGCTCCAGTGCTAAAACTAAAGAAGCAAACTTCAGACACCAAATGTGCCTCAGTGGATTGGCAACATTTGAGTATTAGAAATACATACTGACCCCTGGGCAGATATGGAGTGGTATAATCCAACCCTTTTTCTATTTGTACAGACAACTTGAGGGTCTAGCTTTACACCTCCAACTGGTGTCAACCTCCAACATCTCATCTCCAGAGTGCACACATGAGAAATTACCGTCATGTACTGATACTGTACATTTGTTGCCATTAAAGAACAGCTTTTTAAAATCTGATTAGATCCCGAACTCAGTAATAACGGAATTATCGTGCAGACTCGGACGCCAGGAGGCGTTTCTCCCGTAATCGATCTTGGTTTGGAGCGCTTTAGAATGAAGCCATTGTGCACGTCGTGGTGAATGTCGGTGTGATTCAGTCAGCGGTGCCGGCTGAGGTCTATTATGCATTTGTCAAACTCTCTCTGCCTTTCTTCCTCTCTCTCTCTGGCTTTCTGCCTCTTCCCCTGAGTTGATCCATAATGTTTGCGGGAATTGTTGGGCGTCATTATCTGTGAAGGGTGTTGCATCTTTGATTTATTCTCTGCTCCAGAAGAGACCGCTGTAGCGTGTTATGCTGCCATTATTGCTGGGAGCCTGACCCAATTTTTCACCCCCTCTTTCTTCTTTCTTTGCCTCTTTCTGCCTCTTTTCTCTCCCCTTCATCTGCCGCCTTCCAAATCGAAATGAAATGGAGCCGAGCAGATGGGTTTATCTGTCCCTTCATCACAGGTTATTTAATAAGAGTCTGATACAATAAGCCAGCTGTCTTTCAGCAGTTCTGTGTAGTTCAGGGCATGCAAGGGCGCAGGTTTGACGGCCTGAAGCCGCAAAATAACCAACAGTTTACACGATACTGGCTACACTCAGCCCACCACACAGTGCTGTGGAAAAGTATGTGCACCCTTCCAAACATTTTTCTGTTTTTGCGCATTTTTCTCACTTTCAGATCATCAAACTGCCTTTTAATGTTAGACGGAAGTAATCCAAGAAGACGCAAAGTGCTGGTTTTAAATGATTTAATTAGCTAAAGGAAAAATGCTGTTCAGCTTATGTGGCTGGATGTGGAAAAGTACCACCCCCCCCACCCCCCCCCCCCAAGACTTTTGGCATAATATTCTGTGCACTGATGAGTCAAAGGTGAAACCTTATGGAAGACATGGGTCCCATTTCATCAGGCTTCATCAGACAGCTAACAGCCCATTTCACCATAAAATCGTCATGCCAACCTTCAGACATGGTGGTGGTAGTGCAATGGTCTGGGGTTGCTTTGCTTCTGCAGCTATTAATGCTGAGATCTAGACTCTCTTTCTTAGTCATGCTGTAATTTTTTATACATTTTGGTGGAGAAATTGTAGAAACTGTGCAGCTTCTAGACCTTCAGTCCAGACCACATTAGAGGGCAAGTAGAAGAGGACATGCTTTTTGGGTTTTATTAAAACTTGTATGAGCAGGAAAAAAAAAATCCTTTGTTTTTACCATTTGCCATTTTTTCATAATTAATGAAACCACGCAATTATAACTTTTGTGGTATAACAAAACAGTTAACCGTAGTTTCTTCTACTCACGTTTTGTGTTAAAATTGTATTAATACATATTCCATCCATCCATCCATCCATCCATCCTCCAAGCCGCTTCTCCGTCAGGGTCCAGGGATAATACATATTATTTTTGCAAAACTATATAAAACTTTGAAAAGCTGCAATGAGCTGTCATTGAGGCCAAATTGAAGGTAGGGATGCGACTCGTACTGCAGATATACTGTATATTAACGTACGTGCATCAGGCACGTTTCGATTTTTGGATATTTCAAATTGAGGTTTAGAGAAGAAAGGGAAAAAACCTTTAACTAGTTTTGGAACTTTAATTCTTTCCATGTTATTTTAGGGGGCGTTGCTGTTGGTCTGTTCATGATGAAAAATGATTTTTGCATAACAATAAAATGGTTATTTCTCTGTAGAGCTAGTCCTGACCTATTTTAGTTTCAGGTTCTGTATTTTAGGTGTATTTTAGGACAGTCGGCCCAGCATCGCCCAATTGTCCAGGTCTTGATTCAGTATTCTGTTCCATATCAGTTGAATTTAATCATCGGCTCTGAGCCGTTTTTTCTGTTTTAAGCCATTATCGGCCTGCACTGCTGTCCTTGTGTGTCTCTACTTTCAAATGAAATGCAAGTGAAGTGGAGGAAGACTGCCGTCGCCTGCAGCAGAGCTCTGAATAAGCGAGGACTCTCTTCATCGTAGAAACGCCTGTAGGATCCGGGGCCTCACTTTCTGCGTTCTTGCTCTGCAGTGCCAATTACCTTTTCTATTAAGAAGAATAGTCAGTCAGGGTGGGGAGTGTTTCTGCCTCTGTTTTATCATCTGTTTAAGAAGCTGAGAGCAATTACCCAATTTGAGGATTGGCGTTAGTGGACGAATGCAGCGAACGGTGGAAATGAATGAGTTTGAGTGAATCTGAGGGCTCGTTTGGTAAATTTTACGCCGAGTGCACTCATCTACCCACTCCTCTCTCTCTTTAAGCGCTCAGATCATTTTATCTCTAGAAGAGAAGAATTTCCAGTAGTTTCTACATTTCACTTCACTTTGAATCTCTTTGCTAGGTTGGCCCTCCACCACTGTGAGAAATCGTGGTTATTTTGGTCTGTAGCGTAGCAAAAGTGTATCGTACAGTGAAGATATTTCACGTTTTTAAAAATAGCTCAGCTGCAACTTGAGGTGTTAATGAATCTGTTGGTTCAAAACTTCAAAACCGCACTGTAACCGAGTCCCTGTGTTATAAACTGGTTTACCGTGGCTGTGTAATCAGGATGCTTTTAGAGTCAGATCTTCTGCTCTTCTGAAGTCGCTGTAGGCGTGAATTTGAGCGGATTGGTAGCAGAAGTGATGCTGTTTTGAAAGGATTTGCTCCAGACAGATTGTAGTATGGTTTTCTTTTGATCGCAGGTGCCCCACCCCCAAAGCCCCAGCCACAGACTTTAAACATGTCAGGTGCACATACTTCTGATGAAGAGCGTGGTGGGATCTAAACTCCTAAACTGTAGATGTTGACTGTTCTTGAAGAGAATCGGTGTATCTTGTTTAGTGTCCTGATCTTCTCCTCAAAGGTTTTAGACACATGAAAAAATTTGTTTATTAGGTGTTCAGTTGCTTGTTAATACAAATAGCTAATCAGCCAATCACACGGCTGCAGCTCACTGCATTCAGGCATATAGAGGTGGTCAAGACAACCTGCTGAAGTGCAGACCGAGCATCAGAACGGGGAAGAAAGGGGATTTAAGGGGCTTTGAACGTGGCGTGGTTGTTGGTGCCAGACGGGCTGGTCTGAGTATTTCAGAAACTGCTGATCTGCTGGGATTTTCACGCACAACCATCTCTAGGGTTTACAGAGAACGGTCAGAAAAAGAGGAAATATCCAGTGAGCGGTCAGTTGTGTGGACGAAAATGCCTTGTTGATGTGAGAGGTCAGAGGAGAACGGGCAGACTGGTTCCAGATGATAGAAAGACAGCAGGAACTCAAATAACCAACCAGAATCTCTGAGGAACGTTTCCAACACCTTGTTGAAAGTCTGTCACGAAGAATTAAAGCAGTTCTGAAGGCAAAAGGGGGTCCAGCCTTTTACTAGCAAGGTGTACCTAATAAAGTGGCTGCCCAGAGAAACACTAATTTTAGAATAAACACTTAACAGTTAGGGCTGGGCAATATGACAATGTATATCTTATCAAGATAAATTGTTTTTTTGAACATATTGTGTGCCGTCAGTTTCGTTATAAATAGAGCAAAATTAGTCCATTTAAGTGGATTTTATACCAAATATTAAATAAAAATAATTTTGTTCAGTTTCAGATTTATTTTTTTTAAATGTAGCAGATTTATCATAAACATTGTGTATTGTGAAAATTTCTTGAAGTATCATGATATTTGATTTTTGCCGTATCGTCTATCCTATCAGCAATAATACAAACAGAATGGATTTTATCAGTGCGTTTGTTTCATTTCCAACTCATTATTATTTGTATTATTTCGTCAATAAATATATAAGAATTTTCAGCCAAATCGTAAACCTATTCCTAATATTAACCAATATTGGAGTTTTACTTTTCCAATTTTGGAAAAATGAACGTCACTAATTTATGTTAATAAATATCTATCGGTCTATATCTGCGCTCTCGGAGTATTTTATTTGAAACGCTTCTTTTTTTAAACTTTTGTGTCCATTTTATCAGCTCTCCTGACCGTATAGGAGCACCTTCTGTTTCTACAGTTCTACAGACTGTAGTCCAGGCTGTACCCATTGAACAGGGTAACATGTTAGAGAGCATGTAGAGAAACAGACGGACTACCGTCTGTAACCGATCAAAGTGCTCCTGTACAGCCAGCGGAGCTGCTAAAATAGACCCTGATTGTAGAAACATGCAAGTCTTCCTCGTAAAGCGCTCCATGAGCTCTGTGTATGTGTGTCTATGGTTTTCTTTTGAAAATAAATAGAAACATCTCGTCCTTCTGTCCTCGGCGTCTCTTTATCGCGTAGATAATGCCCGTTCACATGCTGAGGGCCCTCAGCGCTCACAGTAGCCTCAACATAATCTCCCTCAGCCTCTTCTCTGCTCACTCATTTACTCTTCTGACATTTTCAGGACAATGCTGGAGTGAGCAATATCATTCATCTTCCGCTCCACATCATTTCAGACGCGGCCGTCACCAGAAGTGAGCAATAACCAGATCCATTTGCTCCAACATGAACTCACAGTTTGGGTCCATTTGTACTGTTTTGACTGTGAAGTCTGCTTTTTCCTCGCTTCCGTTTTAGGCACTAAAATTTAGGTTCTCTCTTTTTTGATTCTCTTTTTTTGGGTTTAATGTCATTCTGTACTGTCGGTTCAGCTGTAGAGTTTCAGCATTTCATTTTAGACCAGAACGAACCAAACAGAGTCCAAGAAAGTCCAGGAACTCTGCTGAAAGGTGCTGGATGTAGAGTTCAGTAACGCTGAGATTAATAACCGATCACATTGATTTATCAGTCTACTCAGGCTTTAGCAGAGCTCAGTAACAGTGAGATTAATAACCGATCACATTGATTTATCAGTCTACTCAGGCTTTAGCAGAGCTCAGTAACGCTGAGATTAATAACCGATCACATTGATTTATCAGTCTACTCAGGCTTTAGCAGAGCTCAGTAACACTGAGATTAATAACTGATCACATTGATTTATCAGTCTACTCAGGCTTTAGCAGAGCTCAGTAACACTGAGATTAATAACCGATCACATTGATTTATCAGTCTACTCAGACTTTAGCAGAGCTCAGTAACGCTGAGATTAATAACCGATCACATTGATTTATCAGTCTACTCAGACTTTAGCAGAGCTCAGTAACGCTGAGATTAATAACCGATCACATTGATTTATCAGTCTACTCAGGCTTTAGCAGAGCTCAGTAACACTGAGATTAATAACTGATCACATTGATTTATCAGTCTACTCAGGCTTTAGCAGAGCTCAGTAACACTGAGATTAATAACCGATCACATTGATTTATCAGTCTACTCAGACTTTAGCAGAGCTCAGTAACGCTGAGATTAATAACTGATCACATTGATTTATCAGTCTACTCAGGCTTTAGCAGAGCTCAGTAACGCTGAGATTAATAACTGATCACATTGATTTATCAGTCTACTCAGGCTTTAGCAGAGCTCAGTAACACTGAGATTAATAACTGATCACATTGATTTATCAGTCTACTCAGACTTTAGCAGAGCTCAGTAACGCTGAGATTAATAACCGATCACATTGATTTATCAGTCTACTCAGGCTTTAGCAGAGCTCAGTAACGCTGAGATTAATAACTGATCACATTGATTTATCAGTCTACTCAGGCTTTAGCAGAGCTCAGTAACGCTGAGATTAATAACTGATCACATTGATTTATCAGTCTACTCAGGCTTTAGCAGAGCTCAGTAACACTGAGATTAATAACCGATCACATTGATTTATCAGTCTACTCAGGCTTTAGCAGAGCTCAGTAACGCTGAGGTTAATAACCGATCACATTGATTTATCAGTCTACTCAGGCTTTAGCAGAGCTCAGTAACGCTGAGATTAATAACTGATCACATTGATTTATCAGTCTACTCAGGCTTTAGCAGAGCTCAGTAACGCTGAGATTAATAACTGATCACATTGATTTATCAGTCTACTCAGGCTTTAGCAGAGCTCAGTAACACTGAGATTAATAACTGATCACATTGATTTATCAGTCTACTCAGGCTTTAGCAGAGCTCAGTAACACTGAGATTAATAACCGATCACATTGATTTATCAGTCTACTCAGGCTTTAGCAGAGCTCAGTAACACTGAGGTTAATAACCGATCACATTGATTTATCAGTCTACTCAGGCTTTAGCAGAGCTCAGTAACACTGAGATTAATAACTGATCACATTGATTTATCAGTCTACTCAGGCTTTAGCAGAGCTCAGTAACGCTGAGATTAATAACCGATCACATTGATTTATCAGTCTACTCAGGCTTTAGCAGAGCTCAGTAATGCTGAGATTAATAACCGATCACATTGATTTATCAGTCTACTCAGGCTTTAGCAGAGCTCAGTAACACTGAGATTAATAACCGATCACATTGATTTATCAGTCTACTCAGGCTTTAGCAGAGCTCAGTAACGCTGAGATTAATAACCGATCACATTGATTTATCAGTCTACTCAGGCTTTAGCAGAGCTCAGTAACGCTGAGATTAATAACCGATCACATTGATTTATCAGTCTACTCAGGCTTTAGCAGAGCTCAGTAACGCTGAGATTAATAACCGATCACATTGATTTATCAGTCTACTCAGGCTTTAGCAGAGCTCAGTAACGCTGAGATTAATAACTGATCACATTGATTTATCAGTCTACTCAGACTTTAGCAGAGCTCAGTAACGCTGAGATTAATAACTGATCACATTGATTTATCAGTCTACTCAGGCTTTAGCAGAGCTCAGTAACACTGAGATTAATAACTGATCACATTGATTTATCAGTCTACTCAGGCTTTAGCAGAGCTCAGTAACACTGAGATTAATAACCGATCACATTGATTTATCAGTCTACTCAGGCTTTAGCAGAGCTCAGTAACGCTGAGATTAATAACCGATCACATTGATTTATCAGTCTACTCAGGCTTTAGCAGAGCTCAGTAACGCTGAGATTAATAACCGATCACATTGATTTATCAGTCTACTCAGGCTTTAGCAGAGCTCAGTAACGCTGAGATTAATAACCGATCACATTGATTTATCAGTCTACTCAGGCTTTAGCAGAGCTCAGTAACGCTGAGATTAATAACCGATCACATTGATTTATCAGTCTACTCAGGCTTTAGCAGAGCTCAGTAACGCTGAGATTAATAACCGATCACATTGATTTATCAGTCTACTCAGGCTTTAGCAGAGCTCAGTAACGCTGAGATTAATAACTGATCACATTGATTTATCAGTCTACTCAGGCTTTAGCAGAGCTCAGTAACACTGAGATTAATAACCGATCACATTGATTTATCAGTCTACTCAGGCTTTAGCAGAGCTCAGTAACGCTGAGATTAATAACCGATCACATTGATTTATCAGTCTACTCAGGCTTTAGCAGAGCTCAGTAACGCTGAGATTAATAACCGATCACATTGATTTATCAGTCTACTCAGGCTTTAGCAGAGCTCAGTAACGCTGAGATTAATAACCGATCACATTGATTTATCAGTCTACTCAGGCTTTAGCAGAGCTCAGTAACGCTGAGATTAATAACCGATCACATTGATTTATCAGTCTACTCAGGCTTTAGCAGAGCTCAGTAACGCTGAGATTAATAACCGATCACATTGATTTATCAGTCTACTCAGGCTTTAGCAGAGCTCAGTAACGCTGAGATTAATAACCGATCACATTGATTTATCAGTCTACTCAGGCTTTAGCAGAGCTCAGTAACGCTGAGATTAATAACCGATCACATTGATTTATCAGTCTACTCAGGCTTTAGCAGAGCTCAGTAACACTGAGATTAATAACCGATCACATTGATTTATCAGTCTACTCAGGCTTTAGCAGAGCTCAGTAACGCTGAGATTAATAACCGATCACATTGATTTATCAGTCTACTCAGGCTTTAGCAGAGCTCAGTAACGCTGAGATTAATAACCGATCACATTGATTTATCAGTCTACTCAGGCTTTAGCAGAGCTCAGTAACGCTGAGATTAATAACCGATCACATTGATTTATCAGTCTACTCAGGCTTTAGCAGAGCTCAGTAACGCTGAGATTAATAACCGATCACATTGATTTATCAGTCTACTCAGGCTTTAGCAGAGCTCAGTAACACTGAGATTAATAACTGATCACATTGATTTATCAGTCTACTCAGGCTTTAGCAGAGCTCAGTAACACTGAGATTAATAACCGATCACATTGATTTATCAGTCTACTCAGGCTTTAGCAGAGCTCAGTAACACTGAGGTTAATAACCGATCACATTGATTTATCAGTCTACTCAGGCTTTAGCAGAGCTCAGTAACACTGAGATTAATAACTGATCACATTGATTTATCAGTCTACTCAGGCTTTAGCAGAGCTCAGTAACGCTGAGATTAATAACCGATCACATTGATTTATCAGTCTACTCAGGCTTTAGCAGAGCTCAGTAATGCTGAGATTAATAACCGATCACATTGATTTATCAGTCTACTCAGGCTTTAGCAGAGCTCAGTAACACTGAGATTAATAACCGATCACATTGATTTATCAGTCTACTCAGGCTTTAGCAGAGCTCAGTAACGCTGAGATTAATAACCGATCACATTGATTTATCAGTCTACTCAGGCTTTAGCAGAGCTCAGTAACGCTGAGATTAATAACCGATCACATTGATTTATCAGTCTACTCAGGCTTTAGCAGAGCTCAGTAACGCTGAGATTAATAACCGATCACATTGATTTATCAGTCTACTCAGGCTTTAGCAGAGCTCAGTAACGCTGAGATTAATAACTGATCACATTGATTTATCAGTCTACTCAGGCTTTAGCAGAGCTCAGTAACGCTGAGATTAATAACTGATCACATTGATTTATCAGTCTACTCAGGCTTTAGCAGAGCTCAGTAACACTGAGATTAATAACTGATCACATTGATTTATCAGTCTACTCAGGCTTTAGCAGAGCTCAGTAACACTGAGATTAATAACCGATCACATTGATTTATCAGTCTACTCAGGCTTTAGCAGAGCTCAGTAACGCTGAGATTAATAACCGATCACATTGATTTATCAGTCTACTCAGGCTTTAGCAGAGCTCAGTAACGCTGAGATTAATAACCGATCACATTGATTTATCAGTCTACTCAGGCTTTAGCAGAGCTCAGTAACGCTGAGATTAATAACCGATCACATTGATTTATCAGTCTACTCAGGCTTTAGCAGAGCTCAGTAACGCTGAGATTAATAACTGATCACATTGATTTATCAGTCTACTCAGACTTTAGCAGAGCTCAGTAACGCTGAGATTAATAACCGATCACATTGATTTATTAGTCTACTCAGGCTTTAGCAGAGCTCAGTAACACTGAGATTATAACCGATCACATTGATTTATCAGTCTACTCAGGCTTTAGCAGAGCTCAGTAACGCTGAGATTAATAACTGATCACATTGATTTATCAGTCTACTCAGGCTTTAGCAGAGCTCAGTAACACTGAGATTAATAACCGATCACATTGATTTATCAGTCTACTCAGGCTTTAGCAGAGCTCAGTAACGCTGAGATTAATAACCGATCACATTGATTTATCAGTCTACTCAGGCTTTAGCAGAGCTCAGTAACGCTGAGATTAATAACCGATCACATTGATTTATCAGTCTACTCAGGCTTTAGCAGAGCTCAGTAACGCTGAGATTAATAACCGATCACATTGATTTATCAGTCTACTCAGGCTTTAGCAGAGCTCAGTAACGCTGAGATTAATAACCGATCACATTGATTTATCAGTCTACTCAGGCTTTAGCAGAGCTCAGTAACGCTGAGATTAATAACTGATCACATTGATTTATCAGTCTACTCAGACTTTAGCAGAGCTCAGTAACGCTGAGATTAATAACCGATCACATTGATTTATTAGTCTACTCAGGCTTTAGCAGAGCTCAGTAACACTGAGATTATAACCGATCACATTGATTTATCAGTCTACTCAGGCTTTAGCAGAGCTCAGTAACGCTGAGATTAATAACTGATCACATTGATTTATCAGTCTACTCAGGCTTTAGCAGAGCTCAGTAACACTGAGATTAATAACCGATCACATTGATTTATCAGTCTACTCAGGCTTTAGCAGAGCTCAGTAACGCTGAGAATAATAACCGATCACATTGATTTATCAGTCTACTCAGGCTTTAGCAGAGCTCAGTAACGCTGAGATTAATAACCGATCACATTGATTTATCAGTCTACTCAGGCTTTAGCAGAGCTCAGTAACGCTGAGATTAATAACCGATCACATTGATTTATCAGTCTACTCAGGCTTTAGCAGAGCTCAGTAACGCTGAGATTAATAACCGATCACATTGATTTATCAGTCTACTCAGGCTTTAGCAGAGCTCAGTAACGCTGAGATTAATAACCGATCACATTGATTTATCAGTCTACTCAGGCTTTAGCAGAGCTCAGTAACGCTGAGATTAATAACTGATCACATTGATTTATCAGTCTACTCAGGCTTTAGCAGAGCTCAGTAACACTGAGATTAATAACCGATCACATTGATTTATCAGTCTACTCAGGCTTTAGCAGAGCTCAGTAACACTGAGATTAATAACCGATCACATTGATTTATCAGTCTACTCAGGCTTTAGCAGAGCTCAGTAACGCTGAGATTAATAACCGATCACATTGATTTATCAGTCTACTCAGGCTTTAGCAGAGCTCAGTAACGCTGAGATTAATAACCGATCACATTGATTTATCAGTCTACTCAGGCTTTAGCAGAGCTCAGTAACGCTGAGATTAATAACCGATCACATTGATTTATCAGTCTACTCAGGCTTTAGCAGAGCTCAGTAACGCTGAGATTAATAACTGATCACATTGATTTATCAGTCTACTCAGACTTTAGCAGAGCTCAGTAACGCTGAGATTAATAACCGATCACATTGATTTATTAGTCTACTCAGGCTTTAGCAGAGCTCAGTAACGCTGAGATTATAACCGATCACATTGATTTATTAGTCTACTCAGGCTTTAGCAGAGCTCAGTAACGCTGAGATTATAACCGATCACATTGATTTATCAGTCTACTCAGGCTTTAGCAGAGCTCAGTAACGCTGAGATTAATAACCGATCACATTGATTTATCAGTCTACTCAGGCTTTAGCAGAGCTCAGTAACGCTGAGATTAATAACTGATCACATTGATTTATCAGTCTACTCAGACTTTAGCAGAGCTCAGTAACGCTGAGATTAATAACCGATCACATTGATTTATTAGTCTACTCAGGCTTTAGTAGAGCTCAGTAACACTGAGATTATAACCGATCACATTGATTTATCAGTCTACTCAGGCTTTAGCAGAGCTCAGTAACGCTGAGATTAATAACTGATCACATTGATTTATCAGTCTACTCAGGCTTTAGCAGAGCTCAGTAACACTGAGATTAATAACCGATCACATTGATTTATCAGTCTACTCAGGCTTTAGCAGAGCTCAGTAACGCTGAGATTAATAACCGATCACATTGATTTATCAGTCTACTCAGGCTTTAGCAGAGCTCAGTAACGCTTGAGATTAATAACCGATCACATTGATTTATCAGTCTACTCAGGCTTTAGCAGAGCTCAGTAACGCTGAGATTAATAACCGATCACATTGATTTATCAGTCTACTCAGGCTTTAGCAGAGCTCAGTAACGCTGAGATTAATAACCGATCACATTGATTTATCAGTCTACTCAGGCTTTAGCAGAGCTCAGTAACGCTGAGATTAATAACCGATCACATTGATTTATCAGTCTACTCAGGCTTTAGCAGAGCTCAGTAACGCTGAGATTAATAACTGATCACATTGATTTATCAGTCTACTCAGACTTTAGCAGAGCTCAGTAACGCTGAGATTAATAACCGATCACATTGATTTATTAGTCTACTCAGGCTTTAGCAGAGCTCAGTAACGCTGAGATTAATAACCGATCACATTGATTTATCAGTCTACTCAGGCTTTAGCAGAGCTCAGTAACGCTGAGATTAATAACCGATCACATTGATTTATCAGTCTACTCAGGCTTTAGCAGAGCTCAGTAACGCTGAGATTAATAACCGATCACATTGATTTATCAGTCTACTCAGGCTTTAGCAGAGCTCAGTAACGCTGAGATTAATAACCGATCACATTGATTTATCAGTCTACTCAGGCTTTAGCAGAGCTCAGTAACGCTGAGATTAATAACCGATCACATTGATTTATCAGTCTACTCAGGCTTTAGCAGAGCTCAGTAACGCTGAGATTAATAACCGATCACATTGATTTATCAGTCTACTCAGGCTTTAGCAGAGCTCAGTAACGCTGAGATTAATAACTGATCACATTGATTTATCAGTCTACTCAGGCTTTAGCAGAGCTCAGTAACGCTGAGATTAATAACTGATCACATTGATTTATCAGTCTACTCAGGCTTTAGCAGAGCTCAGTAACGCTGAGATTAATAACTGATCACATTGATTTATCAGTCTACTCAGGCTTTAGCAGAGCTCAGTAACGCTGAGATTAATAACCGATCACATTGATTTATCAGTCTACTCAGGCTTTAGCAGAGCTCAGTAACACTGAGATTAATAACCGATCACATTGATTTATCAGTCTACTCAGGCTTTAGCAGAGCTCAGTAACGCTGAGATTAATAACCGATCACATTGATTTATCAGTCTACTCAGGCTTTAGCAGAGCTCAGTAACGCTGAGATTAATAACCGATCACATTGATTTATCAGTCTACTCAGGCTTTAGCAGAGCTCAGTAACGCTGAGATTAATAACCGATCACATTGATTTATTAGTCTACTCAGGCTTTAGCACAGCTCAGTAACACTGAGATTATAACCGATCACATTGATTTATCAGTCTACTCAGGCTTTAGCAGAGCTCAGTAACGCTGAGATTAATAACTGATCACATTGATTTATCAGTCTACTCAGGCTTTAGCAGAGCTCAGTAACGCTGAGATTAATAACCGATCACATTGATTTATCAGTCTACTCAGGCTTTAGCAGAGCTCAGTAACGCTGAGATTAATAACCGATCACATTGATTTATCAGTCTACTCAGGCTTTAGCAGAGCTCAGTAACGCTGAGATTAATAACCGATCACATTGATTTATCAGTCTACTCAGGCTTTAGCAGAGCTCAGTAACGCTGAGATTAATAACCGATCACATTGATTTATCAGTCTACTCAGGCTTTAGCAGAGCTCAGTAACGCTGAGATTAATAACCGATCACATTGATTTATCAGTCTACTCAGGCTTTAGCAGAGCTCAGTAACGCTGAGATTAATAACTGATCACATTGATTTATCAGTCTACTCAGACTTTAGCAGAGCTCAGTAACGCTGAGATTAATAACCGATCACATTGATTTATTAGTCTACTCAGGCTTTAGCAGAGCTCAGTAACGCTGAGATTATAACCGATCACATTGATTTATCAGTCTACTCAGGCTTTAGCAGAGCTCAGTAACGCTGAGATTAATAACTGATCACATTGATTTATCAGTCTACTCAGGCTTTAGCAGAGCTCAGTAACACTGAGATTAATAACCGATCACATTGATTTATCAGTCTACTCAGGCTTTAGCAGAGCTCAGTAACGCTGAGATTAATAACCGATCACATTGATTTATCAGTCTACTCAGGCTTTAGCAGAGCTCAGTAACGCTGAGATTAATAACCGATCACATTGATTTATCAGTCTACTCAGGCTTTAGCAGAGCTCAGTAACGCTGAGATTAATAACCGATCACATTGATTTATCAGTCTACTCAGGCTTTAGCAGAGCTCAGTAACGCTGAGATTAATAACCGATCACATTGATTTATCAGTCTACTCAGGCTTTAGCAGAGCTCAGTAACGCTGAGATTAATAACCGATCACATTGATTTATCAGTCTACTCAGGCTTTAGCAGAGCTCAGTAACGCTGAGATTAATAACTGATCACATTGATTTATCAGTCTACTCAGACTTTAGCAGAGCTCAGTAACGCTGAGATTAATAACCGATCACATTGATTTATTAGTCTACTCAGGCTTTAGCAGAGCTCAGTAACACTGAGATTATAACCGATCACATTGATTTATCAGTCTACTCAGGCTTTAGCAGAGCTCAGTAACGCTGAGATTAATAACTGATCACATTGATTTATCAGTCTACTCAGGCTTTAGCAGAGCTCAGTAACACTGAGATTAATAACCGATCACATTGATTTATCAGTCTACTCAGGCTTTAGCAGAGCTCAGTAACGCTGAGATTAATAACCGATCACATTGATTTATCAGTCTACTCAGGCTTTAGCAGAGCTCAGTAACGCTGAGATTAATAACTGATCACATTGATTTATAAGTCTACTCAGACTCATAAATGGAGCTCATTATGCTGGTAGTGAACTACGCTGCCTGACTCAGCCGCCTCAGAACCAGAAAAATGGGCCTTAAACAGAAGTCAGGACCCTGCTGGGGTTCATCCTAAAGTTAGGACAGGATTTATGAGTTTTAGTCTAGTTAGGAAGTTTGTGTGATGCTTTTTTCTAATCTGGAGTTAATGAAGAGATTAATCTCACTTTGGTGCTATGCACATGAGACATTTCTATTCATTCCATCATCGTTTTCTGCATGACGACATGGTTGAGATATAAATAAAGGTTAAGAGGGGTTTGATGTGAAACTCTCTACGTTCTAGAGAAACTAACCGAGTCCGAATTGTTCAGTGGTGTTGATAGGAACCAGACGTCCACCTCTAAAATCTCCCTCACAGACAGTTACTACATGAAATATTTATGAGTACGTTGCCTTATGGGTAAGACATTATTTTATTTATATTATATTAATAGTTTTGTGACTAAATTTAGTCTAAAATGAGTTTTGATCAATTTATATTTTAATCCATTCATGGTGGAAGGATATTCTGTTCTAAGGCAAAATAGTCCCCAAAAAACACTTATTTTAGATTTCCCACTACTTTACACTCTTGTCGGTTCTGGATGGTAAATAAAGCGTCTATATCTGTGTTGTAGTCATGGCGACGTCTGGTTCCCATCACCACCAGTGTAAAGACATCTGGACCGTTTCACACCCTCCCTGAACCTCTCTGATTACACCTCAAACACTCAAGTATGCCTAGATTTTGGAAAACAGGTGCCATTCCCCTTTAAGCTGATGTAACATATTCCATTTGTGTGAAACCGATGTGCACATTTGAGTCGTGTGAAATTGGACAACATTTGTTGCGACAGAAGGTCATCTCAGCAGGACTCCTTACACACAGCTGGATTCCTTACAGAAACATCAGCAGTTTTTTTTTTCTTTTTAACGAGAGTTTGTCATAAAAATTGAAACGTCCTCCTTTTTTTCCATAGTTACCTCATAGGCAGGTAGAGGTTTCCTAAGGAACGTCTCGTCTCTCCACAGCAGGTCTTCCTCTTCCTGACTATTCATCATTTGTGCTGACAGGATCGCACAAAGCGAGCACTGGGACCTTCTCTTATTGTGTAGATTTCACTCTGTGTAAATGGGGGTCTTGGTGGCGGGGGCTCGTCTTGCAACCACAGCAAATAATGTGGAAAGGTGCTTTCTTTGCATTTTAAATCGGGGTTCTGATGTGAAGAAACAGGCAGGAGGTGTGTGGGAAGCCCTAAAAACCCAGCACATGTATGAGAAGTAACTCTCAGGCTCAAAGAGTTTATAAACTCTGTGCATCTTTCATCCAACCACGGGAGAATTATGCTAACCAACTAGAAGAAGAGGAAGAAGAAGAAGAATCCTCCTCCTCCTTTATTAGTCCCACAACGGGGCAATTCCCAGTGCAACAGCACCAAAGGGAGAGCAAGGCACTCAAGAAAAGAGTAACAAGAAGAGAATCAACAAAACAAAGTAATTAACCTTCTTAGTTTGTTACTTGTCACTATAAACTGTATAATACTGAAAGTAATAAGATACAGTAGAAACTCTATCAGGATAGCAGCAAGAGGGAAAGGGAAGGTTTACAAGACAGCAGTGCGTCCTGCTATGATGTCTGGTTTGGAGACTGTGGCTCTGTCTAAAAGACAGGAGGCTGAGCTGGAGGTGGCGGAGATGAAGATGCTGAGATTTTCGTTGGGAGTGACAAGGATGGACAAGATTAGAAATGAGCAGATCAGAGGGAGGGACAGTGAAGGTGGAGCAGTTTGGAGATAAAGCCAGAGAGGCCAGGTTGAGATGGTTTGGACATGTGTTGAGGAGGAATAGTGGATATATTGGGCAAAGAATTTTGGAGATGGAGCTGCCGGGTAGAAGGAGAAGAGGTAGACCTCAGAGAAGGTTTATGGATGTAGTGAAGGTGGACATGGAGATGGTTGGTGTGAAAGTAGAGGAGGCAATGGATAGGGCAAGATGGACACACTTGGGGTCACTGAAGGAGCTGCTCAGTGCTGCCAGAGTCTCATGAATGGGGTGGGAGCTGTTCTCCAGCACGGATGCCAGTCTGGCGAACATCCTCCCGTCTCCCACCACCTGCACTGGGTCTAGGGGGCTTCCCAGGACAGAGCTGGCCTTCTTCCTGAGTCTGTAAAATCTCTTCTTGTTTGCAGTTGAGATGCTGCCGCCCCAGCAGACCACGAAATGTTTTACAGACAGATGAAGCTTAATAGTAATACACGAAATTGTAAGTTATCATTTCGAATCATATAAGGAAGCAGCACAGATCAAATTAAAGGATAAGTACCACGAGATGTGGAGCTTTGTTTAAATGCAGAGTTAAAGAGCTGCGTTTTTTTAGATGTTCATTAAAAGTGAACTCTGAGCTTGACTGTCTCATAAAAGCTGAACTGAGCTCCACAGTTTAGACGTAGAATAACAGGGTCTCTCCACATTGTCTGTATCTAACAGAAGGTGTCTGTAGGTCAGTATCTGCAGGTCTAAGATCACTTGCTGGAACACAGACAATCTGTGGTGTAAGTGGTGCTTTTAAGGTCACTGAAAACCCTTAAAAACTAGTAGTAGAACTTTCAAAGTATTTGAGAATGAAACTATTTAGTGTGCCACTCACCACATGTACTGTAATGCACTGTATAGTACTGTAGTACATGTGGTGAGTAGCAAATTAAATGGTTTTATCAAATAGTTGTTGATAGTTATCATCTATCGCCAGTCAGTCCAACAGCGTCGGAAAATTTAAATGACAAACACACAGATGTGCAGAAGAAATCGTTTCACAATCAGGTCTTTTACTGTGTAATATTAGTTCACATCCTGGTTCAGCCCTGATGCATCGGCTGGCTTTAGGACATTGTAACGGTGGGAGGTCGAGCTTTTTGTGTGTCTATGGTTTTTTTTTTTTGTTTATGCTTTATTATTACATTTTGATTGCATCAGTTATTAAAAACAAAAAAAAAACCACAACTTATAGTCACAGTAAAGGCCGTTACAACTACGTACGCCAGATGGGACTTTTTAAAATTTTCTATTTATTTTTAAAATAGGCAAGGAGAAATGAGAGGTTAAACCTAACTAACGCAGCTCCAGCTGTCTGAAGGTGCTTTAAAATGATTCGAGTGATATCAGCGAGTTGAGTTTTAAGAGACTCCTGTAGTGAATTCCAGCTCAGTAGTGCTTTTGTAGTGAGAACAAAAGATCATTTTTTTCCATTTCAGTAAAAACTCTAGAGCAGCCCTGATAATCGTCAGGTCCGTTTGACTTGGTGTGATCGCTCCGAACCGTGCCGGGACCCGCTGGAAGAGAGGGGCTCAGGCGCGGTTCATAAGTATAGTTTCTTTCCCTAAAATCCACGAATACTAAGTTCTAAGATCAGGAAACACTGGAATAAGCATATAAGGAATGAGAAGCTATAAGGAATGAGCTCTTTTTTTTCTGTCCTTGTGTTTTTACATGTTGTTTTCTCCTGGTTTGGGACAGGTGGCCTTGCCATTGTACTTTTGTTTTGAGTTAGAGGAGTTTAGTTGTTTCTAGATTGTTTCTAGATTGTTTGACCAGTTTAAAACTAAACCTGCCAGCTTGTATAAGATGGTGCCTGTAAATTGTACAAGTTAAAAGAAATAAATGCTGATAATTGGTCAGTTATTTGTAGATGGTGGTATCTTGCTCTGGCAGTTGGATTGGGTTGGCTCATTAATTATTTATTTATTTTTAATGTACAGCCTTAAATTTCCCCCTCGACATAAGAGGTTGTAACATTTATTAGGAAAAGCACTTATAATTTATATATATTTATATATATTTATATATAACTTTTCCTAACTTTCTGTTTGTCTTGGTTTTTACTCTGTGTTGACTTGCACTGATTAGTATTAGGTACTCTTAATTTCATCGTATATCATGTACATTAAAGGTGTTCTGTTCTGTTCTAATCTTCTATTTAACGGATTATTTACAGGATTACCCACTTGGATAGATAGACAGTTGGATAGAAACTGTATTCTGAATGACCACAATCGGCTATTCCGGCAGGTGTTTACATGGACATGTTCTGTTTTATGCTGACTTGTAACTCGACTGATGTCATCAAAATTCCTGTTACTATGGTTACGTTCACATCTGTCCCAGTTGAGTGAGATCAGTGTGGGCAGCATGAACATGTAAGCGCAGCATTTTGTTACAGGAGAAATCAAACTAATGGCCTTTTAATATCAAGTTTACCTCAAGGATATTGAGGACAAAAGGCAGGAGCAGAAGAGCTTCACACAGTTCAAGTGCTTGTTATGCAGTATATCGTCACTGTCCAGAGAAAACCAGCACCTCCGAATGGCAGCTTCGTGGGAGAGGGCCAAGACATTCATGACTTTCGTCAGTTAAAGTTAATTCCAAGAAATTTTGGGGCATTTCTATTGGTCCAGTCGGTCATTGCATTTCCGTGCAGCGCAGTAGGCAGCTGGTGTGCTGAAAAGGTGGAGTTTGGGTCCCTCTGCTAGAGTTCTTCAGGTTAGACCTCAACAACTAAAACTTAAACTAGAGCTTTTTAATCATAGGCTCACAGGCGCCTTTCATATTCTTACTCACAGGTCATCCTGACAGGCCTCTTACAGTCACTAATGTTCATGGATTTAACTCTCATTTTCTTTTTTTTTAACTCTCTTTTCTTTTTCTCTATATTCAGTTTTGTGTATTGATTGTAAAATCTAATCCTCTGTTCATTTTTCTATCTGGTGTGGACCAGAGGAGGATGGCCTCTCTTTTTGAGTCTCGGTTCCTCTCAAGGTTTCTTGACCTGAGAGAGCTTTTAATGCGGTTGTTGACGTTGGCGACACCCATTGGGGCTCAAACCTGGATTTTCTGTGAAGCTGCTTTGCGATTGTGTGTGTGTCCCAGTGCACAGTGGTGTAAAGCACACCACCACTGGACTCTGGGCAGTGGAGACATATTCTGTGGAGTGATGAATCAGCTTCTCTGTCAGTCTGATGGACGAGTCTGGGTTTGGTGAACGCCAGGAGGACGTCACCTGCCTGACTGCACTGTGTCAGCTGTAAAGTTTGGTGGAGGGGGGATGATGATACGGGGTTGTTTTTCAGGGTTGGTCTAGAACCCTTAGTTCCAGTGAAGGGAAACCTTAATGCTTCAGCAGACCAAGACATTTTGGACAATTGAGGTCTTCCAGCTTTGTGTGAAGAATTTGGGGAAGAACCTTTTCTGTTTCAGCGTGACTGACTGAGCCCCAGACCACAAAGTAGTTCTTTCTCTCTCTCTCTCTCTCTCTCTCTCTCTCTCCCTGTCTGTCTGTCTCTCTGTCTCTCTCTCTCTCTCTCTCTCTCTCTCTCTCTCTCCCTGTCTGTCTGTCTGTCTCTCTGTCTCTCCCTCTCTCTCTCTCTCTCTCTCTCTCTCTCTCTCTCTCTCTCTCTCCCTGTCTGTCTGTCTGTCTGTCTGTCTGTCTGTCTGTCTCTCTCTCTCTCTATCTCTCTCTGTCTGTCTGTCTGTCTGTCTGTCTCTCTCTCTGTCTGTCTGCCTCTCTCTCTTTTTCTGTCTGTCTGTCTCTCTGTCTCTCTCTCTCTCTCTGTCTGTCTGTCTTTCTCTCTCTGTCTGTCTGCCTCTCTGTCTGTCTGTCTGTCTGTCTCTCTCTCTGTCTCTCTCTGTATGTCTGCCTCTCTTTCTCTCTCTCTCTCTCGCTCTCGCTCTCTCTCTCTCTTTCTCTGTCTGTCTGTTTCTCTCTCTCTCTCTCTCTCTCGCTGTCTGTCTGCCTCTCTCTCTTTCTCTGTCTGTCTGCCTCTCTCTCTCGCTGTCTGTCTGCCTCTTTCTCTCTCGCTGTCTGTCTGTCTGTCTGTCTGTCTGTCTGTCTGTCTGTCTGTCTGTCTGTCTCTCTCTCGCTGTCTGTCTGTCTGTCTGTCTGTGCCCTCACACACATTCTTACTCACTCTCCTTGCCCAGCTTGATGTGTAGGACATCAAACACCCTGATCTTTTTCCTCCAAGGTGGCTGGTTTGTGTTGGAGTTCGTTGATCTGCTGTTCGATCGCCCCACGCTGTGTTGTTTGTGACTGTTCTCTGCACTTCTCCTCTGGTGTCCAGTGGAGAGTGACTGTGGTAAATGAGATTGCATCCTCCCTCTGAGCTCCTCGATCTCTGGCAGCAGCTTTTAAGGGCTGTCTTAGTGATTTTCACGATGGGGGAGTGTAAAGCCCTGGAAGGTTGGGAAAAGGCATTTAGCTCCTTTAACAATTAAATAAACACACGTGTGAGTTTGACTTGTGTCTTATGCATCGCAAAAAAACGTAAAAAGTAAAAGTTGCATGATGATACTTCATTGCTTTCAGACGTGAAAAGTTGGAAAGGACGAAATAGAACCGGTCATGCCGCATAAAGATGATGATGATGATGATGATCATAAAACTACAGTGATTTTTATTCAGTATTTTACAAACTGCACTAAGAATAATTAATCAGGCCTAATTATGTTCACAGTGTAATGAAACCACTACTGACGAAAGCTACACTAAGTTTCTGAGCATTAATTTATTACGATAACAGATCAATATTGCCATGTTGTAATTGTTTGGAAAAGTCTGTTTGTCTCTTCAAGTGCATTTTATCTGTGTACAGTGCATTCAAAAGTTTGGACACACCCGCTCTAGAAGCTGGTTAAATTGTACAGATATTTTACGCCCTTTTGCGCTGAACAGTGTGTATATTCCTTAATTTCTTTCTCAAATGGCTTAGAATTTTCTTTTTCATTGGGAGAGCCTTAATTTAGACAAACTCCGGTCAAATAGACTCAAGATGTTATCTGCAGTATGGGCTAAAATACTCATAGTAATAATCATAATCTTTCAGTAAACAAGGACAAATGGTACACCTGTTCTTTCTTTTCTACACTAGGGGGCACAGCTTGAGGTGGTGAAGGAGGGTTTCAGGCACTGATTCTTTACCCTCCCTGCCTCTTCCTCTTTCTCTGTATATTTGTAAAGGATGTTCTTATCCACAGCGGCCTAATATGTAAGACAAGTGCAGCTGTAATAGTCTTGTTTGTATTCCTGCCTGAACGGGGAGTTAAACCCTGCTCTTCTGATTTGGAAATATTTAGTACTGCTATGTAAACCACTAGGGCGGCACGGTGGCGTGGTGGGTAGCGCTGTGGCCTCACAGCGAGGAGGGCCTGGGTTCGATTCCCCGGCCGGGTGACCGGGGTCCTCTCTGTGTGGAGTTTGCATGTTCTCCCCGTGTCTGCGTGGGTTTCCTCCGGGTTCTCCGGTTTCCTCCCACAGTCCAAAGACATGCAGTCAGGCCAATTGGACGTGTTAAATTACCCCTTGGTGTGAGTGACTGTCTGTGTCTGTCTGTCTGCCCTGCGATGGACTGGCGACCTGTCCAGGGTGTATCCTGCCTTCCGCCCGATGACCGCTGGGGTAGGCTCCAGCATCCCCCGCGACCCTGACGGAGAAGCGGCTTAGAAAATGGATGGATGTAAACCACTATTTTCTTTTTTCAATTAAACTGGAAAAAAAAAGAATTATTAAGCTTCATAAGCTGAGCACTTGCCTGTTGGCATTTGGAAATGACATGCAAGATGTTTTGTAAAGAAATTTGTACGTAAATGCTAACTTTCTTGGTTTATCCCACCGATCATAAGCTGTTTAATTTTAAGCATTTACCTATAAATCTCTCTTTAGGGGTTTTGAACATGCATTCAATCACAAGAGTTCAGACTTTTGACTGGTACTGTATACAGTGACAGTGCTGACTCCACACAGCTTCAGCAGCTCTTGACTCAGGCCAGCCTTATAAAAGCTTTAACCTTGTGCTCCAGAATGTGCTGAGGGTGTCCTTGTTGATTTCATCATTGTGACAGATGATGCTGCCGGGATACTGTAGTTAAAAGTCTGTGTAAGTTCAGGGGTCTCACTTCAGATATTGCTCACAAATGCTTTACTGCTGTTGACCTTTATCGTCTTCCAGCTGTTCATGAATTCAGTTTGTTGCTGCTGGCAGTGTATTCTGTCAGTGTGTGTCTCGGTTTTTACTTTCTGGATTTGCTTGTGAGTATTTGAAAGGGGAGCACAGTCCAGGTGCTCCAGTGCTGAGAAAAGAACAGCTTGTGGCTTGTGATTGTTTTTGCTGAAGAACTGGCAAACGAAGTCTGCCCTTGTAATTTGCTCAGATACATTGTAAATGAATCATCCTTGATGTACTTCAGAGTTGAAATTAAGGTTGGTTGATTGATTTCTGAACCCACAATTGAACTGACTCAACTGTAGGATTTCTTCCTATTTGACTGTAGCCCACAAAATTCTGTCTGAACTCGACTGTAGCCCACAAAATTCTGCCTGAACCGACTGTAGCTCACAAAATTCTGTCTGAACTCGACTGTAGCCCACAAAATTCTGTCTGAACTCGACTGTAGCCCACAAAATTCTGTCTGAACCGACTGTAGCCCACAAAATTCTGCCTGAACCGACTGTAGCCCACAAAATTCTGTCTGAACCGACTATAGCCAACAAAATTCTGTCTGAACCGACTGTAGCTCACAAAATTCTGTCTGAACCGACTGTAGCCCACAAAATTCTGTCTGAACCGACTGTAGCCCACAAAATTCTGTCTGAACTCGACTGTAGCCCACAAAATTCTGTCTGAACTCGACTGTAGCCCACAAAATTCTGCCTGAACCGACTGTAGCCCACAAAATTCTGTCTGAACTCGACTGTAGCCCACAAAATTCTGTCTGAACTCGACTGTAGCCCACAAAATTCTGTCTGAACCGACTGTAGCCCACAAAATTCTGTCTGAACTCGACTGTAGCCCACAAAATTCTGTCTGAACTCGACTGTAGCCCACAAAATTCTGTCTGAACCGACTGTAGCCCACAAAATTCTGCCTGAACCGACTGTAGCCAACAAAATTCTGTCTGAACCGACTGTAGCTCACAAAATTCTGTCTGAACCGACTGTAGCCCACAAAATTCTGTCTGAACCGACTGTAGCCCACAAAATTCTGTCTGAACTGACTGTAGCCCACAAAATTCTGTCTGAACTCGACTGTAGCCCACAAAATTGTCTGAACCGACTGTAGCCCACAAAATTCTGCCTGAACCGACTGTAGCCCACAAAATTCTGTCTGAACTGACTGTAGCCCACAAAATTCTGTCTGAACCGACTGTAGCCCACAAAATTCTGCCTGAACCCGACTTTAGTCCAACTTTTAGTCTGTATAAATTAAATAATAATAATAATAAGAAATTAATAATCTGTAATCCGTTGTCTAGTCTTGTCAGGTATAGAAGAACATTTCAAGATCTGAT
Organism: Pygocentrus nattereri; assembly: GCF_015220715.1. Taxonomy (NCBI): domain Eukaryota; kingdom Metazoa; phylum Chordata; class Actinopteri; order Characiformes; family Serrasalmidae; genus Pygocentrus; species Pygocentrus nattereri. The sequence goes on from NC_051225.1 coordinate 38,969,152, forward strand.
ATACACACACAGATGCACACGTGTAGTCCGGGTTCTCACTGTGTTGTTGTATAAGTGCGGTTCCATGCAGGGAGACTGTGTGTGGATGGATGTGCTTACCCAGATCCAGCTGAGTGTGTGTGTCGGCTGGAGTTGCTCTTTGAAGCCCCCTGTGTGATTTAGCCTTTCTCTCTGCCCTTTATTGGGGCCTGTTTGGCAGGGAGAGAAATCGATTGAGATGGCGTGTTTTGTGCTCTTTCTTCCCCCCTCCTTCATCTCTCTGGAAGCAACAAGGCCTCTTGTGTTGAATAATGAAGGGAGCGGAGCCGCATGCACAGGCGGAACCGGAGGAATACAGATGTCCTGGTCTGAAGAACAGTTTGGATTTTTTCTGTGGTTGCTCATCTTGTGCTGAGATGCGCTATGAATCTCCCATGAGGCTGTCTGTGTCTGTGGAGAGAAATGGAGGAAATCCACCCTGGACAGCACAGCATGCAAGAACACAACTAGGGGTATTATATCTCCCACCCCTAATGGTGGGAAATGGAGAGCAGGTGCTGAATTACAGAAACTTCAAATCAGAAATCTGACATGTTTAGTCTCCATGATGACTTCAGTGCAGAGTGAATTTCAGACAGTAGCTATTCCAGAATATCAGCTCCAACCTTCATAATCTCATCACAAACTCCAGATTAGAAAACAGCATCACACAAACTTCCTAACTAGACTAAACCTCCTAAATCCTGTCCTAACTTTAGGATAAACCCCAGCAGGGTCCTGACTTCTGTTTAAGGCCCGTTTCTCTGGTTCTGAGGCGGCTGAGTCAGGCGGCGTAGTTCACTACCAGCATAATGAGCTCCATTTATTTCTACAGTAAAACGCGGCTTTCACTGGGAGACGTTTTTCTTTTTCTAACTCTGCTTTTTAAACATCTCAGACGCTGCCGACTCGAACTCCACCGCCCCTCTGATCACCTTCCTGTGTTAATGTCGATGATGAAATATTTCAGTGATGGTGGTGAATAATGAGGAGTCAGAGCTGAAAGTGTGTCTGTTTATTAGGAGGAGGAACGTTTGTGAGCTCGGCTAAAGCATTTGGGAAATGGAGACTGAAACTGAGGAGCGGCGATGCTCTGATATACAGCAGGGGGTGCTCTCACAATACTTACACCTTAGAGTTTAGCACAGTTTAGTTTGTTTGACCTATTTTACATCAATAACTGTAGCTGTCTGACTAATTTAGTGATTTTGATTTCATGTTTACGCTTCAGCTGTGTATGTATGGTCGGTTGCTAGAAAACAGACATGAAGGCTGATTGTCGACTTTGAGTAAATTGGGATTTTCTAACTGGAGATGAGATGCTGTAAGACAAGATGAAATTCCTAAATTAGGATCAGATTTACATCTGTAATACAAATCTGTGAATAATCTTGACCTGTCAGATCTCAAGTTAAGGCACAAAGACAGGAGGTTTCTGTAATACAGCTCCTGGAATGATAGGGAAAACAGCACGACTTTTGAAGTTGCTGGAAAATCCTCATTTCAGAGAAAGAGGAAAAATGTTATTGCTCTGTGAACTTAAGGCACAATTACTCTCCTTTGGATTGATAACACTTTGCATGATTTTATACATTTTATGTAGAAGTGCAGCTCCTGCTATGAGATAAGTGTCTTATTATTACTAGAAAGGCTTTTACTCTGACAGTTCAGATATTCCTGCATAATCGTGACCATCTTCTGCACCCCCTCAACAGAACTGGGTTTTAAAGAGAGAACTTTTGCCTTTGTCTTTAACGCTGTGTGTATATGTGTGTGGGTGAAACGATGAAAGAACTTAAAAGCACCATTACCCAAGTGGGGCTTTTCTAAAAGCTCACAGGAGACGTCTGACCTGCTCAGTTCCATCTGCCTTTTACTGACTATACCACAAAAAAGGCTTACATTATGAAGAGGTCTGCAGGTTGATGGATTACCCACGCACCATCCCGCTAACTTTAATGTATGCGCTTTAAACAGTGTGATTTCCACTCACACCGTTTTCCAGCATCAGCTCTAAAGGACCTGTAGGATCTGGCTTGAAATGATTCTGTTCTGCAAAACCGTTAAGCTTTTTTTTTAACCTTTTAACTCCCTGTAAATGGATAATTATATAAGGTAAGTTTGCAAGAAAAAGGATCATTTTCAAACTCCGCCCACTCGCTTATATAATAAAACTTACTTTTCAACTTTTGTGATGCGGCCCTGACAAAATTACAGACTAAGTTCACGTTTCATTATGGCAACCGAAGTTTGCCTCCTATTTGCCGGCTTCTTCATTAGTCCGTTCCACCTTAAATGCTACAGCATGTCCAGGTGCCAGAATCTGAACTGCAGCACCATTTAAGGTGGAATGGAAAGTCCTGCAAAACAACAGGAACAAGCCAACAGGAAGCCAACTGCAGCTCCTGCATCTTTAACGGGGCAAATTTAAATCAGTTATAATTGTCGCTATGCTAATACACTTTAGTCTATGTTTACAGATGATTGTGGGTCCTACAGTGTCAGAAACCACACACGACTGAAAGATCTCCAGGAGCCAGAATTCCGGTATGAAGCAGGTTCAATTTAGATTAATAATAGATCATTATCAAATGGATAGTCCAGTCCTAAAATCTGATTGGCTCAGATGCATTCGAAGCAGGTGTAAAATGAAGCAGCAGAACATGAAAGGGAGTCTATTAGCAGAAATATCATTGATTTGGTCACAGCTGGTCGCAGTCATCGTGATGTTTTTTGCCATAACACACGGCCTTGAGTGTTTTATTGCCCTTATACAACAGTTTTTACAAAAGAAGGAAAAAAAAGTTCTGGATTTCATACGGAATACTGACCATTTCCCCCCTCTCCCCTACCTGTCCGTTTTGTGGGTTCATATCTAGGGGATATATCGATTCTTGTTGAAATAGAGGGCTGGGGTGTGTTGGGGCTACATGACCCTCCAAATAGAGGTTTTTCAGAGACTTGCTCCATACGGAGTGTGGCTGCACAAGATTCCAAAGAAACCCACAAAAGTGAGAATTTTCTCATTTTAAAAATCAGGAAAACCATCGTATGATCTTAGTTTAATGTCATTTCAGTTTATTATGGTCCTTTTCTTCATAACAAGCATAAAAAATGCTAATGTGTCAGTAGCTAAACTTCGCATTCCACCTTAAATAGTCCAGGAGTTACATTCTGGTGCCTCAGGCATCAGAGCTGCTGCACAATTTAAGGTGGAACTAGAAAATTCAAACAAAAAGCTGCTGAATAGCTGAGCTTTATATCACTGAAGGAATAGAGGTGGGCAATACTGAAGCAGCAGTGAGTTTTCTGAACTTTACCCCTGTAACTCTTGACACTTGAAAACAAGGGGTAGGGCTAAAAATAAGAAATGGGATTGGAACTACACCTTCTGCCAAAACGTAGTTCCACAACAAATGAGCTGATGCTATGCAATGCTAACGGTCCTAAATGTAATTTATAACGTAATGTTGATGGAATGCAAAAGGCGGAACTTGGAAGTATAGCGTCTGGACAGTCTATGGACGAGCGAGAGATCCGGGGTCAGGGGTTGGCACCCCAAATGTTAAGAAGAGCCATTTTGTCCTTTCAACAAAAATCAAACCAACTACTGGACATTTTATGTCCAGTGCGTCTCCGTATGTGCTGATGTCCTGGGATAAACCCAAGCGCGGTCTTTGCTTAAGCTTTTGTTCAACTGTAACCGCTTTCCTCCCGTCTCTGACAGGACACTTTTCTTCATCAGTAGAGTAGTTTCTTGTAAAATGTCTCTCAGCATTCGACTTTTATTTATTTGTCTTTTGAATTGCCCCATTCCACCTTAAATGGTGCAGCAGTTACATTTTGGCGCCTCAGACGCTGATTTCAGCCTCGTTTTTAGCGTTGGTCAGTTTCTTGTATTAGTTTAGAAGTACCAGAAATCCAGCTGCACTGCTTCTAAATGCAAATACGTCCATTTGTCTCCAAACGTTCGTCTTAAATCTTTCTCTTTGCCTTTTCGTTAGTTACTTGCTAGGCGAGATTGTCTGAATTGCTATGTCACCTGCAGTCTGCATGCCAGCCTTCAGGGTTATAGGGTGGTGCTTAGCAGCGTTTAAGACCATCTGTTTTTAAATCTGTGCTGAGCAATCAGGAGAGCTTTATGTTACCGCAAGGAAGGATAATTTAATTTTTACTAAAAAAATCTAATCCTGCCCTGGAGAAAAAGGATCTGGACGGGAGTCAAACTGCATGCAAGTTACATCACACTAAACTAAAATAATTTGGAAACGACATCCCATATTACATTTTTCCACCCGTTTTCCGCCTGGCTGTAGTCGCTGCCAACCAGAGGACCGTCGAGCAAATAATGTCAAAGCTTCCACCCAACTCAGAAAGGGCGAAGCAAACTACAAACTCTTAACACAACTTTTATTGCCAAGGATTTGAGCTTGTTCTCACTCGACACTTGATAACAAGGGATTTCGAGCTATGTTGGACACTTTGGAGCCGAGATACAGCATCTCATCTCGAAGATATTTGAGTGACACAGTAGCTAAAATCTAAAATAGGTCCTAAAATCTGATTGGCTCAGGTGCATTCAAAGCAGGTGTAAAATGAAGCAGCAGAACATGAAAAGGAGTCTATTAGCAGAAATATCATTGATTTGGTCACAGCTGGTCGCAGTCATCGTGATGTTTTTTGCCATAACACACGGCCTGAGTGTTTTATTGTTCTTATACAACAGTTTTTACAAAAGAAGGAAAAAAAAGTTCTGGATTTCATACGGAATACTGACCATTTCCCCCCCTCTCCCCTACCTGTCCGTTTTGTGGGTTCACATCTAGGGGATATATCGATTCTTGTTGAAATAGAGGGCTGGGGTGTGTTGGGGCTACATGACCATCCAGTAGAACCCCCGACCCCCCCCTCTCTAAACGAGACCAAAACCTAAGTTATGGAATCACTGAAGAAAACGGGTAGAAAAGCTACAACGTGATGCTTGCAAGTCCATTGCCACAGGATCTTGTCACTGTAATTTTATCACGGAAGAGTGGCTGCACGTCTCATGTGCTCATGAGCAGTGAATGAGAGTTGACTCGCCTCGTTGCTTCCGTTTGTTTTACTAGTACAAGATATTGGAGGTAAATTCATTGATCATTACAAATACTTTGCTGTGAAAGTGCAAAGTCGTTACTCAGTGAGAAAAAGAAATCAAGATGCAGCGATAATCGCTTTATAATCGCATCACAGCCTCTGAATCATAATCGTGATGAGGTGCCTAGAGATTCCCACCCCTAGTGTGGATGGTGTTCTTTGCCTTGCAAGGCTACTTCGTTTTCCTCCTTAATTAGCGATGGTCATTATGGCCAAACAGTTCCTTTTAATCACGTTTCTCCAGAAAGTAAGATCTTTGTCCTCTTGTGCGTTTTCAAACTGCACCCTGTCTTTTTATGGCTGTTTTAAGGGCAGTGGCCTTTCTGAGTGAGTTCCAGGTCATGTCTGTGTAGGACACATTTATTGTTGATAGACACTTTTTTCCCTACTTCTTCCAGCATCTTCACAAGGTCGTTTGCTGATGTTCTTGGATTGATTTCTATTTTTCGCACCAAAGTACGCTCATCTTCAGGAGACAGAACTCGTGTCCTGCCTGAATGGTGTGACGGCGGTGTGGTCCCATGGTGTTTAAATTGACACATTATCATTTGAAAAGATGAACATGGTACCTTCAGATGTTTGGAAATTGCTCCCAGTGATCTTCCAGTTCTTTTCAGTTTTTCTGATTTTCCCATGACGTCAAGCAAAGCGGCAATTAGGCATTGAAAAATGAAAATGAACCTTTATTGTCATTACACATTGTACTTGTACATTTGCGCAACGAAATTGGTTTACAGCCCCCCCCTCCCAATAGAAATAGAAAGTTTAAATATAAAATAGAAAAGTTTTAAAATATAAACAGATTAAATAACAGATTAGAGCTACGGTTAACTATACAGGCGTAAGCATAAATGAACTAAGCTCTCCTATTGACACACTAAGCTTTCCTGTATACACAAGTGATTTCCTATATACACAGTGGAGAAATTGACATTTGCAGCATCAATTATTGCACATTATATTTTGTTTTTAGCAGCATGGGTCATTGCACTTGTCCCTTAGGCAGACAGAAACATCTGCCCACCGGTGAACTGTATAGTTTTTGTTTAACAGGGATACGGCCCTGTTATAAAAACTGTCCCTCAAACGGTTTGTCCTTGTTTTGAGGTGTCGGTAACGTCTGCCTGAGGGCAGCAGTTCAAACACCCTATGTCCTGGGTGTGTACTGTCCTTGATGTGATTGGATAAGCCCTCCTGAGACAGCGAGTTCTGTAGAGGTCTTCCAGGGAGGGGAGGGAGTGTCCAATAACCTTCTGTGCTGTGTTGATGACCCCTTGTATGGCTTTTTTGTGTGCTATGGTACAACTGGAGAACCACACAGAGATACAGTACGTCAAAACGCTCTCAACGGAGCAGCAGTAGAAGACAGTCAACAGTTTCTTTTCCAGATTCAGCTTCTTAAGGGTTCTTAGGAAATAGAGACGCTGCTGGGCCTTCTTCACTGCTGCTGAGGTGTTAGAACCCCATTGGAGATCTGCATCCATATACACCCCCAGGAGCTTGAAGCTGGCCACCCTCTCCACACACTGTCCATCAATGTAGATTGGCTGCAAGTTGGACTTCCTCCTTCTGAAGTCTACAATCAGTTCTTTGGTCTTAGAGGTGTTGATGACCAAGTTGTTCTCTGAGCACCACTCCAGTAGCCTTTGAACCTCCTCCCTGTATGCTGTTTCATTGCCATCAGAGATCAGTCCGACTAGAGTGGTGTCATCAGCGAACTTGATTGTGACGTTGTCCGAGTGGCTGCTGACACAGTCATAGGTGTACAGAGTGTAGAGGAGTGGGCTCAGCACACAGCCCTGAGGAGAGCCAGTATTAATGCTGAGAGCTGTGGAGAGATGTGAGCCACCTCTAACTCTCTGTACACGGTCTGTTTCTTATCCTACTGCAGATGGTGTAAGGAAGACCAATGTCTATTAGTTTGACAATCAGTCTGTCTGGGAGTCTGGTGTTGAAAGCAGAGCTAAAATCAATGAAGAGCAGCCTGGCATAGTGCCCCTGCAGTTCCAGGTGGGAGATGGTGGCATGGAGCGCTGTTGCTATGGCATCTTCTGTTGATCTGTTTGCTCTGTATGCAAACTGAAGTGGGTCGAGGGTAACTGGGAGGCAAGACCTGATATGGTGTCTCACCAGTTTCTCAAAACACTTCATGACGACTGGTGTCAGGACGACTGGTCTGAAGTCGTTTAGGCCACAGATGCTGGCCTGTTTTGGGATCGGCATGATTGTGGTTGATTTCAGACATGGCGGGATGAAGGACTGGGATAGGGATGCGTTGAAGATCTTGGTAAAGACTCCAGCCAGCTGGTCTGCACATTTTCTGAGGACCCATCCAGTGACTTCGTCTGGTCCAGCAGCCTTCCTGGGGTTCACCACCTTCAATGTTCTCCTCTCCTCATGTTCCTCCACCGTGAAGCTATAACCACTGCAGTCAAATGGTGGAACTGCTGCTGTTTCTGATCTTTCCTTGTCGAAACATGCAAAGAAGTGGTTCAGCCTCTCTGCCAGAATTGGGTCATTGTCTGCCTTTGTTGCTGGGTTTGTAGTGGGTGAGATGTTGGACCCCCTGCCACACTTGCCTTGCATTATTGGTGCTGAAGTGGTTCTCTATCTGCCTTTTGTATTCCAATTTGGCTTTCCCCTCTTCAGGTCAGCTCTGGTGGCGCTGTACTGTGCCTCATCACCAGACCTAAAAGCTGTTTCACGTTGCCTCAGAAGGACCTGGACTAGAGGTAGGAACCATTTGTGTCCAAACTTTAACCTCCTGGCAGATGCCTTGGTGTTGTTTCAGTATCGCCACATGATTGTCCTTCCTCATAAAGCCATCTCTTTTGTGAAGTACACCAGTCCCTCCTGCAGCAAAGCAGCACCACAACAGTACGTTGCCACCTCCATGCTTCGTGATTGGGCTGGTGTTCTTCGGCTTCTAAGCCTCCCTCTTTTTACCTTCATACATCACGATGGTCATTATGGCCAAAACTAGATATTTTTTTATCTTACTAAAGATGTTTACACATGTTAATCTGTATGGGGGCAGTCGTGGGCTGGAGGTTAGGGAACCGGCCTCGTGACCGGAAGGTCGCCGGTTTGATCCCCAGAGCCGACAGCACATGACGGAGGTGTCCTTGAGCAAGACACCTAACCCCCAACTGCTCCCCGGGCGCTGCGGATTGGGCTGCCCGCCGCTCCGGGCAAGTGTGCTCACTGCCCCCTAGTGTGTGTGTGCTCACTAGAGTGTATGTGGTGTTTCACTTCACGGATGGGTTAAATGCGGAGGTGGAATTTCCTCGTTGTGGGATTAATAAGGGTCACTTAAATGGTTTCATTTTTGTTTCGTCAGACTAGAAGACATTACCCTGACTGTAACCTGGCTTTTTATAGTGATTTTGGAGCAGTGGCTTCTTCCTTGCTTTCTTCCTTTTTGAAAGTTGTGCTTATTTACATTTAAAAGTAAATAAATACATAAAACAGTCAATGGTTTTCAACCGGTAAGTAACTTTGTTTCCAAAACTGATCTTTTTACAGTATAACATATCAGTTGTTTTTTTGTCCTTGCCACAGATGTGGCATAAATGTTTCTCGTTTTTAGAGGTTAAGCTTTCTTAGCTTTGTTTTAAAAGTTCCTGCCTGTCCTTTAGCTAAAAGCTGAATTTATAGTTGTTGGATTGTGTGTGTCCTTGATCTCTCAGTTGTAGTGATTTGAAGGAATATTTCACAACAATATGGCGATGATTGAATGGTTTGATTATCTGCCTGTTGGCTTCCGTCCCTTTAAAGCTCAATGTGCGCCGTAAAGACTCTGTCATATTTCACATCCCTGTAATGTTCTGCGGCCTCCAACTATGCCAACACATTTATCCATTCACATTTTCAATGAGCCGATGATTGATGTGTTCAGGGTAATTCATCTCAGTGAATCTTGATCTTATTTGCATTCATAAAACAAAAGTAATTTCCTGAATCCTGACTGTTTCTCTGTATCCTGTATCCTGCTCCACTTCTCCCAGCCTCGAGCAGGTTATCGGGTGCGGTGTGGAGCGTGCGAGTGAAGGATGTGTAGTTCAGGGTTATAAATAAAACAGCCTGGTGAGATTTTCATTTTCTACCTGATTGGCTCTGAATTGGAAAGCAGCAGCAGGCAAGACAATGATATTTAGTCAGGTTTGCTGGTAACAAACAAGGTTTCCTACACAAAACTGATGAACTGTGACCAGTGACAGTTTTTTCTGAACAGGTGAAGTGTGTGAGCGTGTGTGTGTGTGTGTGTGTGTGTGTGTGTGTGTGTGTGTGTGTGTGTGTGTGTGGCAGGCACACTAAGTCATGCATAAGCAAATGTGGGGTAATAACTAGTTACATTTACTCACACATGTACTTAAGTAAAATACTGATGTTCCATGTTGTCCCAAGTATTTTTAAATGGTAAAACTTTTACTTCTGCTTAAGGATATTAGTAAGTGATCATTTTTAAGTCAGTTGCATTTTAGTTATTCATATTTAGTTACCAATTCCTTTTACGTGTTTAATTCTGTTTAGTTGTTGACATCTACACTGCTTTCTGATTGGTCACAGCTCTGACTTTGAAGCTTTAGCATTTTATTTTAGACCAAAATAATGTGAACAATAGAGCCATGCAAATTTCAGCTCCTATACTCTATATGGACAAATGTTTAGGGAGAACTATGTGTTACACCCACAGTAGCTTTTTATGATCCCGTTCTAAATCCATCCATCCATTTTCTAAGCCGCTTCTCCGTCAGGGTCGTGGGGGGGTGCTGGAGCCTATCCCAGCAGTCTTCGGGCGGAAGGCAGGACACACCCTGGACAGGTCGCCAGTCCATCGCAGGGCCGTTCTAAATCCATAAGTATTAATATTTCTTGAGTGTGTCTGCGGGAATTTTTACCCATTCATCCAGAAGAGCGTTTGTGATATTAAACACCGATGTTGGACGAGAGGGTCTGGCTCGCAGTCTCTGTTCAGGTTCATCCCAGAGGTGTTGGATGGGGTTGAGGTCAGGACTCTGTGAGGGTCAGTCAAGTTCTTCCACATCAAACTCATCCAGCCAGGCCTTTAGGGAGCTGCTTTGTGCACTGGGGCTCAGTCAGTCATGCTGGAACAGAAAAGGTTCTTCCCCAAACTGTTCCCACAAAGTTGGCTTGGTCTGCTGAAGCATTCAGATTTCCCTTCTCTGGAACTAAGGGTTGTAGATCAACCCCTGAAAAACAGCCGCCATATCATTATCCCTCCTCCACCAAACTTTACAGATGGCGCAGTGCAGTCAGGCAGGTAACGTTCTCCATCAGACTGCCAGACATGCCCCAAAATAGGTTTCCACTGCTCCAGAGTCCGGTGGCAGCATGCTTTACACCCCCCACCCATCAGTATGACCCATTCTACTGCCCGTGTTTGTCTGTCGAGACTGCAGAGCTGTTGTTAATTTTGTCCACCTGTTAGCAATGTGTGTGACTTAAACACCTGAACTCAGTTATTCAAAGGGGTGTCACAATACTTCTGTCTATATAGTGTAGATGCTGGGTGGATTTAGAAGTTCCACTGATGTGTTACTCATTAGATTTCTGACCTGAAACTTTTGTACTTTTACTCATGTTGTTTTATTTTAAGGTACTTCTACTTCTCCCCAAGTATCGTTACTTCTACTTGAGTATTGATTTAGGCTATTTTGCCAACTTCTGAACATAAGTGGGGCTGGGATGTAATGAAATACGTATTCAGACACATTAAAGCCACATTTCCGCTTCCTGATTCAGTTTGACTTGCCTCGCTTTTGGTTCCATCTATTTCGTTTTTCACTGCAGGAATTGTACTCCTGTAATGTAGCTGGTCGTCATAGTGATGTCACATAAAACTGCCATGATGTGAAGGAGATTTCATCCAGAAAATGCTGATGGGAGCAAAACAAAAGAAAAATGGGAAGTTTGGAAAACTCCATCAGTGTTCAGACAACGAAACGATTCTGGTTGCTCAATAAGGCACAGCAAGAGGGTATGCTAACCTGATGGCTAAAATTAGCATATGCGATTAGCAATTGTCTCTGACTAATCAGGCGATAGGGCGATGTATTCCGATATCATCAATGATTCACGAGTAACCTGGAAGGTTACCGGTTCGATCCCCAGTGCCGACAGTCCATGACTGAGGTGTCCTTGAGCAAGACACCTAACCCCCAATTGCTCCCTGTGATTGGGCTGCCCACCGCTCCGGGCAAGTGTGTTCACTGCCCCCTGGTGTGTGTGTGCTCACTAGTGTGTATGTGATGTTTCACTTCACGGATGGGTTAAATGCGGAGGTGAAATTTCCCCGTTTGTGGGATTAAAAAGTATCACTTTTTTTTATTTTTATTTAAAAGGCCATAATCGCCATTTTAGTGCTGAGAGTCAGAGAGGATTAATGCACTGATTCCTCTTAATTTACTTTACATGAATGGAATCGAAAATGAATGTTGACGTGCTTCGCAACTTCAGCCTCAAAGTGACTCGCTGCACTAAATAAATTCGCTGAAATGACTGGATGTTGGTGTACTGCGGATAAGTTAACGCTAACCTGGAGAGAAAGTTGCACCGCGAATAGGACCTTCTCAGACACCATAAGGAAAGGATGGTTCACACTCAAGTCAGCTTTTTAAGTTTTTTTTCTATGCAAATACAAAATAACCCCAATCGTTCTAGAATCACTTATTATTTTCCAAATAAAGCTGTTTGTAAATTTCTATGTCAGTTTTTTTCTAGTATTGCACAGCCCTAATTAAAACCAGCATTTTTTATTCTAATACATGAACAGAATTTGGAAAATGGTCATGAAAAAATGAAAATGACTGTTGTCCATGCATTAACAATTCAAATGTAATAAGTGGACTTCAGGGAGAAAAAATAAAATGAATATGACATGGTTTTAAATTCAGGAGATTAATGAACCTGCGATCAGCCTGACCTGATGAGTTGGATGAGTTGAAGGTTCTTCAGATCAGCATCATGTGATTTCACCAAACTCTCTCTCTCTCTCCTTTTTTCTATCTCTCTCTCCTCCTCTCTCTCCTCTATCTCTCTCTCTCTCTCTCTCTCTCTCTCCTCTATCTCTCTCTCCTCCTCTATCTATCTCTCTCTCTCTCTCTCTCCTTTTTTCTATATCTCTCTCCTCCTCTCTCTCTATCTCTTTCTCTATCTCTATCTCTCTCTCTCTCTCCTCCTCTCTCTCTATCTCTCTCTCTCTCTCTCCTCCTCTCTCTCTCTCCTCTCTCTCTCCTCCTCTCTATCTCTCCTCTATCTCTCTCTCTCTCCTCCTCTCTATCTCTCTCTCCTCTCTCTCTCCTCCTCTCTATCTCTCCTCTATCTCTCTCTCTCTCCTCCTCTCTCTCTCTCTCCTCCTCTCTCTCTCTCTCCTCTCTATCTCTCTCCTCCCTATCTCTCCCTCCCTCTCTCTCTCTCTCTCTATCTCTCTCTCCTCTCTCTCTCCTCCTCTCTATCTCTCCTCTATCTCTCTCTCTCTCCTCCTCTCTCTCTCTCTCCTCCTCTCTCTCTCTCTCCTCTCTATCTCTCTCCTCCCTATCTCTCCCTCCCTCTCTCTCCCTCCCTCTCTCTCTCTCTCTCTCTCTCCCTCCCTCTCTCTCTCTCTCTCTCTCTCTCCTCATTGTCAGCCTTTCTCTCTTCTCTGTCAGTTTTTATTTTTTTGTGTGTGTGGAGTGAAAGCCTGGCCTTCTTTGAAGACGAGCAATACAGAGTGAAAAGCGCCCTGTACTCTTATTACAGCGCTCTCCAGCAGTGCAGCTGCCCGTTTGCCATTGTGATTGTCCCCAAATACAGCCTGGAGGCTGAACAGTCCTGTTCATTTCAGTGTCTGAAGCCTTGTGTTTGCCTCCCTGGAAGGCGGCCAGTTGACTCTCACTCCAGTAAGCTATGCAAATGCCTTTGATCTGTTAGCCCACCATTTGTTTGAGCATGTAAATCAATGCGTTTATTTGTGATTACTATCACACACAGTGTTTGAGGGGTATTTTGCTGTTTGTCTTTAAGATTTGAATGGAAATGTGTTGGTGAATTGGTGCATGGGGTTTGTAGGTGTATTTGTTCTGCAAGGACGTTTAGAGACAGTGTGTGTGTGTGTGTGTGTGTGTGTGTGTGTGTGTGTGTGTGTGTGTGTGTGTGTGTGTGCATGTGTGTGTGTGCGCGTGGACTGTGCCAAACTGAAGTTTTCAGTGAAATTTCTATCGATGCCACAGCCATCACAGTCTGCCTTTGTTCTTATTTGTTGTTATTTGTTAAAGTAACCTTGAATTTACTGAATAAATAAGGTGTCATCGCTCATTGGCCGAGTCTGAACGGTCTTCTCAGATTTCTCCAAGATTGTTCGGCCGGCTTACGCATTTTAAACTATGCTAAAACCAAAAACACTGTTTGCAGCAGATGAATGGATGGATGGGTGACTTGCTAGATTAATTGATATGTGGATGGATGGGTGAATCAATCAATAGATGGGTGGATAAATTGATCAGTGGATGGAACAATGGATTGGATGAGTTGAAGGACAAATGGTTTGTGTGATGGGAGGATGGATAGTTTGAACAAACGAACTTTGTCATTGCACGTTGTGCTCGTACACTTGCACAACGAAATTGAAGTACAAACCCCCGCTCTCGGTGCAAAGAAAAAGCAGAAAGAGAAAAATAAAATAAGATAAAAGGATTTAAATACTATGCAAATTTACACTCGACAAAACGTAAACAAAAAAAAACGATTGCACATGATCCATCGAAGTTGAATTTCAGTGATAAACTGCACTGGCCCATTTGAAATGAACTGTTAATTGCATAGTGTGGAATTGCACCAAAACCTGATCAGTCACATGTTTGTGTTTAACAGAGCTGCTCTTTTAGTCTGTTTGTCCTTGTTTTCATTTGTCTGTAACGTCTGCCAGATGGCATCAGTTCAAACACTCGGTATCCTGGGTGTGTGCTGTCTTTTTTAATCCTGTCTGCCCTTCTGAGACAGCGGTTGCTGTAGAGTTCCTTAAGGGATGGTAGGGGATGTCCAGTGATTTTTTGGGCGGTGTTGATGACCCTTTGTAAGTCCTTTTTTGTGTGCCGTGGTGCAGCTGGAGAACAGAGATACACAGAGATACAGTAAGTCAGGACACTCTCCACGGAGCAGCGGTAGAAAACAGTCAGCAGTTCCTTCTAAAGATTGAGCCTCCTGAGGATCCTTGGGAGGTGGAGATGTTGCTGTGCCCTTTTCGTGACCGCTGAGGTGTTGGAACTCCATTCTGTGTCCATGTGCACCCCCAGGAACTGGACACCCTCTCCACACACTCCCCATTTATCCAGATTGTCAGCAAATCGGACTTCCACCTCCTGAAGTCTACAATGAGCTCTTTAGTTTTGGAGGTGTTGTTGACTAAGTTGTTGTCTGAACACCAATCCACCAGCCGTTGGGCCTCCTCGTGGTGTGCTGTTTGATGGATGATGTTGGATTGTTCAGTAGTTGGAGGGGTGGATCAATCAGTGAATAGAGAAATTGGTCAGTAGATGAATTAATGGATTGGATGGGTTGATGGATGAATGAATGTATTTTATGTATGGGGCAATCGATAGTTTGGTGGGTGAGTTCACAGAGATCGATGGGTGGATTGACAAAAAGATGGATTGCTTAATTGATTATTGGACGTGTGGATTAATGGATAGGTTGATAGATGGATTAAGGGATGGGTTGATAAATACATGGATGGGTTTGCAGATGGTTTGATGGGTGGATTGGTAGTTTGATGGATGAATCAATCATTGAATGGTCGATAGTTGAACGGATGGATCAATCGATTGATAGATGAATTGATCGATGGATTTCTGGAATAGTGGGTTAACTGATGGATGGATGGATGGATGTATGGATGAGTAGATTAATAGATGGATTAATGGATGGGTGGATTGATAGATAAATCGGTGGATGGATAGCATTCATGGTGTAACGAATATCCGGTAACAATACAGTTTTAAACCATTTATAAAACCCTTTTTAACTGAAGTCTTATTTTAATCTGTGATGGACTGGTGTCCTGTCCAAGGTGTATCCTACCTTCCATTTGCGTGCTTAATTTTTCTTTACCTGGGGAAATGCTTCTTAAGCTTGATGGAGAATGTGTGGTACATGGTTCTATGTAGAACCATTTTGTTTATTGTTCTAGGTGCCACCACAAAGGCAAGTTAAGCTTGTAGCAATAGCAGAATAGCTTTTTGGTTCTATATAGAACCATATACAGCCCTGTCTCCATCAACGTGAACCATTTCACCATGCGAAGAATCATTTAAACATAAAACATTCAATAGAACTCGGTGTTTACTGTACCATTGCCTTTACTAAGGAATGCACTGAACTAGTTACTGACACAATCTGATTTTCTTCAGTTATCAGATTATTACGTGTAAACACACTGAACCAGTTACTGACACAATCTGATTTTCTGCTGAAATCAGATTATTAAGTGTAAACACTCTGAACCAGTTACTGACACAATCTGATTTTCTGCAGTTATCAGATTATTACGTGTAAACACACTGAACCAGTTACTGACACAATCTGATTTTCTGATGAAATCAGATTATTAAGTGTAAACACACTGAACCAGTTACTGACACAGTCTGATTTTCTGCAGTTATCAGATTATTATGTGTAAACATACTGAACCAGTTACTGACACAGTCTGATTTTCTGCAGTTATCAGATTATTAAGTGTAAACACACTGAACCAGTTACTGACACAATCAGATTTTCTGCAGTTATCAGATTATTAAGTGTAAACACACTGAACCAGTTACTGACACAATCTGATTTTCTGCAGTTATCAGATTATTAAGTGTAAACACACTGAACCAGTTACTGACACAGTCTGATTTTCTGCAGTTATCAGATTATTAAGTGTAAACACACTGAACCAGTTACTGACACAGTCTGATTTTCTGCAGTTATCAGATTATTAAGTGTAAACACACTGAACCAGTTACTGACACAGTCTGATTTTCTGCAGTTATCAGATTATTAAGTGTAAACACACTGAACCAGTTACTGACACAGTCTGATTTTCTGCAGTTATCAGATTATTAAGTGTAAACACACTGAACCAGTTACTGACACAGTCTGATTTTCTGCAGTTATCAGATTATTAAGTGTAAACACACTGAACCAGTTACTGACACAGTCTGATTTTCTGCAGTTATCAGATTATTATGTGTAAACACACTGAACCAGTTACTGACACAATCTGATTTACTGCAGTTATCAGATTATTAAGTGTAAACACACTGAACCAGTTACTGACACAGTCTGATTTTCTGCAGTTATCAGATTATTAAGTGTAAACACACTGAACCAGTTACTGACACAGTCTGATTTTCTGCAGTTATCAGATTATTAAGTGTAAACACACTGAACCAGTTACTGACACAATCAGATTTTCTGCAGTTATCAGATTATTATGTGTAAACACACTGAACCAGTTACAGACACAATCTGATTTTCTTCAGTTATTGGAATATTAAGAGCCTGTAAGCTCATTCAATGTCATGCTGCCATGCAGTTGTCTGGATTGGTAACTATGAACATAGTTACTGTATTGATTTTATTCATGCCAATCATAGAGACATTCATTTAATTACCTCTTAATTACACAATGGCGTCTGTGTATTTTCAGTTTTATTGGATTTACTAAATAATTTTATTCATGCTCACTCATCTGACACATTTGTTGAATTAACAGTTATCATGCAGGACCAGGTACTGCCCTGTGGTCAGAACATTAATCAGAGCTTTCATCATTTCCCTGTTATCACCGTGGAAGAGATGCATGATGAATATGATTAATATGCTCCCTAAAGCGCGATCCCTTTGCTCTGCCAGCTGCACTGCGCTAATCACTCAGATCTGAGTTTTCATTATGGATTTTAGTCATGCTAGCATGTGTGACACGGCCTTTCCTATTAGTGCAGAATGGAAGACTCTCCCAACGAGTCATTTTAGGACAGGTTTCTGTATGTTTTTAGTTTTTGGTTTTTAGTTTAGTTTAGTTTTTTTTTTTTTTTTAAATACAAAATTATAAAACCCAAAGTGTTGTCATGAGAACATGGCAGTTGTTATTAAGCTACTCATAAAATTGGGATGTCGTCTTGCAGTTTAATGTTATATTTAAGATTAATCTAATAATTATAAGGTATTAAAGAACAGAACCTTACGCGCAGTTTAAAGACAAGACAAAGACATCAGCTGAAACATTTATATGGTTGATCATTGGTGATTGATTTTGGTTCAAACATGCAAAACATATAAACACATATATAATCCTCACTGTTTTGCAAAACAGATAAAGGGTCCTGAAATCTGATTGGCTGAGCCACTTTCAAAGCCATTGTAAAATCCACAATATATGCACATCAACCGCCTCTCTGTAAGGGTTCAGGCTGCACCGCCTGCTGCCAGCAGAGGGCGTCGGCAGCAAGGCGCCCAGCCTGCGCCACCTGCTGCCGGCAGAGGGCGGCGGCGACAAGGTGCCCTGGATCAATTAGACTAACTCGACGCACCCGGCAGCTTCCTTATATAAGCTGCTGGACGCCAATGTTTGTCACGCCTTTGTAGAGGGGTGACCGGTACGGTACTTAGTCTTCAGAAAGAAAAGAAAAGAAACAAATCCGCCCCAAAACCAAAAGAGGGCTGAGAGAAGAAATTGCCCCCCAAGAAATGAAAAGAGAGAAGAAGAGGGCTGGAAGAAACAAAAGAGAGTAACTGCCCCAAATTACTCACAAAAAACTCAAATCCAAGCCGTACCAGAGGAGTTTGCTGAAAGAGCAAACAAGTGAAGGAAAGTTGGACTTACCATCATAATTACGGTGGCAGTGTCTTCATTTTCGTTCGCTTCACCTTTCTACCTCCGCCTTTGTTTGAGCACGCCGGCTGTGGCGTTTCCTTTGTTTGGTGTTTGTTCCCGCGCTTTTTTTCCCGCCTTCCTTGAGGCTCTTTGACCGTCACCGCTTGCGAACTCCACTGGCGCAGTGGTAGCGCTGCTGACCGTCGACCATAACAGAGACAGTTTGAGTCTCAGACCGGGTGCCTCATTAATAGCGACGGCAACTGCATGTTCCGATGCCCCTTAGAACCCGTTGCCCTTGGCTTTTTGCTGGGTTTCAGTTCTGCACTTGGGTCCCCATCCCCGCCATCCCGTAACACTCACAGCAACTGAACTGTGTCCTGCTGAATAGTCTTTGACTCCAAAGTTGCACACAAGGAGCACCAAGCGAACTGATGAAGGTTCTGAACAGCTGACTCCTTAACTAGTTCTTAACTAGAACTAGACTGGTCAGCTAGCAAACAAGCTTAAAGAGAGCAAACAACCCCATCATTAATATCACAGGCTTGAAGTAAAATACTTGCGCTGTGATTTACTGTAAAACTGCAGATGTCTTACACACTTCAGATGTTCGTGTTTCAGTCAAAAGTAGCCTCAAACCCAGGCTGAATCCCAAACGGCTCTGTATCCTCCAACCGCTATCAGTGCTACCTGTGAACATTTAGAAATTCCAGCCTCTGCAGCCAAACAGTGAATCAGTTTATTGCGTGTGGATGTGTCTGAATCCTGCACTGTTGGGCGGCAGGATCCAGTATTTAGAGTCCTACGAACAGGGAGCCGTTTGAGATTCAGCCCCAGTGTGAGAAGATGAGCTCCACTGGGTTGGTGCTAAATGAGACTCGTGGTGGTAATTGAATCATGAAATGATATAAAAAATTAAACCAGTAATGATGGCAATCAATAATTAATCAGTAATTAAATCATGAAATGATGGCAATATGCAGCGATGGGCGACCGAACGTTCTTCTCATTCGTCATTTTCTTAGTGGAATTCCAGTTTTTCAGAAAATAATTGATCATATTTTATGCTGGCCACTGTTTTATAAAAGCAGTAAGTCACAAGAAGGTGGTGTGTTACTGTGACTTTATCACAGAGAAGGGATTTAACCCTTCACGGGATAAAATCGCAGTAACACACGGCCTCTCATGGCTTATCGCTTTAACGTACAGAATATTGGACTAAACTCTTCATTTGTATGTATTCTGTGCGCAATCATTGGCTTTATTGAAGACCCCTCGAGCGACCCCTTGAAAAGCACTGTTGCATGTGTCAGTATTCAAGTAGCATCATGGAAAGTTAGGAGATAATGTGCCATTGAACAGAGAAGCCACGTCTGGCAATTCTTTGATGAGAGAGCAGCATTGTTATGCTAGACTAAGCTCACCTACAGCACTTCAGCCAGCTCAGTGCTGAATCACTGAAGACTGAAGCGTCTGAACAGCAGCAGCCGCACAACACGAGCGTAAGCAAATGTCAATAATGTTCAGCAGCGTGGCTCAAAAATGCCAGAGCAGTCTCAAAACATCCCAGAACTTATCACAACAACGACAGCAGAGCCCTTTTCACCACCTGTGCTTAACTTAATAGCCAGTAATTAACTTGTTAGTTGGTAATGAACAATTATGTATACTCAAAGAAAAATAGTTTCCTTGGTGAATGAAATGACAAGTAAGGCAAGTTTATTTATACAGCAGCTTTCATGCATTGCTCCAATTCAAAGTGCTTTACAAATGATAAAATACAAAGATAATTGAAATTATAATTTGAAAAGTAACAAAGTATATTGCCCTATTTCCGAAAAACTTGGGATGCTGTGGAGAATGTAAATAAACATGGGATGCAATGATGTGCAAATCTCATAAATCATATTTTTAAAGAAAAAAAATACTACAAACACAACATATCAAATGTTGAAACTGGGAAATTTGATTGTTTTTTGAAAGATAAATGCTCATTTTGAGTTTGATGTCAACAACACATTCCAAAAAAGTTGGGGCAGGGGCCTGTTTACTGCTGTGTTTCACCACCTCTTCTTTTAACAACACACTGTAAGCGTTTGGGAACTGAGGAGACGCTGCTGTAGTTTTGACTGTATCTTGTTTGTTACAGGTTTTCAGCTGCTCATCAGTTCAGAGTCTCCTTTGTCGTATTTGTCATCTCATATTGCGCCAGATGTTTTCAGTGGGGACAGGTCTGGACCACAGGCAGGTCAGTTTAGTGCCCGGACTCTTTTACCACGGAGCGATGCTGTTGTAATACAGGCAGAATGTGGTTTTACACTGTCTTGCTGAAATAATCAAGGCCTTCCCTGAAAAAGACGTCATCTGGATGGCAGCATATGTCAAACCAGTATATATCGTTCAGCATTAATGTTGCATTCACAGACGTGCACATCACCCATGCCATGTGCACTAATACGCCCTATAACTTGATGAATGCTGGCTTTTGAACTGTAGACTGATAACAAGCTCAGTGGTCTTCAGCCAGACCCTGACAGTGGTTTTCAGAAGTGTTTCTGAGCCCATGCAGTGATTTCCACTACAGAACCATGTCTGTTTTTAATGCAGTGCTGCCTGAGGGCCCAAAGATCACGGCCAGCAGATACTGGTTTTTGGTCTTTATCCTTGTATACAGAGATTTCTCCAGATTCTCTGGATCTTTTAATGTTATTATGTACCGTTGATGATGAAAAGCCAAAAAAAAGGGAAAAAAAATGTTATTTGCTATTTTATGTTGACAAACTTTATTCTTGAGCTGTTGCACTCTTTGATGGCGCATCTTTACTTGTGAAAGACTCTCTGAGCTGCTCATTTTATACCCAATCATGTTACTGACCTGTTCTCAATTAACCACCAGATGTTTTGTAAGCATTACACAACTTTATCAGCCTTTTGTTGCCCTGTCTCAACATTTTTGGAACATGTTTTTGTCATCTAAATGAAAATGGGCAAATATTAAAAAAAAAAAAAAAATTCTCAGTTTCAACATTTTTTTTTTTGTCTTTGTACTATTTTCAGTTACATATAGGGTTTAAATGATTTGTACATCATTGCATTTTGTTTTTATTTACATTTTGCACAGCATCAGACTTTTTTGGAAGTGAATTAAAAACATGATTAAAACAATGGATTCAAAAGAGAAGGTATTAAACATCAAATTAAAAATCAGTTTGAAGATTGAATGATTAGAGAGTAGTTTAGAATAGAGAAGTGCAGTGGAGCTAACTGTGTTTAAACTGAGCTGAGAGCTGCTCTGACAGGAACGTTTTCAGGCCAGGTTTAATAATGTCCAGTGTCGAGGATCTTCTGACGTCTTCTCTGTCTTTCCACTGGGTCGGTTTAAGAGCATCACAGTGTCTAAACGCTGCTTCTTCGTGTTTAGTCTTCACCTTCGGCAGGACTGACTGACCAGTTCCTAATGATATGAGAGTCCTGTCATGTCGGTGCAGCAGATCAGATAAATACGCTGCTCCTGCACCATTAAGACATTTATAGAGCAGGAACAGCTCCTTGAAGTCTAAGTGTAAGGATTTAAGAATGGGGGTGGAGGATGAGTTCCCTTCTAAAAGCAGGGATCTGCAGGGAATTTCATTGATGAAGATGATTGCTGCATGTTTTCTTTCCTCTGTTAAAGGTGCCACAGAATGTATTTATTCAGCATGTTAAATTCTGACGTTTACATAGATTCTATGTGACTTTCGGCCTAAAACAAAACAAGCTGTTTTTATTTTTTTGTCCTGATTTAATCTGATGAGCTCTGCTCTGATTGGCTAGTTTATAGCGAGGCATCATGATGGCTCACACAGAAGCAACATGTCGAAATGGACACAGTCAGGAAAATAAAATGACCCTCCGTGTAAATAAGCTGGTCCTCACACTGTTTACTTGGAGCTTGGGGGCAGTCGTGGGCTGGAGGTTAGGGAACCAGCCTCATGACCGGAAGGTTGACGGTTCGATCCCCAGAGCCGACAGCACATGACTGAGGTGTCCTTGAGCAAGACGCCTAACCCCCAACTGCTCCCCGGGTGCTGTGGATAGGGCTGCCCACCGCTCCGGGCAAGTGTGCTCACTGACCCCTAGTGTGTGTGTAATCACTAGTGTGTATGTGGTGTTTCACTTCACAACAATGGGTGAAGATGGACGAATGGGACGAATAAGGGTCTTAATCTTGCTAGTAGGTAACGTTAGCTACACTAGCTACTCGCTTTCGATCTCGACAACATCCCACAGTAAGTTAAAGCTGTTCTCTCGCTATGAAGATCTCAGTTTTAGATCATCTGCTTCAACGGTCAGAAAGTGATCAAATCTCACAGCAGGGCTGCTGACAGTCATGCTGTTGGGGTTGTGATGCTAATAAAGGTGGAACTGCCCCTCCGTCTCTTCAGGGCCAGACGCTGAACGAAGCTGATATTGTCCAAGCTTTGAGAAGCTGTCCAAAGTGAAATGTGCAGAGACACTAACTGCTATATTTACAGCCAAGCTAGTAAAGTGGACATAAAATGTGTTTTTTATCCCCAAGGTGATTGAACTTTTGTTGAAAGGGCAAAATGGTTCTTCTTAACGTTTGGGTTGTGACCCCTGAGCTTTACCAATGTCAGTACAGTTTTCCATTCGCTGGCACACTGGAAAGTGGCTTCACTTGCCTTCAGGTATTTTTAATACGTTCAGTAAGCAAATCCATTTATGATTTTGTGTATTCAGATAAAAATGGGTTCATTATTGTGAATATATTGTGAAGTAATGGCTCTTCAGATGGGGACCTTGTGCAGCCTTTCATCTTTCTTTGTGTTCATAGAATTGTATTTCTTCTAAATGTGTGTGAAATAGGCCATCAAAACCACTTTGTAGTAGAGGCTGGAATGTGATGTATTAAGCCAAGTATAATGAACTTGATATAATGCTGTTTTTCCCTTGTTAGTGTTTTGTGATATTGACCTTGGTTGTTTTCCTGTTTTTGAAATAATCTGATTTATGACTTTAAAGCCAATGTCTGGCCTTTTGTCTCATTATGATAAAAACGAGTGAATGCTCATTATTGTAAGCAGTTTGCATGGATGCGATTACCTGAAGATTCGCAGGGCGATTAGAATTACCTGGCTGGCAGTCTAAAGGGACGCTCCACCATTGTTGTTCTGTTTTGCTCTTGGGGGAGAGGTGGATTTAGTGTTGTTGTGACTTATTGCACATTTTTATATAAGCTCTAATGGGTAGTGTCAGTGCAGCTGAATATCTCATGCCCCAGTGCTCCTTAATAACAATTACAGGATGTTCTGAGGGCCAGTTTGGCCACCAGGTGGCACTGTGGGACGATGCGGCGAACGCTTCAGAGGATTGAATCCTTTTCCGACTCACTTGTTACATTCTCCTCCGTTCATGCCATCAGTAATAGAGCGATCACTCCAGGGTTCAGTTTGTTCAGACCAAACCTGCTAAACGTACTCAGCCCAAGTGTGAACGCTCGTTTTTATAAACAGAGCCAGCCTGTCCTCGATTCCCAGTTCCACAGTGCGATCATAATTACATGGTTGACCGTCTAAAGGGACACAGTTGTTCCTCTATGAGGCTTTTTGGGAAACAGAAGCCGAGGTTCATGTTCGTTCTCGGCCCCGAACGCAGCGATTCATCAAAAGCTTTCATAAAAGATGTCAGACTGAACACTCTGAGGACACATCACTGAATACACTGTTCATCTGATAGTAAACCGTCTGCTGTGAAAGACACTGAAGGCCACATCAAATAACAGTCGGTGTTCTTTAGGCTTCCAAAAGGACTAGAACAGTTTAATCAGAACCGCTAGTGGATCATGTACTGGTGCATAAGCTGCTTCTACAATAGTTAACAGCAGTCCACTCTAAATCAGGTTGAACTGAACAGAGATCCGTGTCTAAGCCCAGTCACACTAGTTGTTGTGTAGAGGGTGGTTAAGTAACCCAATCTGTGGGAGCACTAATTCCAGTATTTCAGTCTCTGTCTTGAATCTTATGGGAAAGAGTCTGTGCCAGATTATACATTACATTCCCTTCTTACAGGATTGTGGCGTTTAAATCTAAAAAAATAATAAATAAGCTTGCTAGTGGTCATTCAGTAAGGAGATCAAGCGATGTTAGAACAGTGTGTTGTTGGTAGTTGGCAGTTTTTTGACGTCGTTCATGTTTTGCGTTATGATTGCTTTACCTGACCTTGCATGAGCTTTTTGAGCTGGTAGCGCTGGTACTTTAAAAGCTGCGGCTGCACTGATGTAACTACTACTAATGCTAACTACTGCTAACATTAACAAACAGAGGGGGAGAACAGAAAGTCTGGAAAAGATTAGCATTTTAATATTTCTTTGGGGAAATGCAGATAATTACACTATTACTACAACAATTCTGATTCCACAGGGGAGCAACTTGGGTAGCATTTTCTGAATCAGTCAATGTGAGGAAACCCACACCAGCAGGAGCGAATGTATTGCACAAATCAAAAGGTTTATTACCTTAAGACGCAACGTAAATATAAGTGGTTTTAAGTTCTTTAAACAAAAAAATAAAGTGATATAGGCTAAAAATAGCAATAGAAAATCAAGCAAACTCTTTTCAAGTTCTTACAGACTCAAACTGAACAACTTTTGTATGTCACAAGTCAGTTTAGAGACATCTCTAGATGTGCTTGTTAACTCTAATGATGTCAGTTCTCAAAAACACTTCAAAACTAATAAAAATGAAATGGATTTTTCTTTAGTTTTGGTTTAGAAGTTTAGAAGTGGAGCTCTTCTGTGTTTGGTCTTTAAGGAAAGCTTGAACCTGGCAGAGCTCAGTTTACTGATGTTTGATTCTACACACTTTAGGGTGGTTCTTCAAGGGATTTAAAATAAAAGCAACGGTTCTGTTTGGAACCACGAGCTCTTGAGCTCTGTGGAAAAAAAATGCGTGCTTAGAAGGTTCTCTGCATGTTCATATTGTTCTTCAGATTAACAGTGAATGTGTTTGTGTTTTGTGTGTTCTGTGGTTTTGGTGCAATATAGAACCATATACAACACATTCTCCATCAATCTGAAGAACCGTTACACCATGCAGAGAACTATTTATTATGCAAATAAATAAAATGAAAACCTAAAATAAAAACAATGTAATAAGAGAGCTCACCAGTAAATGACTGGGAATAATTTAGTGATGGTTCTTCAAGGATTCTTTAGTAAACACAACCCTGTGCATGATTGAAGGGTTCTAAAAGGTATAGAACCTTCTATATAGCACCAAAATGGGTCTGTCTGCTGTTCTATTGTATAGCTTGTATTCTAGGTCCATGTCTAACAACTGAAAACTGAAAAAAACAGTAATTGTGTTTTTTATTTTGCTTAGTTTGAAGAGCAAATTATAATTTTGATTTAGTTTTTGGTTTTGAGAACTGACATTTTTGTTTTTATTACAGTTAATAAGCGCATTTTGTTTATTAATAGTTTATTTTACTATATTAACTGTAGTATACAAACATCAAACATTCCAGCCCCTGACTGAACCATCTCAAGCGCAGTTATGCAAACGGCAACACTGGTTAAGTTCAGCTGGTTATGGTAGTTGTAGTCCATCAGTTAACCTGAACACAAAGAGGAATCTAGACGTCTGTGAACTGACTTGTGATGTACAAAACGTTTTGTTTGAGTATGTAAAATGTGACAGTTGCCTGCTTGATTTGTAAGCTGTGATGCCCCCTGCTGTTTCTACTTTGCTGTCTTAAGCCTATAAAATCATTTTTAGTTAAATTAAAAACCATCTAGGAACCCTAGAAGAACCGTCTTTTTAAGACTGGACATCTTCTATGAGCCCTTGGACTTGACTTACTCTTTGAATAGAGATCTACACAGAGGTGTATCTCAGACGTGACTGATCTTTTGTGTATGTGTGCAGAATGAATTTCCCGTCATAGGTACATCAGTAAAACTGTAATACGTCAAATATGATAAAAAAAAAAGTTTGATGAAACATGGAATTAATTTCCATCAAGAAAACTGCAGAATTTTATACTGCATGAAGCAAAGTGCTGCGTCGGCAACGAAGGTGGGAGAATTTGGGCTAAATACTGTATATTATGACCAAACCCAGACACCAGTGTTTCCAGTGATAAAATAAGTCATTTAATTTACCGTTCCCCTTCCTCGCTTTGCCGCTCGTTACTCTGCTGTTGTTTTGCATGTTTTGGGTAGTTAACTGGCTACAATTCAGCCGCTGTATGAACTTATCTGAGACATTGATATAATTCATGTTTCATAGGTTTCATAAATGAACTACTTGCATGTCATTTTCATGTTGAGGTGAGGGCTTTGACAGTGCTGGGGTCAGTTTACCAGTTCTGCTCACACTAATGCAGGTGCTCATGGAGAAACGACCCCTTTCACTTAGCAGAAAAGCTGAGGACGTCAGTAGAGAGGAGGGCAGAAGAGCCACAGTAACCAATTTTATTGTTCAATTTATTGTTCTGCCCATTTCACCTATTGAATATCTACGGTTTAGGCAGGAAATGTGGGATAGACCATTTGTTTTGTCCCTCCATGTCAGACCTGTAACAGCGGTTATAATAATGTGTTTGTGCTACGTGAACGCTTTTTATTTATTTTAGACAGATGATGAAATCACTCAAGCACCAGCCCCCACCCAGAGACATACTGTCAAACACTAATATCAGCCTGGTATGCAGTAAAAAAAGAAAATCATAATAATAATTATTCCTTTTTTGTATATTTTTGTCACAGTTAGAAAAACAGCATTGAAAAAGTATTCGATATCGAATTGAGTGTATTGTTTCTGTATCGGTATCAAATGTTTTCAAACGATACCCAGCACTACTCTTCCAGCATCTTATCTCCAGTTAGAAAATCTTAACTTACTCAGTCGATCAGTCGAAATCGACAATCAGCAGTCATGCCTGTTTCTTAGCAAACGACCACACTCACACACACACACACACACACACACACACACACACACACACACACACACACACACACACACACACACACACACACACACAAACAAACACACACACACACACACACACTCACACAGCTAAATGTAAGCACAATCAAAATGATCATGTTATGTATCCAGACAGCTGCAGTTACTGATGTGAAAACGGTCAAACCAAACTAAAGGTGTAAATATCGAGAGAGCGTCCTCTACTGTTTGTCAGAGCATCGCTGCTCCCCAGTTTCAGTCTCCATTTCCCAATTGCTTTAGCCGAGCGCGGTAACATTATTCCCCTTAATATACAGACACATGTTCAGCTCTGACTCCTCATTATTCACCACCATCACTGTAATATTTCATCATCGACATTAACTCAGGAAGGTGATCAGAGGGGCGGTGGAGTTCGAGTCGGCAGCGTCTGAGATGTTTAAAACGCAGAGTTAGAAAAGAAAAACGTCTCCCAGTGAAAGCCGCGTTTTACAGTAGAAATAAATGGAGCTCATTATGCTGGTAGTGAACTACGCTGCCTGACTCAGCCGCCTCAAAACCAGAGAAACGGGCCTTAAACAGAAGTCAGGACCCTGCTGGGGTTCATCCTAAAGTTAGGACAGGATTTAGGAGTTTTAGTCTGGTTAGGATGTTTGTGTGATACTGTTTTCTAATCTGGAGTTTGTGATGAGATTATGAAGGTTGGAGCTGATATTCTGGAATAGCTACTGTCTGAAATTCTAAAGTTAGTACAGGATTTAGGAGGTTTAGTCTAGTTAGGAAGCTTGTGTGATGTTGTTTTCTAATGTGGAGTTAATGATGAGATTATGAAGGTTGGAGCTGATATTCTGGTATAGATACTGTCTAAAATTCAGTCGTACTGACGTCGTCATGGAGACTAACAGATCAGATTTCAGATAACTAATATCTTTAGATTTAGATAACTGTATCTTTAGATTGTCTTAGTTTAAATCTTTCCATCTAACACAGCCTTGTTTGAAAGTGGCATGGTTGATGTGTTGCAGCAGAAAGCTTTCTTAGCTATAATCAGCCTTATGAATGCATTCATAACTTGCAGTGGAAAGAGCCATGAGCCATGTCAGGAAGCATGTCTGTGACAGGAGTGAAAGGATTTAAGAAACAAACATGTGAAGCTCACAAACTGTTCTTTTAAATAACTCGCAAAAAAGGCTTATTTTTGGTTTTGTGTGTCACATTTTCAATATTCTACACTCTTAAAGATGGTGCTTCAGTGATTCTTAAGTAAAGAAACTAGAACCATGAACACTCAAAGAGCGCTTTGCATGATTAAGGACTTGCATCATTAAAGGGTTCTTTAGATTGATGTAAAATCTGCTGTGGGTGATTCAGTATAGAACCTTTTTGAAAAGGATTTTAAACCCAAAAGGTTTTTTTACTGTTACAAACTTGACATTAGAAGAACCATTTTGGGTGCTATATGGAACCATTTTCAAAAAAGGTCCTAAGTAGGACCATCCACAGCACATTTTCCGTCAATCTGAAGAACCCTTTCATGATGTGAAGAACCCTTTAATCATGCAGAGGGTTATTTGAGTGTTCATGGTGTAACACATGGTGTCATTCTGTATAAAAACCTTTTGAAAAAGGTTCCATATAGCGCTCAAATAAAGCACTCTTCTGTTACGAGCTTGACATTGTAACTCTGTAGCTACGCTTTTGACATAGATTTCAAATGCAGATGCAGAACAGATGGAGGTGCCCATTTCGCCCTCCAAACTCTTCTGAATGCTCTTCATAATCGTGAATCTTTGGAGCTCTTGAATCCCTTCACTTCATCACTCTGGATTTGACGTCGTCGTTGTTTGTCGTGTTTTGAGTGACATAAAAGACACTTCCAGATTATTAAGATTAAGTGTAAACACGCTGAACCAGTTACTGACACAGTCTGATTTACTGCAGTTATCAGATTATTAAGTGTAAACACACTGAACCAGTTACTGACACAATCTGATTTTCTGTAGTTATCAGATTATTAAGTGTAAACACGCTGAACCAGTTACTGACACAGTCTGATTTACTGCAGTTATCAGATTATTAAGTGTAAACACACTGAACCAGTTACTGACACAATCTGATTATCGGCAGTTATCAGATTAAGTGTAAACACTCTGAACCAGTTACTGACACAGTCTGATTTACTGCAGTTATCAGATTATTAAGTGTAAACACACTGAACCAGTTACTGACACAATCTGATTTTCTGCAGTTATCAGATTATTAAGTGTAAACACACTGAACCAGTTACTGACACAATCTGATTTTCTGGAGTTATCAGATTATTAAGTGTAAACACACTGAACCAGTTACTGACACAATCTGATTTTCTGCAGTTATCAGATTATTAAGTGTAAACACACTGAACCAGTTACTGACACAATCTGATTTTCTGCAGTTATCAGATTATTAAGTGTAAACACACTGAACCAGTTACTGACACAATCTGATTTTCTGGAGTTATCAGATTATTAAGTGTAAACACACTGAACCAGTTACTGACACAATCTGATTTTCTGCAGTTATCAGATTATTAAGTGTAAACACTCTGAACCAGTTACTGACACAATCTGATTTTCTGCAGTTATCAGATTATTAAGTGTAAACACTCTGAACCAGTTACTGACACAATCTGATTTTCTGCAGTTATCAGATTATTAAGTGTAAACACACTGAACCAGTTACTGACACAATCTGATTATCGGCAGTTATCAGATTATTAAGTGTAAACACACTGAACCAGTTACTGACACAATCTGATTTTCTGCAGTTATCAGATTATTAAGTGTAAACACACTGAACCAGTTACTGACACAATCAGATTTTCTGCAGTTATCAGATTATTAAGTGTAAACACACTGAACCAGTTACTGACCCAATCTGATTTTCTGTAGTTATCAGATTATTAAGTATAAACACACTGAACCAGTTACTGACACAATCTGATTTTCTGCAGTTATCAGATTATTAAGTGTAAACACACTGAACCAGTTACTGACACAGTCTGATTTTCTGCAGTTATCAGATTATTAAGTGTAAACACACTGAACCAGTTACTGACACAATCTGATTTTCTGTAGTTATCAGATTATTAAGTGTAAACACGCTGAACCAGTTACTGACACAGTCTGATTTTCTGCAGTTATCAGATTATTAAGTGTAAACACACTGAACCAGTTACTGACACAATCTGATTTTCTGTAGTTATCAGATTATTAAGTGTAAAGTCACTGAACCAGTTACTGACACAGTCTGATTATCGGCAGTTATCAGATTAAGTGTAAACACTCTGAACCAGTTACTGACACAATCTGATTTTCTGCAGTTATCAGATTATTAAGTGTAAACACTCTGAACCAGTTACTGACACAATCTGATTTACTGCAGTTATCAGATTATTAAGTGTAAACACACTGAACCAGTTACTGACACAGTCTGATTTTCTGCAGTTATCAGATTATTAAGTGTAAACACACTGAACCAGTTACTGACTGTCTTGAACTCAACATGCTGTTGGATTATACCATTTTTTCCCCCCATTGTAAAGATTTCCCCACTGCCGTCCCAAATTACTGTTTTACTCTGCTGGGTATTCAGTCAGTTGTTGATGTTGAAACCTGAATCTGTACAATCAAGACATTTTTAACACATGAAACAATAAAAACCTAGTTGGATCTTAATGTTAGCATAGTCTAGAGATTTAACTTTAATTTTTATTATTTATAATGTTTATAATATTTGTACTGTTTCCTGTTTCTATTACTGAGTGCCTTACTCCTGTTACTCTGCTGCTGCTGTAATACTGTGAATTTCCCTGCTGTGGGACTAATAAAGGATTATCTTATCTTATCTTATCTTATCTTATCTTATCTTAAAAATCGTAATTCAGCCCTGAAAGTTAATGCTATATCATGACATGCTCATGTTGGGGATGACAGCTAAGGGTTAATCTGTGGGAACTCAGAATCGCTCATTAGACCACCTTGTTGCCATAGAGTTGAAGGCTTATTATCGCTGAGGACCCTGTGGCTTTTTTAAAGCTGAACTAATTGGCATAAAAGTGCCCTTACCTTCACTGTGGCACCTGCTCCCAATTCCACTAAACTGCCAGAAATTGCTGTAATCAAGCAGCTCGCTTTCCATAATAGGCACAGACCAAGCAACTTTTTTTCTGGCCAGCTCGGTGACATGAATGATTAGGAACATCCACCAACACGTCCAGAGAGTTGACCCGAATCCACACGGCATCTTCTGTGGCATATGGCAGATTCCCGCTGCGACCCTTGGCGCTGGTGGAGGTCCGGGTGACATTGGGGCCGCAAAACAAGGGCATGGGTTTGACACTAATGCCCAGTCATGCATTAATCAGCACCCAGGTGTCCAGGGAGGGCTGGCAGATGCTCCTCTGGGAGCTCCACCTCCCAAAAAAACCAGGACAGCTTGGCAGTCCCTCACGTTCGCAGTTGCTTCTGAACTGGAGACTCCCTGATCATTTCTCTCCATCACATTGTTTTGCTTTCTCGTTTTTTGTTCCTTTTCTGTCCTCCAACCTTTGAGTTATTACTGTCATTTTGCTACAGTCTTAAGAAAAGATCCATAAGGGTTCTTAAGTAAAGGCTGTGGTTCTGTACAGAACCATGTCCTGCTTCTTGGTTATTTGCATGGTAAAGTGGTTATTCAGATTGATGGAGAATGTGTTGTTGTAAATGGTTCTGTATAGAACAGTCTTGAAGCAGTGTTCTGTATAGTACCAACAAGGGTTCTTCTGTTACGACATCAAGCTTGTGTGCAATAGAAGTCCTCTGTGTTGTATACAATCATTTTCAAAAAGGATCGATGTAGAATCAACACATTCTCCTTCAATCTGAAGAACATTTGACTATCCAAGCATGCAAATAGTTCTATATAGAACTCAGATTCTAAATAGTGCCATTGCCTTTACTGTAGAACCATTGAAGAACCATCTTTTTAAGTGTGTAGCTGTTCCTCATTGATATCTCCTTTAGGAAATGGCCTAGTCCTGGTTGTGTCTGTCGTTTTGGGAACAGAGAGAGAATCTCACTCCCGCTGTGCTTTTTTTTTTTTTTTTTTGTTTACTCATTGCATTTTGGCCCTGTGGTGCTGCAGCTCTTTGGTGGAATGAATATGGATATAGAGAGACGCTTCCAGTTCTTGACTGCAATGAAATGGTTCTCTGTGTGTCTGTAATGCTGTGAGGAAAAGCAGTCTTTTTTGTCAGGCCAAGAAAATGTGCAGTACTTTCTAAGATCTGCATCCAATGAAACTGTAATTTTATTTGCCAGCTGACAGCTTATGTAATTCCTCTAGATATGCCAGTAAGCCTCCAATGCATACTACTACTAAGACACTATATGGGCAAAAGTATGTAGACATGACTCCTAGTAATCGAGTTCAGTCTCAGAGTGTTAAAGCACAAAGCGCACGTTCCAAACTGTGAGCCAATAATGTCTCTTATTTTTACCCCTACTCCTTTTTTCCCACTTTGCCCCTTGGAACTGAGCTACAAGGAGTAGTGGTTGAGATCTTCCCTCTGAAATGGGATAAAAAGAGCATCACTTCATTAACAGCTACCAGCGCTGCTCTGTAGGCGACCCTGCCCGTCTGCAGGGACAGCAGAGGAGGGGAAAGTTCAGCTCCTCACTGCTGGGCTTTAGTTGCATTTAGGTCACCATATGCCTTCAAAGAGGGGGGCAGTTATTTATTATCACCCACCCCTAATTCTTCAGTGATATGAAGATGAAGTCAGATATTCATGAGCTGCTTTGTTGAGAAATTGATCTAGCTAGCTGCCAAGACATCAGCTACTACTAGGGATTTTATGCTTGTTATGAAGAAAATTACCATAAGATTAGAAATGAGCAGATCAGAGGGACAGTGAAGGTGGAGCAGTTTGGAGATAAAGCCAGAGAGGCCAGGTTGAGATGGTTTGGATGTGTGTTGAGGAGGAATAGTGGAGATATTGGGCAAAGAATGTTGGAGATGGAGCTGCCGGGTAGAAGGAGAAGAGGTAGACCTCAGAGAAGGTTTATGGATGCAGTGAAGGTGGACATGGAGATGGTTGGTGTGAAAGTAGAGGAGGCAGTGGATAGGGCAAGATGGAGGCAGATGATCCGCTGTGGTGACCCCTAAAGGGAGTAGCCGAAAGAAGAAGAAGAAGATGAAGAAAATGACCATAATATACTGAAACGACATTAAACTAAGACGATACAATGATTATCATAATTTGTTACGGAGAAAATGCTTATGTTTTTAGGTTTCTTTGGTCTCTTGTGCAGCTATCTTGGTGTTTTTTCTTATTTTCTCATAACACTCTTTTTGGAGGGTCATGTAGCCCTAAAACTTCACCCTACCCCTCTATCTCAACAAGAATCAGGACACTCTACACTTAAACCTGAATGCACAAAACAGAGGGGTAGGGGCGCGAGGGGTGATTTGGGATTGGGCGTACCTCTGGAAGCAGCATAAGCTCAAGAACTCTGTCTCAGGAGCTTCATGAAATGTGTTTCCATGTCTGAGGAGCTGCACACAAGCCAAAGATCACTATGTGCTATGACAAGCGTTGGCTGGCATGGTGTAAACACTCTGGAGCAGTGGAAACATTTTCTCTGGAGTGATGAATCACGCTTCACTATCTGGCATGACTGAGCCCCCGTGCACAAAGCAGCTCCATAAAGACATGGTTTGACCAGTTTGTGTGGATTAACTCCGGTGGCCTGCACAGAGCCCTGACCTCAACCCCCCTGAACACCTTTTGGGATGACCTAGAATGTTGATTGTGAGTCAGGCCTTCCTGTCCAACATCAATGTCTGACCTTGCTTTTGACTAACGGTCACAAATTTCCACAAATCTTGTGGAAAGCTTCGCAAACGAGTGAAAGCTGTTATAGCCACAGAGCTTGGAGTAACTTTACATTGATGCCCATAGTATCAGAATGGGATGCCCAACAACCTCATATAGGTGAGATGGTCAGGTATTCGTGTACTTTTAAACATATAGTACATGTCAAAGCACTGGATAGCATACGTGGAGCTTTAGTATTTAGACCTGCCTTAGATTTTACAGCATGGGTTCATTTATGTTGGATAGATAGAATAGATGGTAGATAAATATATAAAGATTAGAACATTTCTGAGCAATACAAGTCAAAGAGTTAAGTGTCTGCAAAGGAATCAAGCAAGAATGGTTTAGGTTGCCCGGCTGCGGCTTGAGAAATTCAATTATTTACTCCCACTGAGGTCTATATAAGCTTTTTCTATGAAGACTACAATTTCCAGCTTCCACAACACAATGCACCAGCCAGCTCCCCATAACGCCTCAACACACCAAAGGGGGTGTATACCTCTGAGCCCACAAGTGTGACCAACATTGAAAATAAGCAGCATGAGTTTGTTGATAATTATGCACAGTTCGTGCAACCAGTGCAGCAGAAGACTGCTGTATGCTGTGCTGGAGTGCATGCATTTCAAGAAAACTATTGTTTACCAGGCAATTCAAACGCTAAGACGATGAATATGATACATGAAAATGCTACAGGCAGAGTAAACAGAGCTGCCAAGTCGTAAACTCAAAGAACCTGCCAAGATTTTAACCATTTTCAGCCAACCGATGTATCAGGTAGGTTGATATGATGTAACTTGAGGTAGTTATTAATTAGCGTGAACATAAATATTGCACAAATGTAGGAGCGCGTCTACGATTGGGCTGAGATGAGCCTTGCCCAACTAGCTCCTCCTCTGAATGATCGCCAAACCACAAAACACTTCTTCACACATGCAGGGCAGTCGTGGTCCAGTGAACTGATAAACCTGCTTTCAGCAATCCAAGAAAAGTTATATTGTTAGTCTAGTGAACTTCCAGAGCTGAGTGTGTCTTTTACATTATCAGCTCACTTGTATGCCACTGGTTTAGTGAATAGCCAGCGAACTAGTCAGGCAACACAACAAGTTTTATTTAGTCAGCTCTGTAAATTTTCCAGCATGGATAGGTGGCTCATTCAAAACAGGCACCCTCAACCACGGTGCTTGCGTTACTGCCAAGCGGTTTGGGGTAGCAAACTTCTCTCCTCCACAAAATCCAGACACACCATCTTCTACCTTTGCCGTGTCCACTGCTGCTCCCCATCCCAACCAAGTTTAAGTCGTTATCCAAGGGCCCGTTTGGACAAACTGTGAGAAGCTTTATTCCGCACTGGTACCAGTCTCGACTATGGCTACAGTATTCTCTCTCACGTTACGCTTGTGTTTGCTGTGCCACAAATTTGTTGTTACCAACTGCAAACTAGAAGACATCATGAAACGTGAGAACGCTTGAACGAGATGGTGGTGTCCTTAAACACGCCTCTAGTATTCCTCATGTTACAGCGATGTCTGCATGGCAGGAATACTAGCAACGCTTAGAGACAGGCGAACGTGTTGTGCAGCTTCTGGGTCAAACTCTACGTTACTATGTATCGTGAAGGCAGTGAGTTTCTCGCTATGTTACGGGAAAATGGCCCTGGACCCCTTACAAAAATCGGAAGCTGTAATTGTATGTGTTTTGACCCCACCTTCTCAAATTTAAACTACATCCTTATTTACATCCTTATTTACATACCCTGTTTAGGAAAAACGTTTTTGTTGTTGCCCACCCAAATAATTCAAATGCCCACCCAAAGATGACATCCTAGTAACACCTCTGCACAAATGTATGTATTTTACCATCCGACATGGCATAATGGCAGAATATTGCTAGTATATCTAATGAAGTGCTAAGTTAATGACGGTCTATTTACAGAGTGCCCATGTTTCACGATTCAGAACCGTTCAGTCTGAATGAAGGCTCTTCCTCAGGCTGTAATGAGCCTAATGGCTGCGACTAGGGACAACCTCACACTGCACTCTATAATTGTGCCAAAAAAGCCTTCTTTGTAGCTTAGTCTAGCACCTGATTCCACAAAAGACACTTGGCAGATGACTGAAATGGCCAGTATGGGGATCCAATTGTTGACCTACACTGAAAGTGTAATTTTATACATTCATATCTGGTCACCAGTTTCCTCTTTGACCCTAGAAACAACTCCCACACTATGATCTTGCATGTTATTTTTACTTAACGTATGTGCATGTTCTGCCTCTCTTGCTGCCTTATTTTCTCACACCCCTGCTGCCTTTTCATTTTCCGTCGCTGCTCATGGTGAAGAAGGTCCCTGACGGTCCAACGTATTTACAGCCTTTTTCACACAGCAACTTTCTTTCTAATATGTCTCTTTTTCCCCTTCTTAATCGGCCCTAGAACACATCCCTGAGGAACGCCTCGTGATTAAGGTACTGTGCTGCACACGCATACATTAATTTGCAGTCCTGTAAAGCTGGCTTTTGATTTTCATTTGCAAGACTGCCTCATGAATTATTGAGAAAGGTTGTGCCCTTTTTACCTGACCTCTGACTAGCAAACCTGTTTTCTGCACTCAACAAAAGAATCCTTCCTTAATTGCCATTGATTTCTCGCCGCTTCTCTTACCTGTTTTTCCTCATTTTTCTTGGCCCACTATTCATTCTTCTTCTAATTGCGTCTCTGTGCTGTGATGATAGATCACCATCTCAGAGACAGTAT
This sequence comes from Pygocentrus nattereri, assembly GCF_015220715.1. NCBI lineage: Eukaryota > Metazoa > Chordata > Actinopteri > Characiformes > Serrasalmidae > Pygocentrus > Pygocentrus nattereri. The sequence goes on from NC_051225.1 coordinate 39,005,780, forward strand.
TAGTGAAAAAGCAGCTAAACATAGTGACCTCTAATTAAGCAGTGAGTGCTGCCTTTTCCAAAAAAACGTAATTAATGCATTTGTTTCTTCCTCCGCTGCAAAAAAAACATGTCAGAGTGCGAGAGAGGTCAGTGTTTACACTCCTGTAGAAGCAGAAGTTGTTGACCACAGGCATGTAGAAAAACTTGTGTGTAGCCTGTACGTTCAATATGGTGGACAACAAAAAAAGTAATTTGCATCCAATGAACATACTTGAATGAGGCTATCAATCTTGGCGGCTGTTGGGAACCAGAGCGGGACGGCCTTTGGTAGTTATTTCCTGTCTTTTTATTCCTCTGGTCTGCAGCAATGCCATTCATGACCAGCTTTTATTGTGTACTAGGAGACCCAAGATATGCTGGCCTAACACTCCGGGGTTGAAATGTAAAGTTTTTTCCTTCCGTCTATCGAGTCCGTCCTGCCCACCCTCTTTTGCCCTCTTTGACCATTTGGTCAATGGGGGCGGGGGGGTGTCCAACCCTCAATGTGCAAGATCTGCAGAAGGAAAAAAGCTAATTACTTGGCCTTCATGAGGAAAGTAGAATGTGAAGTTCTTCAGCTGGCTCTTCAGATCTTCATCTGAAATTCCTGCATTAGTCTGTAATTTGAAATTGACCTTCATGAACACCCAGTTGATCATTTAAGTTGATTTATGCAGGTAAAGCATTGAAAAATATAGTACAAGAAAAAAGTATGATGCAGTCTACTCGCATAACCTACATGGGTTTTGTTGCGTCCAGTAAAGAATCACTTTCACCTTCTGGTGCATTTAGATGCATTTAAAGATGAGCTTTTAACTTTGTTTCAAATTTCCTTCATGACAACTCAATAAATCATTTAAGTCGATGTATCCAGGTAAAGCGCTGAATAATATAGTACAAGAAAAAATATTACAGTCTACAGTCCACTCAGTTAGATAACCTACATAGTTTTTGTTGCATCCAGAATGCATAAAGAAATAACCTTCACCTTGAGATGCTTGTAGGTGCATTTAAAGAGGGGTTTTAATTTATTATTATTGTTTTATATATATATATATATATATATATATATATTTTATGAATGATTAAATTGCTGAGATATAAATGGAGAACAGGTTGTAATGCGAAAATGTGAAAGCCATTTTATTTCCAACACCAGCAGTCTTCTGTTTTTATTGTTAGTGTTGATGACGGTAAACTAGTGGAGAATCTGAACCCAGTTTTCTTTGCGGACTATTTTCCCTCACAATGCCCTGCTTGTGTCCCTCCACTGTTAAGAGTTCACAAATTATGTTTTAGACCAAACATTTGCCTCAAAACCTTTCGGAAAACAAAATCTGAGGCATTTCACATCAAACCCTTCTGACTGGCTTAATTTACATCTCTGACTTTTGTTAAAACCGTAAAGATTTAATTAAACAGCGATTAGAAATTGAGTGGAATTCTCTAGGCTGGTCACACTCATGACATTTTAGATGACGATGGTCACACGAATAATTGCGATTCATGATTTGTCTTTTCTTGTTTATTGTTTGCAACTATTAAAGCCTAAAGTGTTCACACTGGCTAAGTGGCCACCTTACTTGCTAGCTGTGTCCTTAGTACCCAACACTAGTTGTACTACAGCGAGAATCATGTATAGAGTGATGCTATTTGTTCTTCATGGGAGCAAAAAAAAAAAAAAAACACTTATTCCGCCAGTACACATGTGGAAAATGGTAACAAAGAAATATTATGCCCTCTAAACGGTGGTTGGTTAGTGTAGTGGTTAACACCTTTGCTTTCTATGCTGTAGACTTGGGTTCAATCCCCACCTGGGCAAGCGCCCTACACTATAGCAATAAGGGTCCTTGGGCAAGACTCCTAACACCACCTTGGCCTCCCTGTGTAAAATGATCAAACTGTAAGTCGCTCTGGATAAGAGCGTCAGCCAAATGCCATAAATGTAAACATAAGTTAGAACATTTTGTATTCATAAGCACCATGACATCTCAATTTGCTGCTTTTTTTACCTTTATTTAATCCATAATTTGTTGCAGCATAATGTGAAATCTAATAACTGTGGAAAATGATGACTGCAATTATTTAAGCTGTAATCTCAAATAATAACTGTTATTTTGACTGTTATGTAATAACTGTGAGAGGCCGAGAATTTACCTTCAATTAATGCAGAATATGTGCCGATCAGAAAGATTTTTTCTATGTAATCTGTGCTTGGCTAATGGCAACGATGAGCAATTTCAAAGAATGGATGCAAGAATGCACTCCCGAACTTCCAGGAGAAATTTAGAGCTCGAAATGACCCAGAATGCTGAGTGGACCTCTCAGGCAGGTTTTAGAATGGTTTAAGTCATACTTAGTTAATAGAAAGTTTATGGTTTCACTGGGAAATCATTAATCAAAAAATGTAACATATCCTGTGGAGTCCTGTGGTTTTAGGGCCTCTTTGTTATCTCTAGATGATGTCGTTAGGAAACATCAATTTTCATAGCTATGCTGATGACATGTAATTATACGTTTCCTTCTCAAAGAACCCATTGCTTGATTAAATGGCTCTGTGCATCATTAAATGGTACTTCATGTTGATGAATATGCTGTAGTCTATATAGCACCATAAAGGGTTCTTCTATTTTCGCGATGTTAAGCTTGTAACAGATGAACCCTTTTCAAAAAGGTTCTATACAGAACCTTTATATACAGTATATATATATATATATAAACACATTCTCCATCAATCTGAAGAATCATTTAGTGATGCAGATTGTTCTTTGTGTTCATGGTTCCATACAGATCCATTTTCTTTGCTAAAGAACCTATGAAGAAGCATCTTTAGGTATGCACTTCTGTTGTAAAGATGCCTAGAACCCCTTTCTGATGAGGCACCTTGAAGGTGGAATTGAATTTTGAAGTGCATTGGGTGGATCCTTGAGGCTGTGCTCCTAATTGGCTAGCAGGCAAGATTTATTGCGCCCCACAGGGGCTCCCAGTGGTGGTAGATATATTTGTGTTGTCTGTGTTGGGTATGCAGGGATACATACGGCCAGGTCCATAAGCATTTGGGCAGTGATGTCACTCTGCAACTTGAGTCCAGCCTAGGAAGCCTTGAATGCCAAAAATGTCCTTGGCCTCAAATGGGCAGCATTTTCCTGCAGCCACACACCGCCAGTCCAGGCGTCCTCATAGCAGCAGCATCATAGCTGTGGCTCTCGGCTGCTGTCACGGTGGATATGATGGCAGACTCCTCAGCTAGCAGGGAAAACATCAAAGCCTACGCACAAACAGTGGTAAACAACAATGTAAAGCAGAAGCCGTATAGCACTATCGTACGTACAGTGAGACAAACATGCGCACACAATTATAAATTCAAGGATTATTTTAATACTTGTATGCAAATCCTTTGCAATCAGACACCAACTTGAAATCTAGAAGTCCCTCCTGCAAGATGCTTGTTTGTGGCTCTTTGTGTTTTTTTTGTTTTTTCAGTAAGTGAGGAACATACTCAGCTGGGTTGAGGTCAGATGACTGACCGACTCAGCCCTTTAAGAACATGCAACCTTTTTTGCCTATATGGTTGTATATAGAACTTTTTTGAAAACAGCAGCAAATGCATTCTTCTGTTGTTACAGGTTTCACATGACAATAGAAGAACCCAGATACAACACATTCTCTTACCATGCAATGAGCTTTTTAAGCATGCAAATGGGTTTGTATCATTTGTACCAAAAGTGGCTCTTCTACTGGGATGATGTCAAGCTTGTATCAATAGCAGAGCCCTTTTTGTTGCTATATAGGACCATATACAGCTTATTATTCATCTGTCTGAAGAACGCTTTCACCATGCACTTATAGCATATATAGCACTTTTCTATGTGACTCACAAAGTGCTTTACAAAGTACTTACAAATAAAAGACAAAAGAATTCACATCATTATGATTATATACTCAAATAAGTAAAACACACAGTTTAAATACTCAAATGCACACCGACTTATAAAGCACATTGATCGAAAGCTGTGAAAAGCAAGAGGATACAAATGGTTCTGCATGGAACTCATAGTTCTAAACAAACTAAAGAACATTTTTAAGATGTTGATGCCAATTTAAATGTGTGTTTAATTTTTAGTGTAATATCTAACCTACTGGATCATTTGTTAGTACTACTTCACCAATGTTGAGCCTCCTCCAGCACTATAGTAGCAATTCCGTCTCTCTGAGGGTCTTCAGGAACCAAAGGCAGCAGAGAATAGTAGAAATTTTCAATAATTCATACTGGTCAAATATATATTAACCTATGTATTGACTGCAGTGGCATTTATTCTTTATATTATGCCTCTAGCACTGAAGCAAATGCTATCTTGTATTAGCTACAACACCCAGGACACCTCTTCAGTCAGCACTCGCACTCCTGGCTCTCAGGGTCTTCTTGAACAGATCTCTCTCTGTTCTGAGGAGGTGAGGTGTTTTATTTAGTGCTTGTAGTTTCAGGGCCTCAGTGAGTTAATGATGGGTAACAGTGAGATGTGCACTGGCCTTGGTTCAATAAAAAATACAAGAGGGTGGATACCATGATATAAAGAGCCAATAAATGCCTCATGTAAATGTGCAGGCATGGCAATAACACTTTAGTTCCCTCACTTGTACAGTGTGTTCCATGCCTTCCATATCATTATGCAGCTGCCTGAGGTCCTCTTGTTATTCTTTATAGTGCAGACATCCCATCAGGAGATTCTCTTTCTTTCACCATCATTTTTGGAGGAGGGAGAAGATGAGAATCTCAAAGCCTGCACGTTCCCCACTGTGAGCTCTAGTGTCAGGGACAGACCGGGAGAAGAGCTGCCGAGGACATGGTAATGAGACGGACTGAAAGAAAGCAAGAGGGGGAGGGTGTTGGGGGCGCCGTTTGAGGAAAAGACTCACACACACACACACTCACCCCATGCTGGCAGGACCGCCAAGCTGAGAAAACGAGATGCCCTCAATTGGGCATCTAATATGGAATTCATCTGGTTGGCCAAAACTCGTCCATTGCCCGCCTCCCTCTCTTGCCCCAGTCAAACGTTACTTTCCATAAAATACACTTCAGACCGCTCTGTGTTTGTGCTGTACAATACTGACCTGAAATGCAATGTTTGATAAAGCTGTCTGATATCGCAGTGGCAATATGAGGGGCAATAAATTATTATAGAGTGCATCTCTGACTGAATGTGATGCATTTGCAGACTTTTTAAAACCATATGTCTCAAAGACATCTAACTAATTTAGGTAAGAGAAATATAACTATTAGAGATTTAACTAATAGAAATCTATCTAGTCCAACAGAAATATAAAAAACATAAGTCAAACAGAAATGTAACTAACAAATCTTCTTCTTCTTCTTTCGGCTGCTCCCTTTAGGGGTCGCCACAGCGGATCATCTGCCTCCATCTCGCCCTATCCACTGCCTCCTCTACTTTCACACCAACCATCTCCATGTCCACCTTCACTACATCCATAAACCTTCTCTGAGGTCTACCTCTTCTCCTTCTACCCGGCAGCTCCATCTCCAACATTCTTTGCCCAATATATCCACTATTCCTCCTCAACACATGTCCAAACCATCTCAACCTGGCCTCTCTGGCTTTATCTCCAAACTGCTCCACCTTCACTGTCCCTCTGATCTGCTCATTTCTAATCTTGTCCAGCCTTGTCACTCCCAACGAAAATCTCAGCCTGCACCCTCTTCTTCACCTCTTTTCTACACTGTCCATTGCTCTGGATGGTTGGCCCAAGATATTTGAAGTCATCCACCTTTACGACCTCGACTCCTTGCATCTTCACCTTTCCACCTGCCTCCCTCTCATTCACACACATGTATTCCGTCTTGTCTCTACTGACCTTCATTCCTCTCCCCTCCAGTGCAAACCTCCACCTCTCCAGATTTTCTTCCTCCTGCTCATTTTTGCCAGTTTCTCTCACCACCTTAGCTGTAGTTTCCCAGTCCTCAGGTAGCTCCTCACTGCCCCCAAGGGCCAGTTGCAATTTTTTCCCTGAACTGCCTGCAACCATCCTCCTCCTTCAGCTTCCACCATCTAATCCTTGGCTCTGTCTTCACTCTCTTCCTCTTCTTGGTTTCTAATCTCATTCTACAGACAACCACCCAATGCTGCCTTGCTACACTTTCCCCTGGCACCACTTTACAATCTCCAATCTCCTTTAGGTGGCATCTCCTGCTAAGGATATAATCCACCTGTGTGCACCTCCCTCCACTCTTGTATGTCACCCTGTGTTCTTCCCTCTTCTGAAAATACGTGTTCACCACAGCCATTTCCATTCTCTTCCATTCTCTCACAACCATCTGACCTTCTGCATTTCTGTCTTTCACACCATACATACCCAGCACCTCTTCATCCCCTCTGTTCCCTTCACCAACATGTCCACTGAAGTCTGCACCAATCACCAATCTCTCCTCTCTAGGGACACCATCTACCACTTCATCCATCTTACTCCAAAATTCCTCTTTCTCCTCTAACTGACAACCAACCTGTGGTGCATATGAACTGACCACATTCAAAATTACACCATCAACCTCCAACTTCAGGCTCATGATCCTGTCTGACACGCTTTACATCCAGAACACTTTTCCCAAGCTGTTCCTTTAGGATTATCCCTACTCCATTTCTCTTCCTCTCTACACCATGATAGAACAGTTTGAATCCACCTCCAATGTTCCTGGCCTTGCTTCCTCTCCATCTGGACTCCTGAACACACAGAATATCTACCTTCCTTCTCTCCATCATGTCGGCAAGCTCTCTGCCTTTACCAGTCATTGTCCCCATGTTCAGAGTCCCTACTCTAACCTCTACACTCCTGCCTTTCCTCCTCTCTCGCTGCCTTCTAACCCGCCTTCCTCCTCTCCTCTTTGATGGTCTTCGACCTACAGTAGTCCAATTTCCACCGGCACCCTGCTGGTCAACAGCACCAGAGGCGGTCATTGTTAACCCGGGCCTCGACCGATCCGGTATGGCAATCATATTTGTGATCCGCATGATAGTTTAGCACGTTTTTTAGTTTAGCAGAAGTTTTACGCCGGATGCTCCTTCCTGACACAACCCTCACCATTTATCCGGGCTTTGGACCGGCAGCAGAAGTGCACCAAGTACACCCCTAATGGCTGGTTTAAATATAACTAAGAAATCTAACAATTAGAAATCTAATTTGTGGTGGGAGGGTCACTTAACTGTCATTTAACTGTGACCAGCTTGGACATGCCTGCACTGTAACTTCACGGGCTGCAGATTTAAACACGTAAAATGGATAAGCTGTTCATTTGATGTGTGTGTGTGTATGTATGTGTATATATCGCTGTTGTCGGATCAAAACCTTGTATCACGAACATGGTAACTTTACAGGAGAAGGAAAAACATACTCTACTTTTAATGTAAGTCAATGGAACCAGACGTCTTTCAAAGTAATTTTGGATCGTTTCTGTTGGTCCATTCATCATGAAATTTACCCACAATGTAAAAGGTAACAGCTGTTTTCTCAATATGTTAAAAACTAAAAAATGACAAAAAATAATAATTATATATATATGCCAGTGGCGACCTGTCCAGGGTGTATCCTGCCTTCCTGCCTTATAGGACTCAATCTCCCAGAATCCCCTGGGAGATCACATGATGCCAACCTCACTCTCGTGCTCCAACCAGTGCTCCTGTTCCCCAGAGTACTGATTGGTTTCACCTGTTCTTCTCTGATTAGTTTAGCTTGAAGCACAGGCTTGTAGACAGATAGATTCATGGTGAGGTATTGATTCTTTCCACAGAGCTGCTGAGCGTTGTTTCCTGATTGTTTATTCGTGATCTGACTTATTTTTTGACCTGCCTTTTGCTTGATCCCTTTTGGACTGTTTGACTGGCTATGTTTGTGTTTTTGTGTATTTTGTCCTTTCTGGATTTGACCATTGCATGTTACCGGACTACAATTGTGGATTCTGTTTTGACTTGTAAAACCTCTCATTCGTTTTTTTTTTTTTTACCCTCAAGCGTCATTCTGCTGTGTTTTATATATGTGCGTGCGTGCGTGTGTGTGTGTGTGTGTGTATATATATATATATATATATATATATATATATATATATATATATATATATATATATATATATATATATATATATATATATTGCTGTTGGCAGAACTCTGTCAGAACTCTTACTGAAGTGTGTATTTGTCAATCAACTGCAATAATTTGCTCACTTTGCAGCGTTAGAAAAGGAAAGGTTAGCTTTAGTAGGTCTGACACTGCAGACTGGTGGTGAATAATAAGGAGACAGAACTGAACGTGTTTCTGTTCATTAGGAAAAATAATGTTAGCGCGCTCAGCTAAAACATTTGGAAAATAGAGACTGAAACTGGTGAGTGGTTCTGAAACAGAAGGGGGCACTCTCCCAATATTTACATCTTGAGCTCTAGTAGGGAAAAAGGAGGACCATGGTACCCACTGAGAGTTATGATCCCTTGCATGGTTGTCTATGACGGCTCTTGTGGTAGGACACATGATCTCCTGGTGATAGCACAAACACTTACAGTAATTGCACTTAAGCACCACCAGCATCATAACTTTGACCATAACACCAGTAACTGTGTTTTGAGCTTCCTGAGACTAGTTAATATGGGAACCTGCAGCTGCAGTTGCAGGTCCTGCTGCTCTCGCGCTTTCACTCAAATTTGTTGATGGTGGAGTGGAGGGTTGCTGACATCTCAGAGAGCCCTCATGTCTGTTACCTTCTGGCTCTCACTTTCAGGGAGGCTGTAATAGCTTGACCTGCTGGAGTCTCTATAGTACACAGTGTTAGCAGAGTGCAGAAATCAGGCTTTCTTAACAGAACTGTCTGTATGTCTTCTTTGCCAAGCTGAATGGCTGGCCATCCTGAGGGTCTGATGCTGTTGCTTCATCTGCCCTGATCAGGTGTCCACTGCTCACCAGCCTTCTGGACTAGTTTGACCACCCTGGAGCTTTCTGCTGTAGAGCACTGTGCAAACCTCACAGAACTGACTCTCTTGAACATACTGCTGCATTTTTCAAATCATAGACATTGCTTCTCCTGCTTTTCCCCTTTCATAGATCTTATACTGGTGGTCAGACCTCATTATGTGTTGTTATTGTTTGCTATCCAGTGTGGACCAGAGGAGGATGGGTTCCCCTTTTGAGTCTTGGTTCCTCTCGAAGTTTCTTGCTCTCAGAGGTTTTTCTTGCCACTGTCACCACTGGCGTTGCTCATGGGGATTCGGACCTGGATTTTTTCTGTAAAGCTGCTTTATGACAACGTCTGTTGTAAAAAGCACTGTATAAATAAAATTTGACTTAGACCAAGAGCCAAATTCCAAATGGGCAGTAGTAGTAGTAGACCACACTGTAGACCACAGTATCAGTGATTTCCCCACTTTGATAACCTAGGTCAACCACATCATCTAAACCAGCTCTTCTCAAACCAGCCCTAGACTCCCAACACACAGACCACAAATGGTGGCAGTCTTGGAGCTCTGGGACCCGGTTTGAGATCCACTGTTCTGAGGTCTCTGCTTGACCTTTCTGACCACCTCGATGAGTTGAGTCAAGTCAAGGTTCATTTAATTCAATTCAATTCAATTCAACTTTATTGTCATATTGTGCTGGTGAACTGCAGTCCAGTAAATGCAGAAGTACTAGTGGTGTAAACAGTGACCTGTATATAAAGTGTACAGTGCAGGTACAGAGTAGAAGCATGATGTTCAGGTAACATCTTAAATAAACAGTAACAGTATAAATATATAAATATACTAGAAATAAGGCTCAGCCAGAGATGAAGTGCACAGCATACACTCCTCTGAGCTGGTGGAGCTCAGTGTGTAGAGTGCTGGGTGGTCAGGCTGATCAGTAACAGACTGTAGTGTGGATGTTAAGCTCAGGTTGATGCTGCCAGTGTGACCAGTTTGACAGCTTGGAGATAGAAACTGTTCTTGAACCTGGTGGTTCTGGCTCGGATGTTCCAGTACCTCTTTCCGGATGGCAGAGGATGGAACAAGGGGTGGCTGGGATGTGTGGGGTCCGAGGACATGTTGGCGGCTTTCCTCTTATATAGCGCTTTTTACAAAAGGCATTGTCACAAAGCAGCTTTACATAAAAATCCAGGTCTGAGCCCCTATGAGCGTCACCAATGGAGACAGTGGCAAAAAAAAAAAAAAAAGAGGAAGAGGAAGAAACCTTGACAGGAACCAAGACTCAAAAAGGGAGCCCGTTCTCCTCCAGTCGACTTATCCAAGACTGGCCAAAAATATGACCTATATCCCATTTCCATCCTTATTATAGTCATTATTGTGGCTGCGTTATTGAGGACTAAGAGGTTGCCATAATCTCGTTGTGCCAAGACGAAAAGGATCATTTGCTGTGTGCGAGCAATCACAGCCAGTGGCTCCTTCCTGAAGCCCAGAAGGATTTTATCTAGCAGATTGTATCCTGATGCGTGAAGGGAGGGCCCCAGAGCGCCTCGTGACAGAGCACTGAGATGTTGTAGATCAGATTTTGCTGCCTAGGAGTTTCAGTAATGAGGTGCCACATCACAGAAAGCCCAGAAAGGCCTGGGAGGATTTTGTTGTTGTATTGGCCCCAGTGAGAGTCACCATTCAGAATGGCTTTGCGGCAAAGCTGGAGCACTTGTCATTTCCTCACGTATGTGGAGCGCGTCTGAAATATCTCATGTATGTATAGGGGTTCCTCGGTCCTGTGTGGTCCTTCTGTTGCTGGATAATGCATGAGTATAATTTTCTGTCTGTCTGATGTTGATCTTGACGGTGAAATTACAGACTTTTGAAGCTAAAATGCTGACATTATATTAGACCTTCATTATATTGTTTCTGTAAGTAATCGTGTGGGTCATGATCTCAGCATTGACCAAAATAAGTGTGATTATGATTTTTACCATAACCGAGCAGCCCTACATTGTGTACATAATGATTAGTGATGCCACGATACCCTTTTTTTCAGATTGAGCTTGAGCTTTTAGTAGTCGCCAATACCAAGTCAGATGCCATATTAATTTACCTACTTACAGTGTAGGAGTTGTTGGTGTAAATCAGCTGATTTTTAGATGAAGTGCTTTAGCTATCTATGCTATGTTAGTGATCTTGGATCGAGTAGCGCTGCCATGAAGAGCAGGTTCCTTTCCGAAAAGCTCTTCTGTTCAGCTTTAAGTAAAGTAGTTTTCATAGTTTTGATCCTCGTGTCTCAGCAGCAGGAATCATGTCTGAGGCTAATGCATCCGAGAAGCTCATGCTTTCAGTGTTACATCTGAAGTCTAGCTAGTGTAGCTGAATGTCCTCTAAAGCCAAACAAACACTGTTTTTTTAGAAATAGCTTTTCTAGCCTACGTCTCCACCCTGATTGGGGAAGCATATGAAAGCATTTGAGAAAAAAAAAATCACAGAGTGAATTTTTGACTTGAATATTATGCCAAGGTGGAATATTTAAAGTGACTGGTGACTTTGTTTCCGACTGCCACAACATCAGAAACACTTCTCTGTGTGAGCACAGCCTCCTTCAGTGCCACTGCTCGAGTCCTTTGTTCATTAGCTCAGCAGCTAAACTCATTATATGGTATCAGCTAGTATCAGATGTTGGTATTTAGTACGACTAAATAAGCACAGTGTCAGAATCGATACTGGTACCCTAATTAATACACATGCTAAGCAAATGCATTGCTGCAAAAACGTGATCTTTCTATCTTTGGATACTTTTGAGTTTTAAATCTTTCCTGTAGTTCTTCCTTATGCTTTTAGAGAGGTTCTCCTTTTAAGCCTTGGTTCATCTCAGCGGTTCTTCCTTATGCTCTTAGATGTTCTCATTTATAATCTTGGTTCTTCTCAGTGGTTGTTCCTCATGATTCTGTTAGTGTTTTGTCTTTTGGGTCTTGGTTTTTAGTGGGTTTTTTGCTCATAGGGAAATTCTTCTCTTGAGTCATGGTTCCTCTCAGTGGTTCTTGGTCATGCTTCAAGGGAGGTTCTTCTCTTGAGTCATGGTTCCTCTCAGTGGTGCTTGGTCATGCTTCAAGGGAGGTTCTTCTCTTGAGTCATGGTTCCTCTCAGTGGTTCTTGGTCATGCTCCAAGGGAGGTTCTTCTCTTGAGTCTTGGTTCCTCTATGTGGTTCTTGGTCATGCTCTTGAGTAGCTTCTCCCTTTTGAGTCTTGGTTGCTGTGTGTGGTTTTCCCTCATGCTCTTAGGGAGCTTCTCCTTTTGAGTCTTCATTCCTCTCTGTGGTTCTTGGTCATGCTCTTGAGCAGCTTCTCCTTTTGAGTCTTTGTTCCTGTCTGTGGTTCTTGGTCATGCTCTTGAGCAGCTCCTCCTTTTGAGTCTTTGTTCCTGTCTGTGGTTCTTGGTCATGCTCTTGAGCAGCTTCTCCTTTTGAGTCTCTGTTCCTGTCTGTGGTTCTTGGTCATGCTCTTGAGCAGCTTCTCCTTTTGAGTCTTTGTTCCTGTCTGTGGTTCTTGGTCATGCTCTTGAGCAGCTTCTCCTTTTGAGTCTTTGTTCCTCTCTGTGATTCTTCATGCTCCTAGACAGGTCCTCCTTTTGAGTCTTGGTTGCTGTGTGTGGTTTTCCCTCATGCTCTTAGGGAGCTTCTCCTTTTGAGTCTTCATTCCTCTCTGTGGTTCTTGGTCATGCTCTTGAGCAGCTCCTCCTTTTGAGTCTTTGTTCCTCTCTGTGGTTCTTGGTCATGCTCTTGAGCAGCTTCTCCTTTTGAGTCTTTGTTCCTGTCTGTGGTTCTTGGTCATGCTCTTGAGCAGCTTCTCCTTTTGAGTCTCTGTTCCTGTCTGTGGTTCTTGGTCATGCTCTTGAGCAGCTTCTCCTATTGAGTCTCTGTTCCTGTCTGTGGTTCTTGGTCATGCTCTTGAGCAGCTTCTCCTTTTGAGTCTCTGTTCCTGTCTGTGGTTCTTGGTCATGCTCTTGAGCAGCTTCTCCTTTTGAGTCTCTGTTCCTGTCTGTGGTTCTTGGTCATGCTCTTGAGCAGCTTCTCCTTTTGAGTCTTCATTCCTCTCTGTGGTTCTTGGTCATGCTCTTGAGCAGCTCCTCCTTTTGAGTCTTTGTTCCTCTCTGTGGTTCTTGGTCATGCTCTTGAGTAGCTTCTCCCTTTTGAGTCTTTGTTCCTCTCTGTGATTCTTCATGCTCCTAGACAGGTCCTCCTTTTGAGTCTTGGTTGCTGTGTGTGGTTTTCCCTCATGCTCTTAGGGAGCTTCTCCTTTTGAGTCTTCATTCCTCTCTGTGGTTCTTGGTCATGCTCTTGAGCAGCTCCTCCTTTTGAGTCTTTGTTCCTCTCTGTGGTTCTTGGTCATGCTCTTGAGCAGCTTCTCCTTTTGAGTCTTTGTTCCTGTCTGTGGTTCTTGGTCATGCTCTTGAGCAGCTTCTCCTTTTGAGTCTTTGTTCCTGTCTGTGGTTCTTGGTCATGCTCTTGAGCAGCTTCTCCTTTTGAGTCTCTGTTCCTGTCTGTGGTTCTTGGTCATGCTCTTGAGCAGCTTCTCCTATTGAGTCTCTGTTCCTGTCTGTGGTTCTTGGTCATGCTCTTGAGCAGCTTCTCCTTTTGAGTCTTTGTTCCTCTCTGTGGTTCTTGGTCATGCTCTTGAGCAGCTTCTCCTTTTGAGTCTTTGTTCCTGTCTGTGGTTCTTGGTCATGCTCTTGAGCAGCTTCTCCTTTTGAGTCTTTGTTCCTGTCTGTGGTTCTTGGTCATGCTCTTGAGCAGCTTCTCCTTTTGAGTCTTTGTTCCTGTCTGTGGTTCTTGGTCATGCTCTTGAGCAGCTTCTCCTTTTGAGTCTTTGTTCCTGTCTGTGGTTCTTGGTCATGCTCTTAGGGAGCTTCTCCTTTTGAGTCTCTGTTCCTGTCTGTGGTTCTTGGTCATGCTCTTAGGGAGCTTCTCCTTTTGAGTCTCTGTTCCTGTCTGTGGTTCTTGGTCATGCTCTTGAGCAGCTTCTCCTTTTGAGTCTTCATTCCTCTCTGTGGTTCTTGGTCATGCTCTTGAGCAGCTCCTCCTTTTGAGTCTTTGTTCCTCTCTGTGGTTCTTGGTCATGCTCTTGAGTAGCTTCTCCCTTTTGAGTCTTTGTTCCTCTCTGTGATTCTTCATGCTCCTAGACAGGTCCTCCTTTTGAGTCTTGGTTGCTGTGTGTGGTTTTCCCTCATGCTCTTAGGGAGCTTCTCCTTTTGAGTCTTCATTCCTCTCTGTGGTTCTTGGTCATGCTCTTGAGCAGCTCCTCCTTTTGAGTCTTTGTTCCTCTCTGTGGTTCTTGGTCATGCTCTTGAGCAGCTTCTCCTTTTGAGTCTTCATTCCTCTCTGTGGTTCTTGGTCATGCTCTTAGGGAGCTTCTCCTTTTGAGTCTCTGTTCCTGTCTGCGGTTCTTGGTCATGCTCTTGAGCAGCTTCTCCTTTTGAGTCTTTGTTCCTGTCTGTGGTTCTTGGTCATGCTCTTGAGCAGCTTCTCCTTTTGAGTCTCTGTTCCTGTCTGTGGTTCTTGGTCATGCTCTTGAGCAGCTTCTCCTTTTGAGTCTCTGTTCCTGTCTGTGGTTCTTGGTCATGCTCTTGAGCAGCTTCTCCTTTTGAGTCTCTGTTCCTGTCTGTGGTTCTTGGTCATGCTCTTGAGCAGCTTCTCCTTTTGAGTCTTCATTCCTCTCTGTGGTTCTTGGTCATGCTCTTGAGCAGCTTCTCCTTTTGAGTCTTTGTTCCTGTCTGTGGTTCTTGGTCATGCTCTTGAGCAGCTTCTCCTTTTGAGTCTCTGTTCCTGTCTGTGGTTCTTGGTCATGCTCTTGAGCAGCTTCTCCTTTTGAGTCTTTGTTCCTGTCTGTGGTTCTTGGTCATGCTCTTGAGCAGCTTCTCCTTTTGAGTCTTTGTTCCTGTCTGTGGTTCTTGGTCATGCTCTTGAGCAGCTTCTCCTTTTGAATCTTTGTTGCTTTGTGTGGTTTTCCCTCATGCTCTTGGGTTGGTTCTTCTTTTAAGTCTTGTTTCCTCTTAGTGTTTTTTTTTGCCATGTTCTAATGGAACGTGATCCTTCCTGATACTTTGTCTGTCAGCAGCCCAAAGTTATCTGCAGAAGTATTCAGTTTGTCTCCATCACTTTAAATAGTGTTCTGTTCTACAGAGATTCAAGTTGTACATTGTGCTCCCTCATGAATGTCAAACAGCTGTTTTTTACTAAATATATATCCACATATTCGTATATCTATTAGATTAGCTGCAAGTCACAAACATTTTCCAGTGAGCATATGCTGTACTGCTATATTAAGTTATTAATTATCAGCTGGAGCGTCTTTGCCTGTTCCATATTAATATAGCAGACAGTTGGAGAAGTGACTCTTATATATTGCGAGCAAAGCCTCCTCCATATTGTGTTCCTGACAGTCTGAGCTTTTGTGTCCCGTGGGAGACTTCAGAGAAAAATTGCACTTTGTAGCATCTGCGCTAGCGATCTTTCCTTGTTATTAAGCAGCAGCTTACACTCCACTGGAGGAGGGCTCGACTGGTCCTTTCATCGGCTTCACACTGCGGCCTGATTGAAGTGCTGACTGAGTTTTAGTCTGGGGAGAAAGCGCCAGTGCTTTTCAAGTAAAACTAATTATATAGAATGGGAAATCATTTGTTTATTTCTTCATTATCATATTAAAGTGTCTGTGTTTAGTGAGTCTGTTGGGCTTGCACGACGTTCGTTCACATCAGTTTTAATACCGAGTCAGTTGTAATGTGCAGCTATGCTGTCTGATTACATCTGTTGTTCACTGTGTTACGCAAGTGCTCGTGTTCTTTTCGTGTTCTGTTGTTGGAGCAGTAAATCTTTTGTGTTTTGTTTTCGTTTGTTCCCCTCTTGGTTCGTCCAATCCTGTAAAATGTTGTGCTACCCAGGAGAGAAATGAGTACCTTTTTTAAAAAAATGTGGACGCGTCAGACCACAGGACACTTTTCCACTCTGCGTCAGTCCATCTCAGATGAGCTCGGCCCAGAGAAGCCGGCGGCGTTTCTGGGTGGTGTTGATATGTGGCTTCGCTTTGCATGGCAGAGCTTTAACTTGCACTTGTAGACGGAGCGACGAACTGAGTTCACTGACAGTGGTTTTCTGAAGTGTTCCTGAGCCCATGTGGGAACATCCCTTACAGAATGATGTGGGTTTTTAATGCAGTGCCGCCTGAGGGATCGAAGGTCACGGGCATTCAGCATTGGGTTTCTGCCTTGCTGCTTACCTGCAGAGATTCTCTGAATCTTTTGATGATATTATGGACTGTAGATGATGAAATCCCTAAAT
Source organism: Pygocentrus nattereri (assembly GCF_015220715.1). NCBI lineage: Eukaryota > Metazoa > Chordata > Actinopteri > Characiformes > Serrasalmidae > Pygocentrus > Pygocentrus nattereri. Next base: position 39,022,082 of record NC_051225.1, read on the forward strand.
TCCTTGCAGTTATACGTTGAGAAACGTTGTTCTTAAACTGTTGGTCAATTTGCTCACGCAGTTGTTCACAAAGTGGTGAACCTCGCCCCATCCATGCTTGTGAACCACTGAGCCTTTCAGGGATGCTCCCTTTATACCCAAACAAGACACTCACCTGCTTCCAATTAACCTGTTCACCTGTGGAACAAGTGTTCTTTGAGCATTCCTCAACTTTCCCAGTCTTTTGTTGACCCTGTCCCAACTTCTTTAGAACATGTTGCAGGCATCAAATTCAAAATGAGTGAATATTTATTTAAAAAAACAATGAAGTTTATCCGTTTGAACATTAAATATCTTGTGTGTATTCAGATAAATATAGGTTGAAAAGGATTCAAAAAATCATCATCTGATTTTATGTTTCACACAACGTCCCAAATTCATTGGAATTGGGGTTGAATGTTCATGTGCATTTTATGATGAAATTTGAATCATTTGGACAACATACATCCCATGGATGCATTTTCCAATGACATTTGATGCCTTGGAGTGAATATTTGGTGATTTTAAGAACGGTCAAAAAACGCGCATGAAGGTAAGACTATAGCCTTAGGTATTTTGGCCAAATCGGCTCAAAGTTGACTGTGCATTTTATCATGAAATATGAATCTTTTGGACAACATACATCACATGGAAGCATTTTCCAATGACATTCGATGCCTTGGAGTGAATATTTGGTGATTTTAAGAACGGTCAAAAAACGCGCATGAAGGTAAGACTATAGCCTTAGGTATTTTGGCCAAATCGGCTCAATGTTGAATGTGCATTTTATCATGAAATATGAATCATTTGGAGAAAATGAATCATGTGGAAGCATTTTCTAACAGCTTTTGATGCCATGGGGTGAATATCAAGTGCATTCATAAATGGTCAAAAAACGTGCATGAAGGTAAGACTATAGCCTTAGGTATTTTGGCCAAATCGGCTCAAAGTTGAATGTGCATTTTATGATGTATTTTGTACAAAAAAGATTCATATTTCATCACATGGAAGCATTTTCTAACAGCTTTTGATGCCTTGGAGTGAATATCAAGTGCATTCATAAATGGTCAAAAACGTGCATGAAGGTAAGACTATAGCCTTAGGTATTTTGGCCAAATAGGCTCAAAGTTGACTGTGCATTTTATGATGAAATTTGAATCTTTTGGACAACATGAATCATGTGGAAGCATTTTCCATTGACTTTCGATGCCTTGGAGGGAATATTGAGTGATTTTAATAACGGTCAAAAAACGTGCATGAAGGTAAAACTATAGCCTTAGGTATTTTGGCCAATTTGGCTCAAGGTTGAATGTGCACGTTATCATGAAATATGAATCTTTTGGACAACATACATCACATAGATGCATTTTCCAATGACATTCGATGCCTTGGAGTGAATATTTGGTGATTTTAATAACGGTCAAAAAACGTGCATGAAGGTAAAACTATAGCCTTAGGTATTTTGGCCAAATCGGCTCAAAGTTGAATGTGCATTTTATGATGTATTTTGTCCAAAAGATTCATATTTCATCACATGGAAGCATTTTCTAACAGCTTTTGATGCCTTGGGGTGAATATCAAGTGCATTCATAAATGGTCAAAAACGTGCAAGAAGGTAAGACTATAGACTTAGGTATTTTGGCCAATTTGGCTCAATGTTGAATTTGCATTTTATCATGAAATTTGAATCTTTTGGACAACATAAATCATGTGGAAGCATTTTCCATTGCCTTTCGATGCCTTGGAGGGAATATTGAGTGATTTTAATAACGGTCAAAAAACGCGCATGAAGGTAAGACTATAGCCTTAGGTATTTTGGCCAAATCGGCTCAATGTTGAATGTGCATTTTATCATGAAATATGAATCATTTGGACAACATGAATCATGTGGAAGCATTTTCTAACAACTTTTGATGCCTTGGAGGGAATATTGAGTGATTTTAAGAACGGTCAAAAAACGCGCATGAAGGTAAGACTATAGCCTTAGGTATTTTGGCCAAATCGGCTCAATGTTGAATGTGCATTTTATCATGAAATATGAATCATTTGGACAACATGAATCATGTGGAAGCATTTTCTAACAACTTTTGATGCCTTGGAGGGAATATTGAGTGATTTTAAGAACGGTCAAAAAACGCGCATGAAGGTAAGACTATAGCCTTAGGTATTTTGGCCAAATCGGCTCAATGTTGAATGTGCATTTTATCATGAAATATGAATCATTTGGAGAAAATGAATCATGTGGAAGCATTTTCTAACAAATTTTGCTGCCTTGGGGTGAATATCAAGTGCATTCATAAATGGTCAAAAAACGTGCATGAAGGTAAGACTATAGCCTTAGGTATGTTGGCAAAATCGGCTCAATGTTGAATGTGCATTTTATCATGAAATATGAATCATTTGGAGAAAATGAATCATGTGGAAGCATTTTCTAACAACTTTTGATGCCTTGGGGTGAATATCAAGTGCATTCATAAATGGTCAAAAGACGTGCATGAAGGTAAGACTATAGCCTTAGGTATTTTGGCCAATTTGGCTCAATGTTGAATGTGCACGTTATCATGAAATATGAATCTTTTGGACAACATACATCACATGGAAGCATTTTCCATTGACTTTCGATGCCTTGGAGGGAATATTGAGTGATTTTAAGGACGGTCAAAAAACGTGCATGAAGGTAAGACTATAGCCTTAGATATTTTGGCCAAATCGGCTCAATGTTGAATGTGCATTTTATGATGAAATTTGAATCTTTTGGACAACATGAATCATGTGGAAGCATTTTCCATTGACTTTCGATGCCTTGGAGGGAATATTGAGTGATTTTAATAACGGTCAAAAAACGTGCATGAAGGTAAAACTATAGCCTTAGGTATTTTGGCCAAATCGGCTCAAAGTTGAATGTGCATTTTATGATGTATGTTGTCCAAAAGATTCATATTTCATCACATGGAAGCATTTTCTAACAGCTTTTGATGCCTTGGGGTGAATATCAAGTGCATTCATAAATGGTCAAAAACGTGCATGAAGGTAAGACTATAGCCTTAGGTATTTTGGCTAAATCGGCTCAAAGTTGAATGTGCATTTTATGATGTATGTTGTCCAAAAGATTCATATTTCATCACATGGAAGCATTTTCTAACAGCTTTTGATGCCTTGGGGTGAATATCAAGTGCATTCATAAATGGTCAAAAACGTGCATGAAGGTAAGACTATAGCCTTAGGTATTTTGGCTAAATCGGCTCAAAGTTGAATGTGCATTTTATCATGAAATATGAATCATTTGGAGAAAATGAATCATGTGGAAGCATTTTCTAACAACTTTTGATGCCTTGGGGTGAATATCAAGTGCATTCATAAATGGTCAAAAAACGTGCATGAAGGTAAAACTATAGCCTTAGGTATTTTGGCCAAATCGGCTCAATGTTGAATGTGCATTTTATCATGAAATTTGAATCTTTTGGACAACATGAATCATGTGGAAGCATTTTCCATTGACTTTCGATGCCTTGGAGGGAATATTGAGTGATTTTAATAACGGTCAAAAAACGCGCATGAAGGTAAGACTACAGCCTTAGGTATTTTGGCCAAATCGGCTCAAAGTTGAATGTGCATTTTATGATGTATGTTGTCCAAAAGATTCATATTTCATCACATGGAAGCATTTTCTAACAGCTTTTGATGCCTTGGGGTGAATATCAAGTGCATTCATAAATGGTCAAAAACGTGCATGAAGGTAAGACTATAGCCTTAGGTATTTTGGCCAAATCGGCTCAATGTTGAATGTGCATTTTATCATGAAATATGAATCATTTGGACAACATACATCCCATGGACGCATTTTCCAATGACATTCGATGCCTTGGAGTGAATATTTGGTGATTTTAAGAACGGTCAAAAAACGCGCATGAAGGTAAGACTATAGCCTTAGGTATTTTGGCCAAATCGGCTCAATGTTGAATGTGCATTTGATCATGAAATATGAATCTTTTCGACAACATGAATCATGTGGAAGCATTTTCTAACAACTTTTGCTGCCTTGGGGTGAATATCAAGTGCATTCCTAAATGGTCAAAAACGTGCATGAAGGTAAGACTATAGCCTTAGGTATTTTGGCCAAATCGGCTCAATGTTGAATGTGCATTTTATCATGAAATTTGAATCTTTTGGACAACATGAATCATGGGGAAGCATTTTCCATTGACTTTCGATGCCTTGGAGGGAATATTGAGTGATTTTAAGAACGGTCAAAAAACGTGCATGAAGGTAAGACTATAGCCTTAGGTATTTTGGCCAATTTGGCTCAATGTTGAATGTGCACGTTATCATGAAATATGAATCATTTGCACAACATACATCCCATGGATGCATTTTCCAATGACATTCGATGCCTTGGAGTGAATATTTGGTGATTTTAAGGACGGTCAAAAAACGCGCATGAAGGTAAGACTATAGCCTTAGGTATTTTGGCCAAATCGGCTCAAAGTTGACTGTGCATTTTATCATGAAATATGAATCATTTGGACAACATGAATCATGTGGAAGCATTTTCTAACAAATTTTGCTGCCTTGGGGTGAATATCAAGTGTATTCATAAATGGTCAAAAAACGTGCATGAAGGTAAGACTATAGCCTTAGGTATTTTGGCCAATTTGGCTCAATGTTGAATGTGCATTTTATCATGAAATATGAATCTTTTGGACAACATACATCACATGGAAGCATTTTCCATTGACTTTCGATGCCTTGGAGGGAATATTGAGTGATTTTAAGAACAGTCAAAAAACGCGCATGAAGGTAAGACTATAGCCTTAGGTATTTTGGCTAAATCGGCTCAAAGTTGAATGTGCATTTTATGATGTATGTTGTCCAAAAGATTCATATTTCATCACATGGAAGCATTTTCTAACAGCTTTTGATGCCTTGGGGTGAATATCAAGTGCATTCATAAATGGTCAAAAACGTGCATGAAGGTAAGACTATAGCCTTAGGTATTTTGGCTAAATCGGCTCAAAGTTGAATGTGCATTTTATCATGAAATATGAATCATTTGGAGAAAATGAATCATGTGGAAGCATTTTCTAACAACTTTTGATGCCTTGGGGTGAATATCAAGTGCATTCATAAATGGTCAAAAAACGTGCATGAAGGTAAAACTATAGCCTTAGGTATTTTGGCCAAATCGGCTCAATGTTGAATGTGCATTTTATCATGAAATTTGAATCTTTTGGACAACATGAATCATGTGGAAGCATTTTCCATTGACTTTCGATGCCTTGGAGGGAATATTGAGTGATTTTAATAACGGTCAAAAAACGCGCATGAAGGTAAGACTACAGCCTTAGGTATTTTGGCCAAATCGGCTCAAAGTTGAATGTGCATTTTATGATGTATGTTGTCCAAAAGATTCATATTTCATCACATGGAAGCATTTTCTAACAGCTTTTGATGCCTTGGGGTGAATATCAAGTGCATTCATAAATGGTCAAAAACGTGCATGAAGGTAAGACTATAGCCTTAGGTATTTTGGCCAAATCGGCTCAATGTTGAATGTGCATTTTATCATGAAATATGAATCATTTGGACAACATACATCCCATGGACGCATTTTCCAATGACATTCGATGCCTTGGAGTGAATATTTGGTGATTTTAAGAACGGTCAAAAAACGCGCATGAAGGTAAGACTATAGCCTTAGGTATTTTGGCCAAATCGGCTCAATGTTGAATGTGCATTTGATCATGAAATATGAATCTTTTCGACAACATGAATCATGTGGAAGCATTTTCTAACAACTTTTGCTGCCTTGGGGTGAATATCAAGTGCATTCCTAAATGGTCAAAAACGTGCATGAAGGTAAGACTATAGCCTTAGGTATTTTGGCCAAATCGGCTCAATGTTGAATGTGCATTTTATCATGAAATTTGAATCTTTTGGACAACATGAATCATGGGGAAGCATTTTCCATTGACTTTCGATGCCTTGGAGGGAATATTGAGTGATTTTAAGAACGGTCAAAAAACGTGCATGAAGGTAAGACTATAGCCTTAGGTATTTTGGCCAATTTGGCTCAATGTTGAATGTGCACGTTATCATGAAATATGAATCATTTGCACAACATACATCCCATGGATGCATTTTCCAATGACATTCGATGCCTTGGAGTGAATATTTGGTGATTTTAAGGACGGTCAAAAAACGCGCATGAAGGTAAGACTATAGCCTTAGGTATTTTGGCCAAATCGGCTCAAAGTTGACTGTGCATTTTATCATGAAATATGAATCATTTGGACAACATGAATCATGTGGAAGCATTTTCTAACAAATTTTGCTGCCTTGGGGTGAATATCAAGTGTATTCATAAATGGTCAAAAAACGTGCATGAAGGTAAGACTATAGCCTTAGGTATTTTGGCCAATTTGGCTCAATGTTGAATGTGCATTTTATCATGAAATATGAATCTTTTGGACAACATACATCACATGGAAGCATTTTCCATTGACTTTCGATGCCTTGGAGGGAATATTGAGTGATTTTAAGAACAGTCAAAAAACGCGCATGAAGGTAAGACTATAGCCTTAGGTATTTTGGCCAAATCGGCTCAATGTTGAATGTGCATTTTATCATGAAATATGAATCATTTGGAGAAAATGAATCATGTGGAAGCATTTTCTAACAACTTTTGATGCCTTGGGGTGAATATCAAGTGCATTCATAAATGGTCAAAAAACGTGCATGAAGGTAAGACTATAGCCTTAGGTATTTTGGCCAAATCGGCTCAAAGTTGAATGTGCATTTTATCATGAAATATGAATCTTTTGGACAACATACATCACATGGAAGCATTTTCCATTGACTTTCGATGCCTTGGAGGGAATATTGAGTGATTTTAAGGACGGTCAAAAAACGTGCATGAAGGTAAGACTATAGCCTTAGATATTTTGGCCAAATCGGCTCAATGTTGAATGTGCATTTTATGATGAAATTTGAATCTTTTGGACAACATGAATCATGTGGAAGCATTTTCCATTGACTTTCGATGCCTTGGAGGGAATATTGAGTGATTTTAAGAACGGTTAAAAACGCGCATGAAGGTAAGACTACAGCCTTAGGTATTTTGGCCAAATCGGCTCAAAGTTGAATGTGCATTTTATGATGTATGTTGTCCAAAAGATTCATATTTCATCACATGGAAGCATTTTCTAACAGCTTTTGATGCCTTGGGGTGAATATCAAGTGCATTCATAAATGGTCAAAAACGTGCATGAAGGTAAGACTATAGCCTTAGGTATTTTGGCTAAATCGGCTCAATGTTGAATGTGCATTTTATCATGAAATTTGAATCTTTTGGACAACATACATCACATGGAAGCATTTTCTAACAGCTTTTGATGCCTTGGGGTGAATATCAAGTGCATTCATAAATGGTCAAAAAACGCGCATGAAGGTAAGACTATAGCCTTAGATATTTTGGCCAAATCGGCTCAATGTTGAATGTGCATTTGATCATGAAATATGAATCTTTTCGACAACATGAATCATGTGGAAGCATTTTCTAACAACTTTTGCTGCCTTGGGGTGAATATCAAGTGCATTCCTAAATGGTCAAAAACGTGCATGAAGGTAAGACTATAGCCTTAGGTATTTTGGCCAAATCGGCTCAATGTTGAATGTGCATTTTATCATGAAATTTGAATCTTTTGGACAACATGAATCATGTGGAAGCATTTTCCATTGACTTTCGATGCCTTGGAGGGAATATTGAGTGATTTTAAGAACGGTCAAAAAACGCGCATGAAGGTAAGACTATAGCCTTAGATATTTTGGCCAATTTGGCTCAATGTTGAATGTGCACGTTATCATGAAATATGAATCATTTGCACAACATACATCCCATGGACGCATTTTCCAATGACATTCGATGCCTTGGAGTGAATATTTGGTGATTTTAAGGACGGTCAAAAAACGTGCATGAAGGTAAGACTATAGCCTTAGGTATTTTGGCCAATTTGGCTCAATGTTGAATGTGCACGTTATCATGAAATATGAATCATTTGCACAACATACATCCCATGGACGCATTTTCCAATGACATTCGATGCCTTGGAGTGAATATTTGGTGATTTTAAGGACGGTCAAAAAACGCGCATGAAGGTAAGACTATAGCCTTAGGTATTTTGGCCAAATCGGCTCAATGTTGAATGTGCATTTTATCATGAAATATGAATCTTTTGGACAACATGAATCATGTGGAAGCATTTTCTAACAACTTTTGATGCCATGGGGTGAATATCAAGTGCATTCATAAATGGTCAAAAAACGTGCATGAAGGTAAAACTATAGCCTTAGGTATTTTGGCCAAATCGGCTCAATGTTGAATGTGCATTTTATCATGAAATTTGAATCTTTTGGACAACATGAATCATGTGGAAGCATTTTCCATTGACTTTCGATGCCTTGGAGGGAATATTGAGTGATTTTAAGAACGGTCAAAAAACGCGCATGAAGGTAAGACTATAGCCTTAGGTATTTTGGCCAAATCGGCTCAATGTTGAATGTGCATTTGATCATGAAATATGAATCATTTGGACAACATACATCACATGGATGCATTTTCCAATGACATTCGATGCCTTGGAGGGAATATTGAGTGATTTTAATAACGGTCAAAAAACGTGCATGAAGGTAAGACTATAGCCTTAGGTATTTTGGCCAAATCGGCTCAAAGTTGACTGTGCATTTTATCATGAAATATGAATCATTTGGACAACATGAATCATGTGGAAGCATTTTCTAACAAATTTTGCTGCCTTGGGGTGAATATCAAGTGCATTCATAAATGGTCAAAAAACGCGCATGAAGGTAAGACTATAGCCTTAGGTATTTTGGCCAAATCGGCTCAATGTTGAATGTGCACGTTATCATGAAATATGAATCATTTGCACAACATACATCCCATGGATGCATTTTCCAATGACATTCGATGCCTTGGAGTGAATATTTGGTGATTTTAAGGACGGTCAAAAAACGTGCATGAAGGTAAGACTATAGCCTTAGGTATTTTGGCCAAATCGGCTCAAAGTTGACTGTGCATTTTATCATGAAATTTGAATCTTTTCGACAACATGAATCATGTGGAAGCATTTTCTAACAACTTTTGATGCCTTGGGGTGAATATCAAGTGCATTCCTAAATGGTCAAAAAACGCGTATGAAGGTAAAACTATAGCCTTAGGTATTTTGGCCAAATCGGCTCAATGTTGAATGTGCATTTTATCATGAAATATGAATCATTTGGACAACATACATCCCATGGACGCATTTTCCAATGACATTCGATGCCTTGGAGTGAATATTTGGTGATTTTAAGAATGGTCAAAAAACGTGCATGAAGGTAAGACTATAGCCTTAGGTATTTTGGCCAAATCGGCTCAATGTTGAATTTGCATTTTATGATGAAATTTGAATCTTTTGGACAACATGAATCATGGGGAAGCATTTTCCATTGACTTTCGATGCCTTGGAGGGAATATTGAGTGATTTTAAGAACGGTCAAAAAACGTGCATGAAGGTAAGACTATAGCCTTAGGTATTTTGGCCAAATCGGCTCAATGTTGAATGTGCATTTTATCATGAAATATGAATCATTTGGACAACATACATCCCATGGATGCATTTTCCAATGACATTTGATGCCTTGGAGTGAATATTTGGTGATTTTAAGAACGGTCAAAAAACGTGCATGAAAGTAAGACTATAGCCTTGGGTATTTTGGCCAAATCGGCTCAATGTTGAATGTGCATTTTATCATGAAATTTGAATCTTTTGGACAACATGAATCATGTGGAAGCATTTTCCATTGACTTTCGATGCCTTGGAGGGAATATTGAGTGATTTCAAGAACGGTCAAAAAACGTGCATGAAGGTAAAACTATAGCCTTAGTTATTTTGGCCAATTTGGCTCAAGGTTGAATGTGCATTTTATCATGAAATATGAATCTTTTCGACAACATGAATCATGTGGAAGCATTTTCCATTGACTTTCGATGCCTTGGAGGGAATATTGAGTGATTTTAAGAACGGTTAAAAACGCGCATGAAGGTAAGACTATAGCCTTAGGTGTTTTGGCCAAATCGGCTCAATGTTGAATGTGCATTTTATCATGAAATATGAATCATTTGGAGAAAATGAATCATGTGGAAGCATTTTCTAACAACTTTTGATGCCATGGGGTGAATATCAAGTGCATTCATAAATGGTCAAAAAACGTGCATGAAGGTAAGTCTATAGCCTTAGGTATTTTGGCTAAATCGGCTCAAAGTTGAATGTGCATTTTATCATGAAATATGAATCTTTTGGACAACATACATCACATGGAAGCATTTTCCATTGACTTTCGATGCCTTGGAGGGAATATTGAGTGATTTTAAGAACGGTCAAAAAACGCGCATGAAGGTAAGACTATAGCCTTAGGTATTTTGGCCAAATCGGCTCAATGTTGAATATGCATTTTATCATGATATATGAATCATTTGGAAAACATACATCACATGGAAGCATTTTCCATTGACTTTCGATGCCTTGGAGGGAATATTGAGTGATTTTAAGAACGGTCAAAAACCGTGCATGAAGGTAAGACTATAGCCTTAGGTATTTTGGCCAAATCGGCTCAAAGTTGAATGTGCATTTTATGATGTATTTTGTCCAAAAGATTCATATTTCATCACATGGAAGCATTTTCTAACAGCTTTTGATGCCTTGGGGTGAATATCAAGTGCATTCATAAATGGTCAAAAACGCGCTAGAAGGTAAGACTATAGCCTTAGGTATTTTGGCCAAATCGGCTCAAGGTTGATTGTGCATTTTATGATGAAATTTGAATCTTTTGGACAACATGAATCATGTGGAAGCATTTTCCATTGACTTTCGATGCCTTGGAGGGAATATTGAGTGATTTTAATAACGGTCAAAAAACGCGCATGAAGGTAAGACTATAGCCTTAGGTATTTTGGCCAAATCGGCTCAAAGTTGACTGTGCATTTTATCATGAAATATGAATCATTTGGACAACATGAATCATGTGGAAGCATTTTCTAACAAATTTTGCTGCCTTGGGGTGAATATCAAGTGCATTCATAAATGGTCAAAAAACGTGCATGAAGGTAAGACTATAGCCTTAGGTATTTTGGCCAATTTGGCTCAATGTTGAATGTGCATTTTATCATGAAATATGAATCTTTTGGACAACATACATCACATGGAAGCATTTTCCATTGACTTTCGATGCCTTGGAGGGAATATTGAGTGATTTTAAGAACGGTCAAAAAACGCGCATGAAGGTAAGACTATAGCCTTAGGTATTTTGGCCAAATCGGCTCAATGTTGAATGTGCATTTTATCATGAAATATGAATCATTTGGAGAAAATGAATCATGTGGAAGCATTTTCTAACAACTTTTGATGCCTTGGGGTGAATATCAAGTGCATTCATAAATGGTCAAAAAACATGCATGAAGGTAAGACTTAGGTATTTTGGCCAAATCGGCTCAAAGTTGAATGTGCATTTTATGATGTATGTTGTCCAAAAGATTCATATTTCATCACATGGAAGCATTTTCTAACAGCTTTTGATGCCTTGGAGTGAATATCAAGTGCATTCATAAATGGTCAAAAAACGTGCATGAAGGTAAGACTATAGCCTTAGGTATTTTGGCCAAATCGGCTCAATATTGAATGTGCACGTTATCATGAAATATGAATCTTTTGGACAACATACATCACATGGAAGCATTTTCCATTGACTTTCGATGCCTTGGAGGGAATATTGAGTGATTTTAAGAACGGTCAAAAAACGCGCCTGAAGGTAAGACTATAGCCTTAGGTATTTTGGCCAAATCGGCTCAATGTTGAATGTGCATTTTATGATGTATTTTGTCCAAAAGATTCATATTTCATCACATGGAAGCATTTTCTAACAGCTTTTGATGCCTTGGGGTGAATATCAAGTGCATTCATAAATGGTCAAAAACGCGCAAGAAGGTAAGACTATAGCCTTAGGTATTTTGGCCAAATCGGCTCAAGGTTGATTGTGCATTTTATGATGAAATTTGAATCTTTTGGACAACATGAATCATGTGGAAGCATTTTCCATTGACTTTCGATGCCTTGGAGGGAATATTGAGTGATTTTAATAACGGTCAAAAAACGTGCATGAAGGTAAGACTATAGCCTTAGGTATTTTGGCCAAATCGGCTCAAAGTTGACTGTGCATTTTATCATGAAATATGAATCATTTGGAGAAAATGAATCATGTGGAAGCATTTTCTAACAACTTTTGATGCCTTGGAGGGAATATTGAGTGATTTTAAGAACGGTCAAAAAACGCGCATGAAGGTAAGACTATAGCCTTAGGTATTTTGGCCAAATCGGCTCAAAGTTGAATGTGCATTTTATGATGTATGTTGTCCAAAAGATTCATATTTCATCACATGGAAGCATTTTCTAACAGCTTTTGATGCCTTGGGGTGAATATCAAGTGCATTCATAAATGGTCAAAAACGTGCAAGAAGGTAAGACTATAGCCTTAGGTATTTTGGCCAATTTGGCTCAAAGTTGACTGTGCATTTTATCATGCAATTTGAATCTTTTGGACAACATGAATCATGTGGAAGCATTTTCCATTGACTTTCGATGCCTTGGAGGGAATATTGAGTGATTTTAAGAACGGTCAAAAAACGTGCATGAAGGTAAAACTATAGCCTTAGGTATTTTGGCCAAATCGGCTAATAGTTGACTGTGCATTTTATCATGAAATATGAATCTTTTCGACATCATGAATCATGTGGAAGCATTTTCCATTGACTTTCGATGCCTTGGAGGGAATATTGAGTGATTTTAATGACGGTCAAAAAACGTGCATGAAGGTAAAACTATAGCCTTAGGTATTTTGGCCAAATCGGCTCAAAGTTGAATGTGCATTTTATGATGTATGTTGTCCAAAAGATTCATATTTCATCACATGGAAGCATTTTCTAACAGCTTTTGATGCCTTGGGGTGAATATCAAGTGCATTCATAAATGGTCAAAAACGTGCATGAAGGTAAGACTATAGCCTTAGGTATTTTGGCCAAATCGGCTCAATGTTGAATGTGCATTTTATCATGAAATATGAATCATTTGGACAACATACATCCCATGGACGCATTTTCCAATGACATTCGATGCCTTGGAGTGAATATTTGGTGATTTTAAGAACGGTCAAAAAACGCGCATGAAGGTAAGACTATAGCCTTAGGTATTTTGGCCAAATCGGCTCAATGTTGAATGTGCATTTGATCATGAAATATGAATCTTTTCGACAACATGAATCATGTGGAAGCATTTTCTAACAGCTTTTGATGCCATGGGGTGAATATCAAGTGCATTCCTTAATGGTCAAAAACGTGCATGAAGGTAAGACTATAGCCTTAGGTATTTTGGCCAAATCGGCTCAATGTTGAATGTGCATTTTATCATGAAATTTGAATCTTTTGGACAACATGAATCATGGGGAAGCATTTTCCATTGACTTTCGATGCCTTGGAGGGAATATTGAGTGATTTTAAGAACGGTCAAAAAACGCGCATGAAGGTAAGACTATAGCCTTAGGTATTTTGGCCAAATCGGCTCAATGTTGAATGTGCATTTTATCATGAAATATGAATCTTTTGGACAACATGAATCATGTGGAAGCATTTTCTAACAACTTTTGATGCCATGGGGTGAATATCAAGTGCATTCATAAATGGTCAAAAAACGTGCATGAAGGTAAAACTATAGCCTTAGGTATTTTGGCCAAATCGGCTCAATGTTGAATGTGCATTTTATCATGAAATATGAATCATTTGGACAACATACATCACATGGATGCATTTTCCAATGACATTCGATGCCTTGGAGGGAATATTGAGTGATTTTAAGAACGGTCAAAAAACGCGCATGAAGGTAAGACTATAGCCTTAGGTATTTTGGCCAAATCGGCTCAATGTTGAATGTGCATTTTATCATGAAATATGAATCATTTGGACAACATACATCACATGGATGCATTTTCCAATGACATTCGATGCCTTGGAGGGAATATTGAGTGATTTTAATAACGGTCAAAAAACGCGCATGAAGGTAAGACTATAGCCTTAGGTATTTTGGCCAAATCGGCTCAAAGTTGACTGTGCATTTTATCATGAAATATGAATCATTTGGACAACATACATCACATGGAAGCATTTTCCATTGACTTTCGATGCCTTGGAGGGAATATTGAGTGATTTTAAGAACAGTCAAAAAACGCGCATGAAGGTAAGACTATAGCCTTAGGTATTTTGGCCAAATCGGCTCAATGTTGAATGTGCATTTTATGATGAAATTTGAATCTTTTGGACAACATGAATCATGTGGAAGCATTTTCCATTGACTTTCGATGCCTTGGAGGGAATATTGAGTGATTTTAAGAACGGTTAAAAACGCGCATGAAGGTAAGACTACAGCCTTAGGTATTTTGGCCAAATCGGCTCAAAGTTGAATGTGCATTTTATGATGTATGTTGTCCAAAAGATTCATATTTCATCACATGGAAGCATTTTCTAACAGCTTTTGATGCCTTGGGGTGAATATCAAGTGCATTCATAAATGGTCAAAAACGTGCATGAAGGTAAGACTATAGCCTTAGGTATTTTGGCTAAATCGGCTCAAAGTTGACTGTGCATTTTATCATGAAATTTGAATCTTTTGGACAACATACATCACATGGAAGCATTTTCTAACAGCTTTTGATGCCTTGGGGTGAATATCAAGTGCATTCATAAATGGTCAAAAAACGCGCATGAAGGTAAGACTATAGCCTTAGGTATTTTGGCCAAATCGGCTCAATGTTGAATGTGCATTTTATCATGAAATATGAATCATTTGGACAACATACATCCCATGGACGCATTTTCCAATGACATTCGATGCCTTGGAGTGAATATTTGGTGATTTTAAGAACGGTCAAAAAACGCGCATGAAGGTAAGACTATAGCCTTAGGTATTTTGGCCAAATCGGCTCAATGTTGAATGTGCATTTGATCATGAAATATGAATCTTTTCGACAACATGAATCATGTGGAAGCATTTTCTAACAACTTTTGCTGCCATGGAGTGAATATCAAGTGCATTCCTAAATGGTCAAAAACGTGCATGAAGGTAAGACTATAGCCTTAGGTATTTTGGCCAAATCGGCTCAATGTTGAATGTGCATTTTATCATGAAATTTGAATCTTTTGGACAACATGAATCATGTGGAAGCATTTTCCATTGACTTTCGATGCCTTGGAGGGAATATTGAGTGATTTTAAGAACGGTCAAAAAACGCGCATGAAGGTAAGACTATAGCCTTAGGTATTTTGGCCAAATCGGCTCAATGTTGAATGTGCATTTTATCATGAAATATGAATCTTTTGGACAACATGAATCATGTGGAAGCATTTTCTAACAACTTTTGATGCCATGGGGTGAATATCAAGTGCATTCATAAATGGTCAAAAAACGTGCATGAAGGTAAAACTATAGCCTTAGGTATTTTGGCCAAATCGGCTCAATGTTGAATGTGCATTTTATGATGTATTTTGTCCAAAAGATTCATATTTCATCACATGGAAGCATTTTCTAACAGCTTTTGATGCCTTGGGGTGAATATCAAGTGCATTCATAAATGGTCAAAAACGCGCAAGAAGGTAAGACTATAGCCTTAGGTATTTTGGCCAAATCGGCTCAATGTTGAATGTGCATTTTATGATGAAATTTGAATCTTTTGGACAACATGAATCATGTGGAAGCATTTTCCATTGACTTTCGATGCCTTGGAGGGAATATTGAGTGATTTTAAGAACGGTCAAAAAACGCGCATGAAGGTAAGACTATAGCCTTAGGTATTTTGGCCAAATCGGCTCAATGTTGAATGTGCATTTTATCATGAAATATGAATCATTTGGACAACATACATCCCATGGATGCATTTTCCAATGACATTCTATGCCTTGGAGTGAATATTTGGTGATTTTAAGAACGGTCAAAAAACGTGCATGAAAGTAAGACTATAGCCTTAGGTATTTTGGCCAATTTGGCTCAATGTTGAATGTGCATTTTATCATGAAATTTGAATCTTTTGGACAACATGAATCATGTGGAAGCATTTTCCATTGACTTTCGATGCCTTGGAGGGAATATTGAGTGATTTCAAGAACGGTCAAAAAACGTGCATGAAGGTAAAACTATAGCCTTAGTTATTTTGGCCAATTTGGCTCAAGGTTGAATGTGCATTTTATCATGAAATATGAATCTTTTCGACAACATGAATCATGTGGAAGCATTTTCCATTGACTTTCGATGCCTTGGAGGGAATATTGAGTGATTTTAAGAACGGTTAAAAACGCGCATGAAGGTAAGACTATAGCCTTAGGTATTTTGGCCAAATCGGCTCAATGTTGAATGTGCATTTTATCATGAAATATGAATCATTTGGAGAAAATGAATCATGTGGAAGCATTTTCTAACAACTTTTGATGCCATGGGGTGAATATCAAGTGCATTCATAAATGGTCAAAAAACGTGCATGAAGGTAAGTCTATAGCCTTAGGTATTTTGGCCAAATCGGCTCAAAGTTGAATGTGCATTTTATCATGAAATATGAATCTTTTGGACAACATACATCACATGGAAGCATTTTCCATTGACTTTCGATGCCTTGGAGGGAATATTGAGTGATTTTAAGAACAGTCAAAAAACGCGCATGAAGGTAAGACTATAGCCTTAGGTATTTTGGCCAATTTGGCTCAATGTTGATTGTGCATTTTATCATGAAATTTGAATCTTTTGGACAACATGAATCATGTGGAAGCATTTTCTAACAAATTTTGCTGCCTTGGGGTGAATATCAAGTGCATTCATAAATGGTCAAAAAACGTGCATGAAGGTAAGACTATAGCCTTAGGTATTTTGGCCAAATCGGCTCAAAGTTGACTGTGCATTTTATCATGAAATTTGAATCTTTTGGACAACATGAATCATGTGGAAGCATTTTCCATTGACTTTCGATGCCTTGGAGGGAATATTGAGTGATTTTAAGAACGGTCAAAAAACGCGCATGAAGGTAAGACTATAGCCTTAGGTATTTTGGCCAAATCGGCTCAATGTTGAATGTGCATTTTATCATGAAATTTGAATCTTTTGGACAACATGAATCATGTGGAAGCATTTTCTAACAACTTTTGATGCCGTGGGGTGAATAATAAGTGCATTCATAAATGGTCAAAAAACGTGCATGAAGGTAAGACTATAGCCTTAGGTATTTTGGCCAAATCGGCTCAATGTTGATTGTGCATTTTATCATGAAATTTGAATCTTTTGGACAACATGAATCATGTGGAAGCATTTTCCATTGACTTTCGATGCCTTGGAGGGAATATTGAGTGATTTTAATAACGGTCAAAAAACGTGCATGAAGGTAAAACTATAGCCTTAGGTATTTTGGCCAAATCGGCTCAATGTTGAATGTGCATTTTATGATGAAATTTGAATCTTTTGGACAACATGAATCATGTGGAAGCATTTTCCATTGACTTTCGATGCCTTGGAGGGAATATTGAGTGATTTTAATAACGGTCAAAAAACGTGCATGAAGGTAAAACTATAGCCTTAGGTATTTTGGCCAAATCGGCTAAAAGTTGACTGTGCATTTTATCATGAAATATGAATCTTTTCGACATCATGAATCATGTGGAAGCATTTTCCATTGACTTTCGATGCCTTGGAGGGAATATTGAGTGATTTTAATAACGGTCAAAAAACGTGCATGAAGGTAAAACTATAGCCTTAGGTATTTTGGCCAAATCGGCTCAAAGTTGAATGTGCATTTTATGATGTATGTTGTCCAAAAGATTCATATTTCATCACATGGAAGCATTTTCTAACAGCTTTTGATGCCTTGGGGTGAATATCAAGTGCATTCATAAATGGTCAAAAACGTGCATGAAGGTAAGACTATAGCCTTAGGTATGTTGGCAAAATCGGCTCAATGTTGAATGTGCATTTTATCATGAAATATGAATCATTTGGAGAAAATGAATCATGTGGAAGCATTTTCTAACAACTTTTGATGCCATGGGGTGAATATCAAGTGCATTCATAAATGGTCAAAAAACGTGCATGAAGGTAAGACTATAGCCTTAGGTATTTTGGCCAATTTGGCTCAATGTTGAATGTGCATTTTATCATGAAATATGAATCTTTTGGACAACATACATCACATGGAAGCATTTTCCATTGACTTTCGATGCCTTGGAGGGAATATTGAGTGATTTTAAGGACGGTCAAAAAACGTGCATGAAGGTAAGACTATAGCTTTAGATATTTTGGCCAAATCGGCTCAATGTTGAATGTGCATTTTATGATGAAATTTGAATCTTTTGGACAACATGAATCATGTGGAAGCATTTTCCATTGACTTTCGATGCCTTGGAGGGAATATTGAGTGATTTTAAGAACGGTTAAAAACGCGCATGAAGGTAAGACTATAGCCTTAGGTATTTTGGCCAAATCGGCTCAAAGTTGAATGTGCATTTTATGATGTATGTTGTCCAAAAGATTCATATTTCATCATATGGAAGCATTTTCTAACAGCTTTTGATGCCTTGGGGTGAATATCAAGTGCATTCATAAATGGTCAAAAACGTGCATGAAGGTAAGACTATAGCCTTAGGTATTTTGGCCAAATCGGCTCAATGTTGAATGTGCATTTTATCATGAAATATGAATCATTTGGACAACATACATCCCATGGACGCATTTTCCAATGACATTCGATGCCTTGGAGTGAATATTTGGTGATTTTAAGAACGGTCAAAAAACGCGCATGAAGGTAAGACTATAGCCTTAGGTATTTTGGCCAAATCGGCTCAATGTTGACTGTGCATTTTATCATGAAATATGAATCTTTTCGACAACATGAATCATGTGGAAGCATTTTCTAACAACTTTTGCTGCCTTGGGGTGAATATCAAGTGCATTCCTAAATGGTCAAAAACGTGCATGAAGGTAAGACTATAGCCTTAGGTATTTTGGCCAAATCGGCTCAATGTTGAATGTGCATTTTATCATGAAATTTGAATCTTTTGGACAACATGAATCATGGGGAAGCATTTTCCATTGACTTTCGATGCCTTGGAGGGAATATTGAGTGATTTTAAGAACGGTCAAAAAACGTGCATGAAGGTAAGACTATAGCCTTAGGTATTTTGGCCAATTTGGCTCAATGTTGAATGTGCACGTTATCATGAAATATGAATCATTTGCACAACATACATCCCATGGATGCATTTTCTAATGACATTCGATGCCTTGGAGTGAATATTTGGTGATTTTAAGGACGGTCAAAAAACGCGCATGAAGGTAAGACTATAGCCTTAGGTATTTTGGCCAAATCGGCTCAATGTTGAATGTGCATTTTATCATGAAATATGAATCGTTTGGACAACATGAATCATGTGGAAGCATTTTCTAACAACTTTTGATGCCATGGGGTGAATATCAAGTGCATTCATAAATGGTCAAAAAACGTGCATGAAGGTAAAACTATAGCCTTAGGTATTTTGGCCAAATCGGCTCAATGTTGAATGTGCATTTTATCATGAAATATGAATCATTTGGACAACATACATCACATGGATGCATTTTCCAATGACATTCGATGCCTTGGAGGGAATATTGAGTGATTTTAAGAACGGTCAAAAAACGCGCATGAAGGTAAGACTATAGCCTTAGGTATTTTGGCCAAATCGGCTCAATGTTGAATGTGCATTTTATCATGAAATATGAATCATTTGGAGAAAATGAATCATGTGGAAGCATTTTCTAACAACTTTTGATGCCTTGGGGTGAATATCAAGTGTATTCATAAATGGTCAAAAAACGTGCATGAAGGTAAGACTATAGCCTTAGGTATTTTGGCCAATTTGGCTCAATGTTGAATGTGCATTTTATCATGAAATATGAATCTTTTGGACAACATACATCACATGGAAGCATTTTCCATTGACTTTCGATGCCTTGGAGGGAATATTGAGTGATTTTAAGAACAGTCAAAAAACGCGCATGAAGGTAAGACTATAGCCTTAGGTATTTTGGCCAAATCGGCTCAATGTTGAATGTGCATTTTATCATGAAATATGAATCATTTGGAGAAAATGAATCATGTGGAAGCATTTTCTAACAACTTTTGATGCCTTGGGGTGAATATCAAGTGCATTCATAAATGGTCAAAAAACGTGCATGAAGGTAAGACTATAGCCTTAGGTATTTTGGCCAAATCGGCTCAAAGTTGAATGTGCATTTTATCATGAAATATGAATCTTTTGGACAACATACATCACATGGAAGCATTTTCCATTGACTTTCGATGCCTTGGAGGGAATATTGAGTGATTTTAAGGACGGTCAAAAAACGTGCATGAAGGTAAGACTATAGCCTTAGGTATTTTGGCCAATTTGGCTCAATGTTGAATGTGCATTTTATCATGAAATATGAATCTTTTGGACAACATACATCCCATGGACGCATTTTCCAATGACATTCGATGCCTTGGAGTGAATATTGAGTGATTTTAATAACGGTCAAAAAACGTGCATGAAGGTAAGACTATAGCCTTAGGTATTTTGGCCAAATCGGCTCAAAGTTGACTGTGCATTTTATCATGAAATATGAATCATTTGGACAACATGAATCATGTGGAAGCATTTTCTAACAACTTTTGATGCCTTGGAGGGAATATTGAGTGATTTTAAGAACGGTCAAAAAACGCGCATGAAGGTAAGACTATAGCCTTAGGTATTTTGGCCAAATCGGCTCAATGTTGAATGTGCACGTTATCATGAAATATGAATCATTTGCACAACATACATCCCATGGATGCATTTTCCAATGACATTCGATGCCTTGGAGTGAATATTTGGTGATTTTAAGGACGGTCAAAAAACGTGCATGAAGGTAAGACTATAGCCTTAGGTATTTTGGCCAAATCGGCTCAATGTTGAATGTGCATTTTATCATGAAATATGAATCATTTGGACAACATACATCCCATGGATGCATTTTCCAATGACATTTGATGCCTTGGAGGGAATATTTGGTGATTTTAAGAACGGTCAAAAAACGTGCATGAAAGTAAGACTATAGCCTTAGGTATTTTGGCCAATTTGGCTCAATGTTGAATGTGCATTTTATCATGAAATTTGAATCTTTTGGACAACATGAATCACGTGGAAGCATTTTCCATTGACTTTCGATGCCTTGGAGGGAATATTGAGTGATTTCAAGAACGGTCAAAAAACGTGCATGAAGGTAAAACTATAGCCTTAGTTATTTTGGCCAATTTGGCTCAAGGTTGAATGTGCATTTTATCATGAAATATGAATCTTTTCGACAACATGAATCATGTGGAAGCATTTTCCATTGACTTTCGATGCCTTGGAGGGAATATTGAGTGATTTTAAGAACGGTTAAAAACGCGCATGAAGGTAAGACTATAGCCTTAGGTATTTTGGCCAAATCGGCTCAATGTTGAATGTGCATTTTATCATGAAATATGAATCATTTGGAGAAAATGAATCATGTGGAAGCATTTTCTAACAACTTTTGATGCCATGGGGTGAATATCAAGTGCATTCATAAATGGTCAAAAAACGTGCATGAAGGTAAGACTATAGCCTTAGGTATTTTGGCCAAATCGGCTCAAAGTTGAATGTGCATTTTATCATGAAATATGAATCTTTTGGACAACATACATCACATGGAAGCATTTTCCATTGACTTTCGATGCCTTGGAGGGAATATTGAGTGATTTTAAGAACGGTCAAAAAACGCGCATGAAGGTAAGACTATAGCCTTAGGTATTTTGGCCAAATCGGCTCAATGTTGAATATGCATTTTATCATGATATATGAATCATTTGGACAACATACATCACATGGAAGCATTTTCCATTGACGTTCGATGCCTTGGAGGGAATATTGAGTGATTTTAAGAACGGTCAAAAAACGTGCATGAAGGTAAGACTATAGCCTTAGGTATTTTGGCCAAATCGGCTCAATGTTGAATGTGCATTTTATGATGTATTTTGTCCAAAAGATTCATATTTCATCACATGGAAGCATTTTCTAACAGCTTTTGATGCCTTGGGGTGAATATCAAGTGCATTCATAAATGGTCAAAAACGCGCAAGAAGGTAAGACTATAGCCTTAGGTATTTTGGCCTAATCGGCTCAAGGTTGATTGTGCATTTTATGATGAAATTTGAATCTTTTGGACAACATGAATCATGTGGAAGCATTTTCCATTGACTTTCGATGCCTTGGAGGGAATATCGAGTGATTTTAATAACGGTCAAAAAACGTGCATGAAGGTAAGACTATAGCCTTAGGTATTTTGGCCAAATCGGCTCAATGTTGAATGTGCATTTTATCATGAAATATGAATCATTTGGACAACATACATCACATGGATGCATTTTCCAATGACATTCGATGCCTTGGAGGGAATATTGAGTGATTTTAATAACGGTCAAAAAACGTGCATGAAGGTAAGACTATAGCCTTAGGTATTTTGGCCAAATCGGCTCAAAGTTGACTGTGCATTTTATCATGAAATATGAATCATTTGGACAACATGAATCATGTGGAAGCATTTTCTAACAAATTTTGCTGCCTTGGGGTGAATATCAAGTGCATTCATAAATGGTCAAAAAACGCGCATGAAGGTAAGACTATAGCCTTAGGTATTTTGGCCAAATCGGCTCAAAGTTGAATGTGCATTTTATCATGAAATATGAATCTTTTGGACAACATACATCACATGGAAGCATTTTCCATTGACTTTCGATGCCTTGGAGGGAATATTGAGTGATTTTAAGAACAGTCAAAAAACGCGCATGAAGGTAAGACTATAGCCTTAGGTATTTTGGCCAAATCGGCTCAATGTTGAATGTGCATTTTATCATGAAATATGAATCATTTGGAGAAAATGAATCATGTGGAAGCATTTTCTAACAACTTTTGATGCCTTGGGGTGAATATCAAGTGCATTCATAAATGGTCAAAAAACATGCATGAAGGTAAGACTTAGGTATTTTGGCCAAATCGGCTCAAAGTTGAATGTGCATTTTATGATGTATGTTGTCCAAAAGATTCATATTTCATCACATGGAAGCATTTTCTAACAGCTTTTGATGCCTTGGAGTGAATATCAAGTGCATTCATAAATGGTCAAAAAACGTGCATGAAGGTAAGACTATAGCCTTAGGTATTTTGGCCAAATCGGCTCAATATTGAATGTGCACGTTATCATGAAATATGAATCATTTGGAGAAAATGAATCATGTGGAAGCATTTTCTAACAACTTTTGATGCCTTGGGGTGAATATCAAGTGCATTCATAAATGGTCAAAAAACATGCATGAAGGTAAGACTTAGGTATTTTGGCCAAATCGGCTCAAAGTTGAATGTGCATTTTATGATGTATGTTGTCCAAAAGATTCATATTTCATCACATGGAAGCATTTTCTAACAGCTTTTGATGCCTTGGAGTGAATATCAAGTGCATTCATAAATGGTCAAAAAACGCGCCTGAAGGTAAGACTATAGCCTTAGGTATTTTGGCCAAATCGGCTCAATGTTGAATGTGCATTTTATGATGTATTTTGTCCAAAAGATTCATATTTCATCACATGGAAGCATTTTCTAACAGCTTTTGATGCCTTGGGGTGAATATCAAGTGCATTCATAAATGGTCAAAAACGCGCAAGAAGGTAAGACTATAGCCTTAGGTATTTTGGCCAAATCGGCTCAAGGTTGATTGTGCATTTTATGATGAAATTTGAATCTTTTGGACAACATGAATCATGTGGAAGCATTTTCCATTGACTTTCGATGCCTTGGAGGGAATATTGAGTGATTTTAATAACGGTCAAAAAACGCGCATTAAGGTAAGACTATAGCCTTAGGTATTTTGGCCAAATCGGCTCAATGTTGAATGTGCATTTTATCATGAAATATGAATCATTTGGACAACATACATCACATGGATGCATTTTCCAATGACATTCGATGCCTTGGAGTGAATATTGAGTGATTTTAATAACGGTCAAAAAACGTGCATGAAGGTAAGACTATAGCCTTAGGTATTTTGGCCAAATCGGCTCAAAGTTGACTGTGCATTTTATCATGAAATATGAATCATTTGGAGAAAATGAATCATGTGGAAGCATTTTCTAACAACTTTTGATGCCTTGGAGGGAATATTGAGTGATTTTAAGAACGGTCAAAAAACGCGCATGAAGGTAAGACTATAGCCTTAGGTATTTTGGCCAAATCGGCTCAATGTTGAATGTGCATTTTATCATGAAATATGAATCATTTGGAGAAATTGAATCATGTGGAAGCATTTTCTAACACATTTTGCTGCCTTGGGGTGAATATCAAGTGCATTCATAAATGGTCAAAAAACGTGCATGAAGGTAAGACTATAGCCTTAGGTATTTTGGCCAATTTGGCTCAATGTTGAATGTGCATTTTATCATGAAATATGAATCTTTTGGACAACATGAATCATGTGGAAGCATTTTCCATTGACTTTCGATGCCTTGGAGGGAATATTGAGTGATTTTAAGAACGGTCAAAAAACGCGCATGAAGGTAAGACTATAGCCTTAGGTATTTTGGCCAAATCGGCTCAATGTTGATTGTGCATTTTATCATGAAATTTGAATCTTTTGGACAACATGAATCATGTGGAAGCATTTTCTAACAACTTTTGATGCCGTGGGGTGAATAATAAGTGCATTCATAAATGGTCAAAAAACGTGCATGAAGGTAAGACTATAGCCTTAGGTATTTTGGCCAAATCGGCTCAATGTTGAATGTGCATTTTATCATGAAATTTGAATCTTTTGGACAACATGAATCATGTGGAAGCATTTTCCATTGACTTTCGATGCCTTGGAGGGAATATTGAGTGATTTTAATAACGGTCAAAAAACGTGCATGAAGGTAAAACTATAGCCTTAGGTATTTTGGCCAAATCGGCTAAAAGTTGACTGTGCATTTTATCATGAAATATGAATCTTTTCGACATCATGAATCATGTGGAAGCATTTTCCATTGACTTTCGATGCCTTGGAGGGAATATTGAGTGATTTTAATGACGGTCAAAAAACGTGCATGAAGGTAAAACTATAGCCTTAGGTATTTTGGCCAAATCGGCTCAAAGTTGAATGTGCATTTTATGATGTATGTTGTCCAAAAGATTCATATTTCATCACATGGAAGCATTTTCTAACAGCTTTTGATGCCTTGGGGTGAATATCAAGTGCATTCATAAATGGTCAAAAACGTGCATGAAGGTAAGACTATAGCCTTAGGTATTTTGGCCAAATCGGCTCAATGTTGAATGTGCATTTTATCATGAAATATGAATCATTTGGACAACATACATCCCATGGACGCATTTTCCAATGACATTCGATGCCTTGGAGTGAATATTTGGTGATTTTAAGAACGGTCAAAAAACGCGCATGAAGGTAAGACTATAGCCTTAGGTATTTTGGCCAAATCGGCTCAATGTTGAATGTGCATTTTATCATGAAATATGAATCATTTGGACAACATACATCACATGGATGCATTTTCCAATGACATTCGATGCCTTGGAGGGAATATTGAGTGATTTTAAGAACAGTCAAAAAACGCGCATGAAGGTAAGACTATAGCCTTAGGTATTTTGGCCAAATCGGCTCAAAGTTGACTGTGCATTTTATCATGAAATATGAATCATTTGGAGAAAATGAATCATGTGGAAGCATTTTCTAACAACTTTTGATGCCTTGGGGTGAATATCAAGTGCATTCATAAATGGTCAAAAAACGCGCATGAAGGTAAGACTATAGCCTTAGGTATTTTGGCCAAATCGGCTCAATGTTGAATGTGCATTTTATCATGAAATATGAATCTTTTGGACAACATACATCACATGGAAGCATTTTCCATTGACTTTCGATGCCTTGGAGGGAATATTGAGTGATTTTAAGAACGGTTAAAAACGCGCATGAAGGTAAGACTACAGCCTTAGGTATTTTGGCCAAATCGGCTCAAAGTTGAATGTGCATTTTATGATGTATGTTGTCCAAAAGATTCATATTTCATCACATGGAAGCATTTTCTAACAGCTTTTGATGCCTTGGGGTGAATATCAAGTGCATTCATAAATGGTCAAAAAACGCGCATGAAGG
The DNA here is from genome assembly GCF_015220715.1 of Pygocentrus nattereri. Classification (NCBI taxonomy): domain Eukaryota; kingdom Metazoa; phylum Chordata; class Actinopteri; order Characiformes; family Serrasalmidae; genus Pygocentrus; species Pygocentrus nattereri. The sequence continues at coordinate 39,048,445 of NC_051225.1, forward strand.
TAAGACTATAGCCTTATGTATTTTGGCCAAATCGGCTCAATGTTGAATGTGCATTTGATCATGAAATATGAATCTTTTCGACAACATGAATCATGTGGAAGCATTTTCTAACAACTTTTGCTGCCTTGGAGTGAATATCAAGTGCATTCCTAAATGGTCAAAAACGTGCATGAAGGTAAGACTATAGCCTTAGGTATTTTGGCCAAATCGGCTCAATGTTGAATGTGCATTTTATCATGAAATTTGAATCTTTTGGACAACATGAATCATGTGGAAGCATTTTCCATTGACTTTCGATGCCTTGGAGGGAATATTGAGTGATTTTAAGAACGGTCAAAAAACGCGCATGAAGGTAAGACTATAGCCTTAGGTATTTTGGCCAAATCGGCTCAATGTTGAATGTGCACGTTATCATGAAATATGAATCATTTGCACAACATACATCCCATGGACGCATTTTCCAATGACATTCGATGCCTTGGAGTGAATATTTGGTGATTTTAAGGACGGTCAAAAAACGCGCATGAAGGTAAGACTATAGCCTTAGGTATTTTGGCCAAATCGGCTCAATGTTGAATGTGCATTTTATCATGAAATTTGAATCTTTTGGACAACATGAATCATGTGGAAGCATTTTCTAACAACTTTTGATGCCTTGGGGTGAATATCAAGTGCATTCATAAATGGTCAAAAAACGTGCATGAAGGTAAAACTATAGCCTTAGGTATTTTGGCCAAATCGGCTCAATGTTGAATGTGCATTTTATGATGTATTTTGTCCAAAAGATTCATATTTCATCACATGGAAGCATTTTCTAACAGCTTTTGATGCCTTGGGGTGAATATCAAGTGCATTCATAAATGGTCAAAAACGCGCAAGAAGGTAAGACTATAGCCTTAGGTATTTTGGCCAAATCGGCTCAAAGTTGAATGTGCATTTTATCATGAAATATGAATCTTTTGGACAACATACATCACATGGAAGCATTTTCCATTGACTTTCGATGCCTTGGAGGGAATATTGAGTGATTTTAAGAACAGTCAAAAAACGCGCATGAAGGTAAGACTATAGCCTTAGGTATTTTGGCCAATTTGGCTCAATGTTGATTGTGCATTTTATCATGAAATTTGAATCTTTTGGACAACATGAATCATGTGGAAGCATTTTCCATTGACTTTCGATGCCTTGGAGGGAATATTGAGTGATTTTAAGAACGGTCAAAAAACGTGCATGAAGGTAAGACTATAGCCTTAGGTATTTTGGCCAAATCGGCTCAATGTTGATTGTGCATTTTATCATGAAATTTGAATCTTTTGGACAACATGAATCATGTGGAAGCATTTTCTAACAACTTTTGATGCCGTGGGGTGAATAATAAGTGCATTCATAAATGGTCAAAAAACGTGCATGAAGGTAAGACTATAGCCTTAGGTATTTTGGCCAAATCGGCTCAATGTTGAATGTGCATTTTATCATGAAATTTGAATCTTTTGGACAACATGAATCATGTGGAAGCATTTTCCATTGACTTTCGATGCCTTGGAGGGAATATTGAGTGATTTTAATAACGGTCAAAAAACGTGCATGAAGGTAAAACTATAGCCTTAGGTATTTTGGCCAAATCGGCTAAAAGTTGACTGTGCATTTTATCATGAAATATGAATCTTTTCGACATCATGAATCATGTGGAAGCATTTTCCATTGACTTTCGATGCCTTGGAGGGAATATTGAGTGATTTTAATGACGGTCAAAAAACGTGCATGAAGGTAAAACTATAGCCTTAGGTATTTTGGCCAAATCGGCTCAAAGTTGAATGTGCATTTTATGATGTATGTTGTCCAAAAGATTCATATTTCATCACATGGAAGCATTTTCTAACAGCTTTTGATGCCTTGGGGTGAATATCAAGTGCATTCATAAATGGTCAAAAACGTGCATGAAGGTAAGACTATAGCCTTAGGTATTTTGGCCAAATCGGCTCAATGTTGAATGTGCATTTTATCATGAAATATGAATCATTTGGACAACATACATCCCATGGACGCATTTTCCAATGACATTCGATGCCTTGGAGTGAATATTTGGTGATTTTAAGAACGGTCAAAAAACGCGCATGAAGGTAAGACTATAGCCTTAGGTATTTTGGCCAAATCGGCTCAATGTTGAATGTGCATTTGATCATGAAATATGAATCTTTTCGACAACATGAATCATGTGGAAGCATTTTCTAACAACTTTTGCTGCCTTGGGGTGAATATCAAGTGCATTCCTAAATGGTCAAAAACGTGCATGAAGGTAAGACTATAGCCTTAGGTATTTTGGCCAAATCGGCTCAATGTTGAATGTGCATTTTATCATGAAATTTGAATCTTTTGGACAACATACATCACATGGATGCATTTTCCAATGACATTCGATGCCTTGGAGGGAATATTGAGTGATTTTAAGAACGGTCAAAAAACGCGCATGAAGGTAAGACTATAGCCTTAGGTATTTTGGCCAAATCGGCTCAATGTTGAATGTGCATTTTATCATGAAATATGAATCATTTGGACAACATACATCACATGGATGCATTTTCCAATGACATTCGATGCCTTGGAGGGAATATTGAGTGATTTTAAGAACAGTCAAAAAACGCGCATGAAGGTAAGACTATAGCCTTAGGTATTTTGGCCAAATCGGCTCAAAGTTGACTGTGCATTTTATCATGAAATATGAATCATTTGGAGAAAATGAATCATGTGGAAGCATTTTCTAACAACTTTTGATGCCTTGGGGTGAATATCAAGTGCATTCATAAATGGTCAAAAAACGCGCATGAAGGTAAGACTATAGCCTTAGGTATTTTGGCCAAATCGGCTCAATGTTGAATGTGCATTTTATCATGAAATATGAATCTTTTGGACAACATACATCACATGGAAGCATTTTCCATTGACTTTCGATGCCTTGGAGGGAATATTGAGTGATTTTAAGAACGGTTAAAAACGCGCATGAAGGTAAGACTACAGCCTTAGGTATTTTGGCCAAATCGGCTCAAAGTTGAATGTGCATTTTATGATGTATGTTGTCCAAAAGATTCATATTTCATCACATGGAAGCATTTTCTAACAGCTTTTGATGCCTTGGGGTGAATATCAAGTGCATTCATAAATGGTCAAAAAACGCGCATGAAGGTAAGACTATAGCCTTATGTATTTTGGCCAAATCGGCTCAATGTTGAATGTGCATTTGATCATGAAATATGAATCTTTTCGACAACATGAATCATGTGGAAGCATTTTCTAACAACTTTTGCTGCCTTGGAGTGAATATCAAGTGCATTCCTAAATGGTCAAAAACGTGCATGAAGGTAAGACTATAGCCTTAGGTATTTTGGCCAAATCGGCTCAATGTTGAATGTGCATTTTATCATGAAATTTGAATCTTTTGGACAACATGAATCATGTGGAAGCATTTTCCATTGACTTTCGATGCCTTGGAGGGAATATTGAGTGATTTTAAGAACGGTCAAAAAACGCGCATGAAGGTAAGACTATAGCCTTAGGTATTTTGGCCAAATCGGCTCAATGTTGAATGTGCACGTTATCATGAAATATGAATCATTTGCACAACATACATCCCATGGACGCATTTTCCAATGACATTCGATGCCTTGGAGTGAATATTTGGTGATTTTAAGGACGGTCAAAAAACGCGCATGAAGGTAAGACTATAGCCTTAGGTATTTTGGCCAAATCGGCTCAATGTTGAATGTGCATTTTATCATGAAATATGAATCTTTTGGACAACATGAATCATGTGGAAGCATTTTCTAACAACTTTTGATGCCATGGGGTGAATATCAAGTGCATTCATAAATGGTCAAAAAACGTGCATGAAGGTAAAACTATAGCCTTAGGTATTTTGGCCAAATCGGCTCAATGTTGAATGTGCATTTTATGATGTATTTTGTCCAAAAGATTCATATTTCATCACATGGAAGCATTTTCTAACAGCTTTTGATGCCTTGGGGTGAATATCAAGTGCATTCATAAATGGTCAAAAACGCGCAAGAAGGTAAGACTATAGCCTTAGGTATTTTGGCCAAATCGGCTCAAAGTTGAATGTGCATTTTATCATGAAATATGAATCTTTTGGACAACATACATCACATGGAAGCATTTTCCATTGACTTTCGATGCCTTGGAGGGAATATTGAGTGATTTTAAGAACAGTCAAAAAACGCGCATGAAGGTAAGACTATAGCCTTAGGTATTTTGGCCAATTTGGCTCAATGTTGATTGTGCATTTTATCATGAAATTTGAATCTTTTGGACAACATGAATCATGTGGAAGCATTTTCCATTGACTTTCGATGCCTTGGAGGGAATATTGAGTGATTTTAAGAACGGTCAAAAAACGTGCATGAAGGTAAGACTATAGCCTTAGGTATTTTGGCCAAATCGGCTCAATGTTGAATGTGCATTTTATGATGTATTTTGTCCAAAAGATTCATATTTCATCACATGGAAGCATTTTCTAACAGCTTTTGATGCCTTGGGGTGAATATCAAGTGCATTCACAAATGGTCAAAAACGCGCAAGAAGGTAAGACTATAGCCTTAGGTATTTTGGCCAAATCGGCTCAAGGTTGATTGTGCATTTTATGATGAAATTTGAATCTTTTGGACAACATGAATCATGTGGAAGCATTTTCCATTGACTTTTGATGCCTTGGAGGGAATATTGAGTGATTTTAATAACGGTCAAAAAACGCGCATGAAGGTAAGACTATAGCCTTAGGTATTTTGGCCAAATCGGCTCAAAGTTGACTGTGCATTTTATCATGAAATATGAATCATTTGGACAACATGAATCATGTGGAAGCATTTTCTAACAAATTTTGCTGCCTTGGGGTGAATATCAAGTGCATTCATAAATGGTCAAAAAACGTGCATGAAGGTAAGACTATAGCCTTAGGTATTTTGGCCAATTTGGCTCAATGTTGAATGTGCATTTTATCATGAAATATGAATCTTTTGGACAACATACATCACATGGAAGCATTTTCCATTGACTTTCGATGCCTTGGAGGGAATATTGAGTGATTTTAAGAACAGTCAAAAAACGCGCATGAAGGTAAGACTATAGCCTTAGGTATTTTGGCCAAATCGGCTCAATGTTGAATGTGCATTTTATCATGAAATATGAATCATTTGGAGAAAATGAATCATGTGGAAGCATTTTCTAACAACTTTTGATGCCTTGGGGTGAATATCAAGTGCATTCATAAATGGTCAAAAAATGTGCATGAAGGTAAGACTATAGCCTTAGGTATTTTGGCCAATTTGGCTCAATGTTGATTGTGCATTTTATCATGAAATTTGAATCTTTTGGACAACATGAATCATGTGGAAGCATTTTCTAACAACTTTTGATGCCGTGGGGTGAATAATAAGTGCATTCATAAATGGTCAAAAAACGTGCATGAAGGTAAGACTATAGCCTTAGGTATTTTGGCCAAATCGGCTCAATGTTGATTGTGCATTTTATCATGAAATTTGAATCTTTTGGACAACATGAATCATGTGGAAGCATTTTCCATTGACTTTCGATGCCTTGGAGGGAATATTGAGTGATTTTAATAACGGTCAAAAAACGTGCATGAAGGTAAAACTATAGCCTTAGGTATTTTGGCCAAATCGGCTCAATGTTGAATGTGCATTTTATGATGAAATTTGAATCTTTTGGACAACATGAATCATGTGGAAGCATTTTCTATTGACTTTCGATGCCTTGGAGGGAATATTGAGTGATTTTAATAACGGTCAAAAAACGTGCATGAAGGTAAGACTATAGCCTTAGGTATTTTGGCCAAATCGGCTCAAAGTTGACTGTGCATTTTATCATGAAATATGAATCTTTTCGACAACATGAATCATGTGGAAGCATTTTCCATTGACTTTCGATGCCTTGGAGGGAATATTGAGTGATTTTAAGAACGGTTAAAAATGCGCCTGAAGGTAAGACTATAGCCTTAGGTATTTTGGCCAAATCGGCTCAAAGTTGAATGTGCATTTTATGATGTATGTTGTCCAAAAGATTCATATTTCATCACATGGAAGCATTTTCTAACAGCTTTTGATGCCTTGGGGTGAATATCAAGTGCATTCATAAATGGTCAAAAACGTGCATGAAGGTAAGACTATAGCCTTAGGTATGTTGGCAAAATCGGCTCAATGTTGAATGTGCATTTTATCATGAAATATGAATCATTTGGAGAAAATGAATCATGTGGAAGCATTTTCTAACAACTTTTGATGCCTTGGGGTGAATATCAAGTGCATTCATAAATGGTCAAAAACATGCATGAAGGTAAGACTATAGCCTTAGGTATTTTGGCCAAATCGGCTCAAAGTTGAATGTGCATTTTATCATGAAATATGAATCTTTTGGAGAAAATGAATCATGTGGAAGCATTTTCTAACAACTTTTGATGCCTTGGGGTGAATATCAAGTGCATTCATAAATTGTCAAAAACGTGCATGAAGGTAAGACTATAGCCTTAGGTATGTTGGCAAAATCGGCTCAATGTTGAATGTGCATTTTATCATGAAATATGAATCATTTGGAGAAAATGAATCATGTGGAAGCATTTTCTAACAGCTTTTGCTGCCTTGGGGTGAATATCAAGTGCATTCATAAATGGTCAAAAGACGTGCATGAAGGTAAGACTATAGCCTTAGGTATTTTGGCCAATTTGGCTCAATGTTGAATGTGCACGTTATCATGAAATATGAATCTTTTGGACAACATACATCACATGGAAGCATTTTCCATTGACTTTCGATGCCTTGGAGGGAATATTGAGTGATTTTAAGGACGGTCAAAAAACGTGCATGAAGGTAAGACTATAGCCTTAGATATTTTGGCCAAATCGGCTCAATGTTGAATGTGCATTTTATGATGAAATTTGAATCTTTTGGACAACATGAATCATGTGGAAGCATTTTCCATTGACTTTCGATGCCTTGGAGGGAATATTGAGTGATTTTAAGAACGGTCAAAAAACGTGCATGAAGGTAAGACTATAGCCTTAGGTATTTTGGCCAAATCGGCTCAATGTTGAATGTGCATTTGATCATGAAATATGAATCTTTTCGACAACATGAATCATGTGGAAGCATTTTCTAACAGCTTTTGATTCCTTGGGGTGAATATCAAGTGCATTCATAAATGGTCAAAAACGCGCATGAAGGTAAGACTATAGCCTTAGGTATTTTGGCTAAATCGGCTCAAAGTTGACTGTGCATTTTATCATGAAATTTGAATCTTTTGGACAACATACATCACATGGAAGCATTTTCTAACAGCTTTTGATGCCTTGGGGTGAATATCAAGTGCATTCATAAATGGTCAAAAAACGCGCATGAAGGTAAGACTATAGCCTTAGGTATTTTGGCCAATTTGGCTCAATGTTGAATGTGCACGTTATCATGAAATATGAATCATTTGCACAACATACATCCCATGGATGCATTTTCCAATGACATTCGATGCCTTGGAGTGAATATTTGGTGATTTTAAGAACGGTCAAAAAACGTGCATGAAGGTAAGACTATAGCCTTAGGTATTTTGGCCAAATCGGCTCAATGTTGAATGTGCATTTTATCATGAAATATGAATCTTTTGGACAACATGAATCATGTGGAAGCATTTTCTAACAACTTTTGATGCCATGGGGTGAATATCAAGTGCATTCATAAATGGTCAAAAAACGTGCATGAAGGTAAGACTATAGCCTTAGGTATTTTGGCCAAATAGGCTCAATGTTGAATGTGCATTTTATCATGAAATTTGAATCATTTGGACAACATGAATCATGTGGAAGCATTTTCTAACAACTTTTGATGCCTTGGGGTGAATATCAAGTGCATTCCTAAATGGTCAAAAAACGCGTATGAAGGTAAGACTATAGCCTTAGGTATTTTGGCCAAATCGGCTCAATGTTGAATGTGCATTTTATCATGAAATATGAATCATTTGGACAACATACATCACATGGAAGCATTTTCCAATGACATTTGATGCCTTGGAGTGAATATTTGGTGATTTTAAGAACGGTCAAAAAACGTGCATGAAGGTAAGACTATAGCCTTAGGTATTTTGGCCAAATCGGCTCAAAGTTGAATGTGCATTTTATGATGTATGTTGTCCAAAAGATTCATATTTCATCACATGGAAGCATTTTCTAACAGCTTTTGATGCCTTGGGGTGAATATCAAGTGCATTCATAAATGGTCAAAAACGCGCATGAAGGTAAGACTATAGCCTTAGGTATTTTGGCCAAATCGGCTCAATGTTGAATGTGCATTTTATCATGAAATATGAATCTTTTGGACAACATACATCACATGGAAGCATTTTCCATTGACTTTCGATGCCTTGGAGGGAATATTGAGTGATTTTAAGAACGGTCAAAAACGCGCATGAAGGTAAGACTATAGCCTTAGGTATTTTGGTCAAATCGGCTCAAAGTTGAATGTGCATTTTATCATGAAATATGAATCTTTTCGACAACATGAATCATGTGGAAGCATTTTCTAACAGCTTTTGATGCCTTGGGGTGAATATCAAGTGCATTCATAAATGGTCAAAAACATGCATGAAGGTAAGACTATAGCCTTAGGTATTTTGGCCAATTTGGCTCAATGTTGAATGTGCATTTTATCATGAAATATGAATCATTTGGACAACATACATCCCATGGATGCATTTTCCAATGACATTTGATGCCTTGGAGTGAATATTTGGTGATTTTAAGAACGGTCAAAAAACGCGTATGAAGGTAAGACTATAGCCTTAGGTATTTTGGCTAAATCGGCTCAAAGTTGACTGTGCATTTTATCATGAAATTTGAATCTTTTCGACAACATGAATCATGTGGAAGCATTTTCTAACAACTTTTGATGCCTTGGGGTGAATATCAAGTGCATTCATAAATGGTCAAAAACGCGCATGAAGGTAAGACTATAGCCTTAGGTATTTTGGCCAAATCGGCTCAAAGTTGAATGTGCATTTTATGATGTATGTTGTCCAAAAGATTCATATTTCATCACATGGAAGCATTTTCTAACAGCTTTTGATGCCTTGGGGTGAATATCAAGTGCATTCATAAATGGTCAAAAACGCGCATGAAGGTAAGACTATAGCCTTAGGTATTTTGGCCAAATCGGCTCAATGTTGAATGTGCATTTTATCATGAAATATGAATCATTTGCACAACATACATCCCATGGATGCATTTTCCAATGACATTCGATGCCTTGGAGTGAATATTTGGTGATTTTAAGGACGGTCAAAAAACGCGCATGAAGGTAAGACTATAGCCTTAGGTATTTTGGCCAATTTGGCTCAATGTTGAATGTGCATTTTATCATGAAATTTGAATCTTTTGGACAACATGAGTCATGTGGAAGCATTTTCCATTGACTTTCGATGCCTTGGAGGGAATATTGAGTGATTTTAATAACGGTCAAAAAACGTGCATGAAGGTAAGACTATAGCCTTAGGTATTTTGGCCAAATCGGCTGAAAGTTGAATGTGCATTTTATGATGTATGTTGTCCAAAAGATTCATATTTCATCACATGGATGCATTTTCTAACAGCTTTTGATGCCTTGGGGTGAATATCAAGTGCATTCATAAATGGTCAAAAACGTGCATGAAGGTAAGACTATAGCCTTAGGTATTTTGGCCAAATCGGCTCAATGTTGAATGTGCATTTTATCATGAAATATGAATCTTTTGGACAACATGAATCATGTGGAAGCATTTTCTAACAACTTTTGATGCCTTGGGGTGAATATTAAATGATTTTAAGAACGGTCAAAAAACGTGCATGAAGGTAAGACTATAGCCTTAGGTATTTTGGCCAAATCGGCTCAATGCTGAATGTGCATTTTATCATGAAATTTGAATTATTTGGACAACATACATCCCATGGAAGCATTTTCTAACAACTTTTAATGTCTTGGAGTGAATATTAAATGAATTATTGAATGGTCAAAAAACGCACACGAAGGTAAGATGCCTCATGTATGCTGGATGGGAAGTATAACACTGTTAGTAATATTCACTAAGGGCTTTTTTACATTTGTCAGGTGTGAACGCTTTATACCTGTCAAGTAAGTGATTCATGGGAAAAACCACACGTCTCATTGCGCATCCCTGTGAGCCCTGGATTAGTATGATGCTGCTGGCAGTGCACATGGGTCTTTCTCTATCTGGAGAGGGATTTCAGGTGGATACATAAATAAATAAATAAATAAACATGTTTCTTTCATTTCAAAACAAAGTAATCTTAATATGTCCATAAGTATCTCCTATTATTATATGTGCAAAAAGGAGCTTAATTTCAAACATACTGTATTTTACAGTTACTATTGTTTTATGAATATGGTGTAACTCCAGTGTCAGTGACTCCAGTGACATTTTGGTTAAAACTGAGGATTTTGTAAAATTGCTGACTTGTTGGCCGTCAGGTGACCTTGTATGATTTGTATGATTTAAAATCAGTAATAGAAGTGATATATGGCATTATTTTGACAATTTAAATTCCCAGCCATTAAAACACAAAACACCAGTGACACGCAGAAGTTATCAAAGCCATCAATAAATTAATGAAATATAATTAGCAGGTATGAACTCACCTTCTTGACCCAAAGAAGCAGTTTCATAGATTTGATATGACTGTGTTAAAATGTAATAAGAGTCCTGATAACACCAGTGACCAAAATCTCTTTGACCTGAATTTTTAAAATAAAATACATATTTTTATAATTCAGCGTAACGTTAATGATATATATTGAAAAAGTGAATATTTTATACATTTAGTTAAACCTCTTGAAACCTCTTCCTCACCAACCAAGGGAAAATAACATCAGAGCAGTCTCTCCTGCTTCTTCTAGCAGCTTGTCAGCACTGAACTCTCCACGTCATCGGCATGTTGTAACATCTGGCTCTGTACAGATGCTCATATTGTTCCTGCAGCATGAGCTGCTGCAAATAACAGATAAACAAAATAATAGAAATGTTTGTTTTTGGCACATGGATTGCATTATATCTGAGAAACCAATCAGAAAGATAACTAAGGTTATTAGTTTTCAACTGAGGTTATTATCACTGCTTTGACTCATAGATGTTACGAGTCTATTTTTGTGCAAAGCTGGAGTTTTTAACTCAAATGGTGGTAAATGTGAGCGTAACAGAGCACTTGTGTGCCTGTGAAGAAACCCAGACTCTGGTTTGAACTGCAGTAAACAAACCTGGTGTGAAAACAGCGGATGTTAGACAATATTTTAGACTTTTTTGTTTGCAATTTGTACAGACTAGAAGAATCACAGTATTAGTGATGCTTTATAAAGCTAGTAAAATGTTTATATTGTACTTGCACTGAACAAAAATATAAATGCAACACTTTTGTTTTTGCTCCCATTATTCATGAGCTGAACTCAAAGATCTAAGACTTTTTCTGTGTACACAAAAGGCCTTTTTCTCTCAAATATTGCTCACAAATGTGTCTAAATCTGCTAGTGAGCACTTTCTCCTTTGCCGAGCTAATCCATCCACCTCACAGGTGTGGCATATCAAGATGTTGATTAGGCAGCATGATTACTGCACAGGTGTGCCTTAGGCTGGCCACAATAAAAGGCCACTCTAAAATGTGCAGTTTTACTGTATTGAGGGAGTTCGGGGGGGGGGGGGGGGGAGGGAGTGTCCGAAAACCAGTCAGTACCTGGGGTGACCACCATTTGCCTCACACATCTCCTTCGCACAGAGTTGATCAGGTTGTTGATTGTGGCCTGTGGAATGTTCCACAAGGTCACTCCTTTTCAATAGCTGTGCGAAGTTGCTGGATATTGGCAGGAACTGGAACACGCTGTCGTATACGCCGATCCAGAGCATCCCAAACATGCTCAATGGGTGACATGTCCGGTGAGGATACTGGCCATGCAAGAACTGGGATGTTTTCAGCTTCCAGCAATTGGGTACAGATCCTCGCAACATGGGGCCGTGCATCATCATGCTGCAACATGAGGTGATGGTTGTGGATGAATGGCACAGCAATGGGCCTCAGGATCTCGTCATGGTAACTCCGTGCCATCAATAAAATGCACCTGTGTTTGTTGTCCATAACATACCATAACCCCACCACCACCACGGGCCACTCGATTCACAACGTTGACATCAGCAAATCGCTTACCCACACGATTCCATACACGATGCCATCTGCGAAACCAGGAAATTCATCCGTGAAGAGAACACCTCTCTAATGTGCCAGATGCCATCAATTGTGAATATTTGCCCAATCAAGTCAGTTACGACGGCGAACTGCAGTCCGGTGGAGACCCTGATGAGGACAATGACCATGCAGATGAGCTTCCCTGAGACCATTTCTGACAGTTTGTGCAGAAATTCTTTGGTTATGCAAACTGATTGTTGCAGCAGCTGTCTGGGTGGCTGGTCTCAGACGATCTCGCAGGTGAAGATGCTGGATGTGGAGGTCCTGGGCTGGTGTGGTTACACGTGGTCTACGGTTGTGAGGCCGGTTGGATGTACTGCTCCCTCAAAACCTGCAGCATCTGCGGCATCGTGCTGCACATTTTAGAGTGGCCTTTCATTGTGGCCAGCCTAAGGCACACCTGTGCGACAATCACACTCAGCTCATGAAAAATCGGAGCAAAATCAAAAGTGTTCTGTTTATATTTTTGTTCAGTGTATATTGTCAAACGGATCTGTGTGCTTTGTATCCATATATTACCTAAAATAAATCATCATCACTTTCATTCATGCACTGCCTTTCCCGTGCTCGAGGATGTTTTACAATCAACAATCCGTCATCCAGGTGGCCGGCCCAGGCAGCCACGTAGCTGCGATGTAGCATCGCTCAGGCAGCCGGCCCGACAGGCCTCACAGCTGCAGCGTAGCGCTGCTCATGCAGCTGAATGCTACCGGTCCAGACAGCCCCACAGCTGCAGTGCAGCATCAGCCAAGTAGTCGGCCCAGGCTGTGATGTCACGTCAATCAGGTCCCTGTCCAGAGAGCCCCATAGTTGCGATACAGCATCTCTCAAGTGGCCAGTCCAGGCCGCATCATAGCTGTGATGTAGTGCCATCCAAACAACCAGTCTAAGAAGCCCCTCAGCCACGGTTGGACAATCGCTCTGGGCCGCTATCTCGTGGATATTATTGCAAACTCCTCAGCCAGCAGGGAAACATTAAAATGAATGAAAACTGATGTAAAGCATCAGCCATACTGCTCCAGTGCACACACACACACACACACACACACACACACACACATGCATGCACAGGGTCTGTGTGTTCAGCCCTGTCAGTGTAATAATAGCTGAGTGATTGAGCCGGTGTACATAAGTGTGTGTGTGTGTGTGTCTGGCAGGCGTGTGTAAGCCCTGCGGTGGGATCCACACAGTCTTCGCCCGGTGGCGCTGCGGGTCCTGCAGGGCCGCTGATAATGCGGCTAAAGGTCAGAAAATGTCAAACTCCGTGTTGATGGCGCTACTTCAGCTCCATTTGCGGCCGGCGCAGCGATAGCCCCTTAAAGGCTGCATACACGTCCATATATGATGTGTATTCTTACCTTGTCTGTCGTTTATATTTATGCTATCACTCTCTGTCTCTTTTATAATCTTATTCTTGTAAGGCGCTTGGGTTCAGTGTTAGGGTGGGAATCACAGGGCATTTCTCAATGTCATACGACATGTTGCCCACGATAATGATGATATCATGGTGCTGCGATTCTGTGACACTCGATATATTGCAATACAATCCTGTATGATACATCACGATATCTGTGTAAGTGTAGAAAATAAAATACTCCTAAACAGGCAAATAGCAGAAATTACGTATGTATATTTATGTAATATGCATTTATTACAGCCAATTTCACAGAATCTTGGGTTCATCCACTTTAACACACATACACTAACCTTCATATTCAACTGAACCGCATGGGCCGAGCTCCTCGAATATAAACCCGCCAATAGACTTAGTAATATTGGTAGCCCTCAGGGACGTGGAAGCAAGTTTTGCTTTGAAAGCTGTCTTAATTGTAACTTCATCAATCTTAAGAACCATTTCATGGCGCAAAGAATCGTTTAATCACGTCAAGGGTTATTTGAGTGTTCATGGTTCTATATAGAGCCATTGTCTTTAGTGAAGGACCCTTAAAAACATCTTTTTTTAAGTGTGCATTATAAGCACGCTACTTTTCGTGCGAATAGAGTGTGAACACATGACCAGCTTGTAGAAATTTTCATTGCAAAATTCTTGTCATTTTGTTGCTGTCAGGATGTGTCTAAGGACATTAATCCAGTCTGAACCAGACTTCAGTGAGTAAAAGAGACACCAGGTGCATCAGGTTTGCAGGTCACTGTTCAAAATGCCAGACCAAATGACTGGATGCATTCAAATGTGGTGTTTCTCCTCTTCTGGTGGGTTGAATTCGGGCATGTTTTTGCCTCTCGCCTCAGCAGGGCCAATGCTTCTGCCCACTGAGTTCGGCCCCTTTTGTTCCTCTAAAAGCAGAGAAAGGAGCGAGTGGTTTGGCAGGAGGGCAGAGGCTTGGACAAAAGAGAGAAGAATGAGTGAGAGGAGGCCATTGGCTCGGCCCGTGAGACGGACACAGACACACACAAAGGGCAACTGCAGTCTGGAGTCTGATGTCAAGTCAAAACAATAATGAAAAATTATTGCTGTCCAAAAGTATCCAGACAGTTAAGCTGCATCCATTTACGACCTAAGAAAGCAATAAAACAGGACATTCTGGAACAGCTGCATAAGGCCTTCTCCACTCCCGTCCAGATATTTAACAAAACAGCCTTTACTCTGCTTTTATCCAGCTACTGAGAGCTGATTGGTTAGTGTTACTGCTACTGAGAGCTGATTGGTTAGTGTTACTGCTACTGAGAGCTGATTGGTTAGAGTTACTGCTACTGAGAGCTGATTAGTTAGCGTTACTGCTACTGAGAGCTGATTGGTTAGCGTTACTGCTACTGAGAGCTGATTGGTTAGCGTTACTGCTACTGAGAGCTGATTGGTTAGCGTTACTGCTACTGAGAACTGATTGGTTAGCGTTACTGCTACTGAGAGCTGATTGGTTAGCGTTACTGCTACTGAGAGCTGATTGGTTAGCGTTACTGCTACTGAGAGCTGATTGGTTAGTGTTGCTGCTACTGAGAGCTGATTGGTTAGTATTACTGCTACTGAGCGCTGATTGGTTAGTATTACTGCTACTGAGAGCTGATTGGTTAGTGTTACTGCTACTGAGAGCTGATTGTTTAGTGTTACTGCTACTGAGAGCTGATTGGTTAGCGTTACTGCTACTGAGAGCTGATTGGTTAGTGTTACTGCTACTGAGAGCTGATTGGTTAGTGTTACTGCTACTGAGAGCTGATTGGTTAGCGTTACTGCTACTGAGAGCTGATTGGTTAGCGTTACTGCTACTGAGAGCTGATTAACATCCTTAGTTTCAGAAAAAACACTGGAGTCTACACTTTTGGCTTTGACTTTTGGATAGCGTGTACCTGCTGGATTTTGGTGGACGCCGGCTCGTTTCAGTGTTTAGAGTCAGTGTCTATCTGCAATTTTAAGATAAAGATAAGATAAAAATCCACAAATATGAAAAACCATGCAGAAAAGTGTTCAGAGCATATACATTTTGCTATGGAACATTTTCACAAACAGACATGAGCATACCTTCCTTTCACAGCCCGAACAACGCGTCTCAGGAATCCAGTAATGTCCTTCAAATTACTTTGAAGAGAAAGAAAATATGAACATTTGAAGGAAAAAACCCACTATTTTAAATGAAACTGACATTTTTACTTCAGGCGTTTTTTTTTCCTTTTCATTTGTCAGCGGGTGATTCATACCTTGCGTTTGTAGCTGCGTCCTAACCCCATCTTTCTGAGGTTAATTGGCTCTCAGTCCAATTTCCTACACTCCTCTGGATTGTTGCTCCTCATTGCAACATCCAATCATGCAGCAATTTGTGTTTCATGCAAAAAATGCATTTCCTGTCCATGCACACAGAATTCAGGCTGAGCCGCTGAGCAGCTGTATAAACGTGTTTGGCTAGATTACCAACGTTAAAGCAAATAAAGAATCTGCAGGTTGAGCATTTCAGTCCTACACTCTCAAAAAAGTAAAGAAAATGGTCGGATATTGAACCAAGATAAAGAACCATTTGCATAATTAAAGGTTTCAATGCATCGTGAAATGGTTCTTTAGAATGATGGAGAATGTGTTGTAGGTGGTTCTGTAGAAAAAAGGGTTCTTCTATGGTTACAATCTTTACATTGTAATAACAGAAAAACTCATTTGGGTTCTATATAGAACCCTTTACAAAAAGCTTATATACAGAACTGTCTACAGCGTATTCTTAAAAACTCGTGATGCGAAAGGGTTCCTTTATAGAGCCATTTTCTTTGGAGTATAGTGTTCCTAATAATGTCCTTATAGTATATTGTTTGTAATAAAGTGCACGGTGGGTGTGTATCTCACAAATTTTGCCTTCTAAAGATAAAAAAAAAGTCTCTACTGTAATATTTCTATCATGTTTCATAATATTTCATAGCCATGATCGGAAAATTAAACCAGTGGTTTTGTCTAATACTTTTTTGGTCACTACATCTTTTTTAATCCTCTATTTTTATTTAAGTGATACTTTTTTAATCCCACAAACGGGAAATTCCACCTCCGCATTTAACCCAACTGTGAAGCGAAACACCACATACACACTAGTGAATACACACACACTAGGGGGCAGTGAGCACACTTGCCCAGAGCGGTGGGCAGCCCTATGCACGGCGCCCGGGGAGCAGTGGGGGGTTAGGTGTCTTGCTCAAGGACACCTCAGTCATGTGCTGTCGGCTCTGGGGATCAAACCGGCGACCTTCCGGTCACAGGGCAAATTCCCTGACCTCCAGTCCACGACTGTCAATATTTCATTTAGAGTAGTTTGTGCATCAGTCCAGCTGATCAGATTGTCTCCTAGGTGAGGTTTGATGCTCTGATGCAGACGGTTCGTTTTTAATGAAGCTTATATGCGTGGATGTGTAAAGTTTGCATGCTAATTAAGTTCTGATGTCGGCGTAAATCACTTTCACCTTCAAATTCGTTGTTGTGTTTAAAGTCACTTCTTGCTGAACTATATTGCCACTCTTCCCTTCACTGTTGGCTCATCTCCAAATTCAATAGGTGCGCGTTTGTGACCATTTGGACACCTGAAGGTCAAAAAGCGGATCATAGCTCACACTACGCCGCCCCCCCCCAAACCCCCCCCCCCCCGGCCCATTTGTGCGACACGTTTTACAGTCTGCCTCATTGTCCTCATCAAAGGACAACAGGATGTTATCAGTCTCTGGCAGACACATGTACCCACAATCCCTCTGCTTTATTTATTTATTTATTTATTTATCCTCCTAACATAATGCTTCATTACTCTTCACCCCTGGTCTTGCCCGGCTGGAGTTTAATACCGTTTTCTGTCTCTTTACCCAGCGAGAGGGATCTTATCGGACTCGGCCATATTTACTGTCCAGACGCGCAGTGTGAGTGTGTGAGTGTGTGTGTGTGTGTGTGTCCGTGTTGTGGAGAGGAATGCTTGCAGAGGGATGATTAGGGCAACTGTGTGGGCGAGAGACACTCAGTGAGAGTGGATTGGTGTGGGAGAGAGAATAAGGAGTAAGTGAAGGAATCAATGGAGAGCAACTTTAGAGCTGAAAACCTGAGGATGTTGGATGTAAATGACTTTTCTTATACAGTAACGGTTAAATGACTGTACACACCTGATTTAATGGGTTTTTTTATATCTTAACTTTGACTGCACAGTTAATTACATTTTATTTTCAATATATTTTTGGCTTCCAGCGTTTATGAAAACAGGATAATTTGAGAAATTCCCTTTCACAGTGATGCTCTTGTATTGTATTGTAATTGTAGGCGCCGATCTGCATCCGTATACCAACCGTTTCATATTCGGCTGCAAAATCCTCAAGCTCATTTCATGCTTAAATGCTTCTTTGCTTGGGGAAACGGTTCTTCAGATTGATGGAGAATGTGTAGATGTGTATGGAACTTGGGGCTGGGCACCGATCAACTGCATGTTCGATTATAAAGAGAGCAAAATTAGTTTGGATTTAGTGCCACATTGAATAAAAATCACTATGTTCATAGTTTTTCATAGTATTTCTTAAAATGTAGCACTAGTGGCTTTTTTTTCTCAGATCCGATGTCTGAAAAAATCAATATTGTGTCTTATATCACGATAATCTCTTAAAGTATCGCAATATTTTGTCACCCACACCTACTGGAGCTGCATGTGTATTGACATGGCACACCTCCATTTGCTTTGTTTCTGGGCTCTTCTACAACACAGGCATTTGAGGATCTCCAGCATTGTTGACATGAGAGCTCCCACTTAGTAACTCATCAAAAGAGGAAAACAGGGGAGGCCAATTTGTTGAGAGCATCACATATTTCTATTTGCAATGCAAACAACGAATGTACAGACTAGGTGAGCTGCAGAGACCTTGTGGATATAAGTGAGGATGGCCATGTTCCACTTACTCACCCCAGAGAGAGAGAGAGGGTCTAATTTGCTGTTTGGAGTTTGCTTCTTTAGTTTTATGCTGAAGACAAACTTTAGGTTTCAAGAAGGCTGCTGATACTGTTTTTAGCTGTCCGGGTTTAAAGATAACGTCGTGTCATCGTCAAGTGTGTGCGAGAAGATGAACGTCTCCACATGCTTTGAGACAGGTGTGCAGTTACTACATGGCAGATTGGTGCTTGTTAGCTGCATTAGCCTATCTCCAGTGCAAAAATAAAAGGGCAAAGTTCAGACCTCAAACATGTCTGTGCTGATTGACCACGTTTAGAACAAGTGGAGTATTGTGTATTGTGTATATTCGACTGTAGGCCTAACTATCACTTTAATGACGTCCCCTTTTTTAGCATCTCGTTCTTGCACCGGTGTTTCATCACGTTGTTGGTGTAGCAGAGATGATGCCTCTATGGAATGCGCCCAGAACTCAGCCCCAGCCTGTGGGAATACTAGGTGGTAAAAAAAATGACACCAGCAGGGATTTGGTGGGCCCTCGAGCTTTTATTCTCAGGGACACCACTTCAATTTAGCAACGAGTCGAAAGCAGAACTCTGGCAGGTAGAGCGGAAAACGCTGCTGTGTAAACAAGCTCTGCAGCAGCAGAGTCTTACCAGCCGGTCACTTTAGGAGGCAGAAGCTCACTGTGTGTATCTCCGGTGTGTTGACTGTGTGTGAGCTGGCTGAACATGGTGAAGATTGGAAACCCAAGACAGGAACCAGAAGACAGTAAACAGCAAACCCAGGCAGGAGTAGAAATAGCTTTTCATGTTCTTTACAGCACAGTTATAGAAAAGACCAGTCCAATCTAGAAAGGGATGTGAATTATTTTATGTTTTTCCATTATATAGTTGCTAACAGACACTGTTACAAAGCTGCTGGTCCAAAATTGTTCTTGTAGCCCTCTGATAAACGCTGGTTTAGGTGGGACAGCCTCAGGAAATTGTCCTTAGAGGATGAGGAAGAAACACTGAGATGAACCAAGACTCAAAATCTTCCATAGAGCATAAGGAAGAACGTAGATGTTCATAGAAATAGCCTTAAAGAATACCATAGAAACCACCACAAAGGTGGTTGATTTCCATATGAACTGGTGTAAAGAAAGTTGACATCCATGTAAAGGGAGTCCAGAAAAGGCCACCAAAAGGTTGGTGTCCATGAAAACAGTCATCAAGAATGCTGGCGTCCATAGAAACAACTGTAAAAGTTCTCAATAGAAAAAGCTGTGAAGAAAGCTGTATAGAAAAGGCCATAAAAGGCCGGTGTTCAGTTGCAAAGAAGGTTGGTGCCTGTAGAAACAGATGCAAGTTAAGATTATTTAATTAAGAGACCCTTATTGGTCCCACAACGGGGAAATTTCACCCATCCATGAAATGAAACACCACATACACACTAGTGAGCGCACACACTCACACACACACTAGGGGGCAGTGAGCACACTTGCCTGGAGTGGTGGGCAGCCCAATCCACAGCACCTGGGGAGCAGTTGGGGGTTAGGTGTGCTGCTCAAGGACACCTCAGTCATGTACTGTCGGCTCTGGGGATCAAACCGGCGACATTCCGGTCACCAGGCTGGTTCCTTAACCTCCATTTCATGCCATAAATACATAAATACAACCTTATTTCCAAAAAAGTCAGGACATTGTGTGAAATGTAAATTTAAAAAAATACAATGATGTGCAAATCATTTAATTTAAAATAGCACAAAGAACAATTAATAAAATGTTTTTTGGGAAGCCCATTTTGAATTTGATACCAATACCACATTCCAAAAAAGTTGGGACAGTAGGCATGTTTACCACTGTGATACATCACCTCTTCTTTTAACAACACTAAGTGTTTAGGAACTGAGGAGACCAACTGCTGTAGTCCATCCATCCATCCATCCATCCATCCTCAACTGCTTATCCGAGTCCGGGTCGCGGGGGCAGCAGCCTAAGCAAAGAGGCCCAGGCCAGCTCTTCTGGGGGAATACCGAGGCATTCCCAGTTGGGTGATATAATCCCTCCAACATGTCCTGGGTCTTCCCCGGGGACTCCTCCCCATCCGACATGTCTGGAACACCTCCCTAGGGAGGCGTCCAGAGGATCAACTGCTATAGTTTACAGGCGTCCAGAGACCAACTGCTGTAGTTTAAGGTGAAATGTTTTCCCATTCTTGTTTGATATAGGATTTCAGGTGCTCATCAGTTCGGGGTCTCCATCGTATTTTTCATTTTATAATGTGTCAAATGTTCTCAGGTCAGTTTATCACCCAGACTCTTTTAATACAGAGCCACTTTTGTAATACATGCAGAATGTGGTTTGATATTGTCTTGCTGAATAATCAAGGCCTCCACAGAGTAGCACAGGATCCATAGAAACAGCCTTAAAGATTGAGTTGGTGTCCATAGAAACAGTCATGAAGACCATTATAAAGGCTAGTATTCATGTAAACGGGTGTAAAATTTGGTGTCAGTAAAAACAGTTGTATGGCATTTAGCCTTGACGACCTGTCAGTAGAAACAGGTTGTTGTCCATAGAAACACACATAAAGAAGTTTATATAATTATATAGTTTATATATTATTATATATATAACACATACTAAAGAAGGCTGGTGTTCATAGAAATGGCTGTAAAGATGGTCATCATCCATAGAAACATCTGTAATGAAGGTTGGAGACCAAAGAAACAGCCACGGGGAAGGTTGATGTCCAAGCAATGGCCGTAAAGTAGAATGCTGTCCATAGACACAGGTGTAAAGGTTGTTTTATAGTATGTCTGATCATTTAATTATCATTGATATTAATACGTAGTGTCACCAGTGATTTCAAGTCAGTTTTTGAAACGGTGGCTCTGCTTCCGACGGATAGACTCACCGATGAGGACTTGGATTAGTCAGACAGCATGTGTTCTGATCTAATTTAATGCTTGACCTTGCTTTCAGCAGGTAGGTTATGTAAGTCATGTATATCAGGCGTACATTTTACGGCGCTCTGCAGAGGAGTGTTTGGATACGGCAGGCATGCAGGTGCGTAAGAGACGCTGAGAGTGAAAGCGCTCAGCACTGCTCTAATTAAAAAACACGATTGCCTAACGAGTTATGACAGCAAATTAATGCCTGTTGACATCGTCCTGCGTGTGAAGGTTATCTTAAGCATGCTGACATTTGACGGTCTAAATGCTTTTTCTCTGCTGCTGTGTTTTCCAAACGAACTCCATTTATAGACGAGTCAGGCTCATGTAGTAAAGCTGAAAGCCATCTCAGCCTCTCTCTCCTGATCAGAAACCTGTCATATCAGTCCTATCCAGCTGTATCTGTGTCATTGACTCTTAGAATGTTTGCACATGTGGCTAATTGAATCAAATTTAAAAATAATGATATCAAGCAAAATAAAAACCTTAGTTTCACAAAGTTTTTATGCTTGGTTGAGATGGAAGAGTTGGTTTGTCAATGCAGAAATCTTAAAATAGGAACAGGTTTGTTTATATATATTATATATAGGGAAGGAACGTTCAGTGGTTGACAGTGAAGTAGGACATCACATCATCTTGAGGAATTTGATGGAAGCACTACTGAACGTTTTTTGGAAATTGCTTAAAATTTGTGGAGCAAAAGGAAACCGAGCTTTACATTTACAGCTGTATGCAAAAACCTGAAGACTTCTGGAGAAGAAGTCTGGAGAAACATTGATATTTGAACTCAACAGCAAAACAAATATACCCCTCTTATTTTTATTATTTTATTTTTTCTTTTATTCATATTTAAAAGTGAATCACGTTTTATAATTTTGCGACTGTAAAGTACAGGACAATTGTACATTTTGCAATAATGCCATTCTGAGCTGACGTTTTATATCGGAGTTGGCCGGAAGTTTGAAGGAGGGTGATATGTAATTTGACTTGAATGCACAAATACTTTAATACAAGTTTTAACAATATGCCCCTCCCCTTCAGTGCTTCTTCAGAAGCTCCACAGCCAAATTCATAGAAACACATTGTTTTTTTTGTTTTTTTTTTTATCAAAGGGCTTTAAGCCCTTTGCAAACATTGTGCATACAATACCCTGATACAACAAAATGAACAACCACACAGCAAGTCATTTAGCTAACGGTAGCTTGACTCTGGCTTAGCAAGCTGACACTACAGTTGCTGCTGTGAAGCTAACCAGTTGCTATCACAAACATTAGTAAATTGGACAAAACATTATTGACCTACACTCCTAAAGATTGTTCCTTAAGGGTTCTTTAGTAATGGTAGTGGCTCTATAAAGCAGCATAAAAACGCTTTGCATGCTTAAATGGTTCTTTGCGTATGAAAAGTTCTTCAGGTTGATGGAGAATGTGTTGTATATGGTTCTTTTCTAGACCTTTTTGAAAAGGTTTTAGGGTTCTGCTGTTGTTTCAAACTTGTATATATTGATTCTATGAAACAGCAAAAATAAGTTAAACAGAAACAGAGCAGCCTCCTCATCCGTTTTCTTACCTTTCAACCCTCAATGAAGCTGAAGTCGGCTTCTTCTCTTGATGGCTTCTCATTCAGTTTTTCCTGTTCCAACTTAAATTCTGCACCAGTTACATTCTGGTGCTCCAGGCTCAGTTACATTTAGCCTCAGGCACCTGAATGTAACTGTTTCACAATTTAAGATGGAACGGGAAAATCTTAACAAGAAACTGAAGAATGGGAAGACAACTTAAGCCTTGAAACACTCACCTGATCTAAAAACTTTGCTCTGAATCTTTGTTCAGATCTTCTCCTCTTTGGCTGTTTCTTGCTCATTTCCCCTTCGTGGAGATGTATGGAGTTCAGCACCAGTGGTGGACAGTAACTGAGTAACTGAGTAAATGTAATTAGTCTCTGTACTTTAGTATTTTTGGTGTATCTGTACTGAAGTTTCTCCGTTCTGGGTGACTTTTTCCTTTCACTCCACTACATTTCAGAGTCTAATATCCGACTTTTTCCTCCTACATTTTGAGAAATCTGTCGTTCCTTTTGGTTTCTGTGTGTATAAAAACGTAACATGTCAAAACGAAAGAAGCACAAAGCCAGAGCACCAATCAGCTTTTTGCTAGTAAAAGGCTGGACCCCCTTTTGCCTTCAGAACTGCCTTAATTCTTCATGGCAGACTTTCAACAAGGTGTTGGAAACGTTCCTCAGAGATTCTGGTTGGTTATTTGAGTTCCTGTTGCCTTTCTATCATCTGGAACCAGTCTGCCCGTTCTCCTCTGACCTCTCACATCAACAAGGCATTTTCGTCCACACAACTGACCGCTCACTGGATATTTCCTCTTTTTCGGACTGTTCTCTGTGAACCCTAGAGATGGTTGTGTGTGAAAATCCCAGCAGATCAGCAGTTTCTGAAATACTCAGACCAGCCCGTCTGGCACCAACAACCACGCCACGTTCAAAGCCCCTTAAATCCCCTTTCTTCCCCCGTTCTGATGCTCGGTCTGCACTTCAGCAAGTCGTCTTGACCACCTCTACAGGCCTAAATGCAGTGAGTTGCAGCCGTGTGATTGGCTGATTAGCTATTTGTTAACAAGCAACTGAACCTAATAAAGTGGCCGGTGAGTGTAGCTCATCTGCTACTGTACAGTTTGTGTTGGTCATCCTGTAGTCCTTCATGATTAGAGTGGTCACAGGATGCTGTTGGCTGCATTTTTTTGGTTCTCTGTCCAGCAGCAACACTAAGGTGTTTAAAACTTGAGCAGCACTGCTGCATCTGATCCACTCACACCAGCACAACACACACCAGCACACCACCACCATGTCGGTGTTACTGCAGTGCTGAGAATGACCCACCACCCAAACAGTACGTGCTCTGTGAGGGTCCATGGGGGTCCTGACCACTGAAGAACAGGGTAACAGAGTATCAGAGAAACAGATGGACTACAGTCTGTAACTGTAGAACTACAAAGTTACACTATATGGTCAGTGGAGCTGATAAAATGGTCATTTTATGGCTGATGAGTTTTAAATGAGTTTGACTGCTACTGTATGTAGCTCTGGCTTTTTATTCCATACAGGAAGTCTTGTATGCGTATGATTGCTTGTGATTAACTGGTTGAAATGACCACACAGTGTAAAACTTTAACCCCATTTGTATATATTTACACATGTTTGACTGGATTTGCTGTCGTCTGACACTGCAATTGTCTGACAGACCATAAAAAGCTTTAAGGACCCGCTATTTAATGTGACCTGTGTGTTACGATGTGGTGTCACGGCCGCAGTAGGAGACAGTCCATCCATCCTCAGCTCATAAAACCTCTGTGTTGTGTATGAGCACTTCCTGCCAAGGCCTTCACAGCAGCCAGTTCATCATAATACTGTGTTTAAATTCGTGCAGCGTATAAAAGGCTTACTTTCATTAACTTTGTGAATGCAAATGGATTATTCTCTCAAACGTGACGACATACTGGCATCCAGGCATTAAATTACTGAAACTTTGCGTTTTCTCCTTTTGCAATATGCAAATAGTGACGCCTCTTGAATAATTAAAAGCAAACCTGAATGAGGAAATGCTCATTACTGCAACAGTGAGCAGTTAAAATAATTTTTTTCTAAGATTTTTTTGTATACAGTTGTCAAGACTAATTATTTTAAAGGTAGATATACCTTTACCTCATTTCTGCTGCAGATAATCATGTTCCCGGCAAGGCACAGCACCATCCATCCATACCACTGTAATTTATACACTGTAACCTAACCTGCTGTAAATTTAAAAACCTCTATTAGTAGCTCATATTTAGTGCGTTATTTCTTGATTAATATATATGCTTGTATATATACTCTCTTGTATTTTTAATGTTATATTTGGCATTCTTAGCGAGGAGCAAAGTAAGCTTTTCATTGTATATAAGGAAACTTGTTTCCTCTGTGCAAATGTCAATAAACACTTTGAACTTGATATATATATATATATATATATATATATATATATATATATATATATAAATAAGATTCAACAAGTAACAGTAAGGCAAACAATTTTTTTCAGATTTTTCTAAATTAGGGATAAATAAAGCAATAAAAAAAAAAAATACAATAGAAAAATGAACTTTTCGCTGTATCATATGGGGCTCCAACTGATCTACTAACTGATATGAACATTGTTTCTGTGTAATGATTATGATGCTCAAGTATTTCTGCACGTTTTGAGCCAATTTCACGAGAATGCTCCACATTATGGTAGACTACACTCTTAAAGATGGTTCTTTAGCAAAAAAAGTGGTTTAATATAGAAACATGAACACTCAACAAACCATTTGCATGCCTTAATACTTCTTTGCTTGGTCTAACGGTTCTTCAGATCAATCAAGTGTGCTGTACACGGTTCTAGATAGATCTTTTATGAAAAAGGTTCTATATAGCACCCGAAAATGGTTGCTACATAAACCCATCTACAGCGTACTCTGAAGAACCCTTCCATGCTGCAAAGAACCTTGCAAAAGGTTCTTTGAGTTCATGGTTCTTTATAGATCCATTTTCTTTGTTAAAGAACCCTTAAAGAAGTAAGGGGGTTCCCAGTGGAGAGTCTGTATTGACTATCAGTTTATGTCTAAGAACAAATGCAGGAGTGAATGCATCAGGCGTATAATTCGCTCTATAGACATGGACCTTATTGCTGCTTATGAGAACTCTTTGAAGTTTTAGTGTTGGTTGGTAACTAACATGCAGTTTAATATGGATTGTTTCTGACTCGAAGTTCACTAGAAGTGTAGAAACTGTGTGGAAAGTGTGGATTCTTTCCGTCCAGAGTCTCTAAATCAGAAAGGAGAAATTTTATGATGATCTGAATTTGATGGGAAGTCCTTTTGTTGTGTTCAGTTCAAAACAACCTTCACATTTTTGCTGTTTTTGTCATTAAAATGAACAGAAGTGCAGTCTCTAATCTGCCCATGCAGTAAATTAGAGAACGTACGAATGTACATTGGATGTAAATTAGTGACGTTAATTGCTTAGCTATGTAAATATGTAAATTGATTGTTTACAGGGGGTCCCCTATAGATAATATCTGAAGATAATCTGTTCGCTTGTTGCACTGTAAATAGTCATTCAGAGTGTTTTGATGTAAAATGCTTCACTGTACAGAAAGTTACGATGGTGGTGATGGGAACCAGGCGTCGCCATGACTACAACACAAATATAGACATTTTATTTACTATCCAGAACCACCAGAGAACCTAAACGTCTTCTAAATTTTTTTTTTTGTAATAGTTCATGTTTTCAATGGTAAATCTGGAAAAACGGGTGGGGGGGGGTGTTTTTGCCTCACCACTCCCTACATGTAGCCCTCTGCTATGAATGGATTAAAATAGTTTAACAAGACATTTTTGGCCAAAACTATCACAAAACTACTGTGAAACAGCAGTGAATTCATGACCATTTCACGTAGGAACTTTCTGTGAGGAGCTTTTAGAGGTGGACGTCTGGTTCCTATCACCACCACTGTGAACAGTTCTGGCTCTGTCAGTTTCTCTATAACAGAACATTTCACACCAAACCGCTCTAAATGACTCTGTTTACATCTTATCGATTTAATTACACAGAAATCATGAAAAATTGGTGGAGTTCCCCTTTATATAGTGTAGAAAAGTAATTTCAGTAACAGTGGCAACTTCTAAACAGTGATTTTTGACTTGGAAATCAGTGAAACCCTCTTCAGCTCCCTGGTAGTGGATCCCTGTAATTCTGTCATCTACTCCAGTTGAAAATGAGCACTAAGTGAAGCTCGTTTCTCTTTCTGTCATATTCAGGTCGGTTATGCAGCAGCGGGCCGATGACTCACAGGGAACCGCAGTGGAAACGGGACCGAGGGGTTTCTGCGCATGGAGAAACGGTGAGTTTTTAATTGGGGTAATGTCTGTGGGCCAGCACCACTTCGTTTTAATAGTGGGAGACGGGCACTGAAGTGTTGGCGCTGTGGGTAGGCAGTGCAGCTGTAATCGTGCTGATGAGCTATGATAATGTTATCAGAGCTAATTTGTACTTAGCCATGCCTGAAGTGAGTCTGCAGCTCTAAACTTTGAGGGAAAACAGGAGATTATCATTCAAACCAAAACGAGAGCCGTTGCTGAGCGTGATTTAGCCTTTAGGAGAAGACCAAACTCTTAAAGGGCCCATATCATGAGGAACTGCGTTCAGTGTAATACACAAACACTGTTAATGTGTCAAAAACACACACTTAATACAGTCCAGACACTAATCTGAGAAAACAGCACGATTCTACTGAATTCTGAAGTCACAAAAACCAAGTTATATACATCCACCTATTCAGCCTACAGCAGTCTTAGCCCCACCCACTCAGACTGATATTATAACGAGTGTTTCAGACCAGACAGCCAATCTGAGCACAGCTCATTTACATATGTCAGTCTTGCTGCATTAATAAAAACAGCCTGTTTAATTCAGAGTGGCTGGAAAATGGACAGTGTCTTTTTATTCATAACCTAAAACGTCAAAATGTAAATGGATTAAATGGACATAAACACATTTCCAGGAAACTGCAGGATATTGGCCCTTTAAAAATAAAGCTGCCAAAAAGATTTCACTGGAAAAAATAACACTTTTGGTACCCTAAAGAACCTCTGAGTGAGTGATTCTTTAGAACTGTATCTGTAACAATAGATCATATAATATCATTTATATGGTTCATTAGGCCAGTTAAAGGTCTTCCCTAGAACTGCACCAGTCTAACATGGCCAACCCTTTGTGAAAAAGTTCCATATAAACCCAAAGGGTTCTACATACCACCCAAAAGGATTCTTCTATTATTACGGTATCATGCTGGTAACAATAAAAAAAACCCCTTATGGGTTCTTTATAGAACCATATACAAGACATTCATGCATTTCATCAATCTGAAGAACCCTTTCATGTTGCAAAGCACCCACTGAGCGCTGCCAAGGGTTCCTAGAGTGTTTATGGTTCTGTATGTACATATTTCCTTTCTGTATGGACTGGTTTGAGTCTGCTGTTCTGATTTCGTTTGTTTTGACATCAAAAATTACAACAAGAGCGAAAATGTAAAGCAGTAACTTGAAATTCAAACCTTGATAAAATATCTCCTCATATCCTATACAGATTCCTATACTGATGCACTGATGTGGTCTGGATTGAAACACATAGAACCAACATATTCATTACTGTAAACAACAGATTCTGACTGCTTTTTGTATTTGCATTTGTTTTAATGTTATATTTACTGGTAATTTGCACAATGTTGTATATTTAACATATTAATATTTTGTGTATCTCGTTTTTAAGCACTCTCCTTTTGTTTTGTGTCTACACTTAAAAAAAAGCACACACTTTATCTTCGTGCTTTGAAGTAAATCTGATCAATACTCGCCTCCCATCGCTCTGGTAGTTCAAAGTGTGCTGGGTGTTTGATGCCGTGCTGAGGACAGCCTCCTCCGGCAGGTTTCGTTATTCTGTGGAGTTAAAAACACTTAGCCGTGCTGTTCCTGCCTGATCAATATTTTAAGTGTGGGCGTCCACGCTACCTGTGGCTGTTTTCTGAATTTTAATGCATTTATTCATGCTGATATTGATTATTTGAATGTCAATACGCACTTAATCCAGCTTGCATTGCTTGTCGACTATTTTTGAAGCAGCTTGCAAAAAACGAGATAAAATATGCACATTTATACACATTATTACTCACAGCCGTCTCTTGTGCTCAAATACTGCTTAAATAACAAACTTAAAAATCTTGGACGAAGCTTTCTGGGGGAATTAATAAGTAGCTTTGCATACATTTACATACAGCCTAGAACACAGTCGCCTTGACCTCAGGGTGGCATGACGATGGCAGTGATTATTAAATACTTATTTTAACTGTTGTTGCAACTTGATTTATTGTTTAACCCATTTAACAGCTGTCTTATCAAGTTAGTTAACATGAGTCTCACAGCAGCATTCACTTTTATACCACTGTATCTCCCAGCCCAAAGGCTGGCTTTGCACGGTGAAACTTTCATGCAACTAGTTGCATGTTGACTTGCATGCAACATATTTTCTGTACAATCTAACAGTTACATGCATCAATTCAAGTACCATCAAAGTTGGAAAGAAAGTGTTTCATGCAGTTTGAGTTGCATGCAACATATGTAATTGCATAGTTACACAAAAGCAATTCAAAACCATTAGGATTGCACGCAACACATTGTTACACCACTAGATAGCCAAATTAGCAGCTCGTGTTTTTTCCATTCTCACTATATAGTCCACAGGGTGTAATTGACATGTTTACATGATTTTTCATGTTAATCGTATCTATATGTCGGTCTTTTACGTGTGTATTTGGTGCTCTTTGCTGTATATTTGAGTTTTTAATTTGTTGTGTCTGCTGAGCCTTATTGTACTTGCTGTCTGGCTAATCCTGTCATATTCTGTTAGAAATGGTGCTTCAAGGGTTCTTTAGGAAAGAAAATGGTTCTATATGGAACCCTAAACACTAAAAGAACTCTTTGCATGATTAAAAGGTTCTTTGCATCATGAAATGGTTCTTCAGGTTGATGGAGAATGTGCTGTAGATGGTTCTCTGTAGAACTTTCTGAAAAGGGTTCTTCTATTGGGACAATGTCAAGCTTATTAGAACAGAAGAACCCTTTTTGGTGCTATTAGAGATAAAAAAAAATGGGAGAACCTCATTTTCAGTAATCCAACTTCTGCCATCCATTGATCTGGTGTGATCAGTCACTTGAAATGATATCAGCATTTTGATTGGCTGTTTCATAAAACGTGAAGTTGAGACGTTGAGTCTCATCACATTTTACAAGTGCAGTTCATTTTCATGTGGTTTTCAGGTTTCACCATGTAAAGCACTGATGAAAACTAGGCATCTGGGTGCAGCCTAGCTGAGTGAAGGGGCAGGTGTTATGAAATGGACACTCCTACTTGTAAATGCCATTTTTCCATCCGTCCATTTTCTAAGCCGCTTCTCCCTCAGGGTCGGGGGGTGCTGAAGCCTATCCCAACGGTCATCGGGCGGAAGGCAGGACACACCCTGGACAGGTCACCAGTCCATCGCAGGGCAGACAGACAGACACAGACAGTCACTCACACCCAGGGGCAGTTTAGCACGTCCAATCGGCCTGACTGCATGTCTTTGGACTGTGGGAGGAAACCGGAGAACCTGGAGGAACCCCACACAGACACGGGGAGAACATGCAAACTCCACACAGAGAGGACCGTGGCCGCCCGGCCGGGGAATCGAACCCAGGCCGTGCCATTTTTCATGAAGAGCTTATAAATTCTAAAGGCTGTAATTTTAGGGGGTTTCAGGGTTTTGTTAGAGGGCAGAGTGACAGACACTCAAAAACTGACTACAAAATATTGCAATACGCTATGATTACCCTATATTTTTAAAATTTGAGAATTGTTGCCGTTACTTAAATTGTATAGTTCTGGGAGTATAAGTCGTCTGTGAAGTGAGTACACACATTTTATATCTTTATGTCAAGTAAGGAGGGAATTAATAACCTAGCTCCATATATAACAAATACATTTTATCCCATGTAACCACTGTTTTATTTTCTCATTTACGTTGTGTTGATTCAATCGAGTGGTTTTAAAACGATATTTTCGTACATGTATTTATTGCAGTTTCTTTGGCTATTTCATGAAAACTTGCACAAAACGTTGTAGTGACTTTGTTTCAGGCAAGTTTCAGGTCAGTTTCAGGTGAGTTGCAGGAGGCTTAACCTAACAACACAGGCGAAATTTCATTTCATTTAATTTTCAAGCAACTAAAGTTACATAAAAGCCATCTTTAGGTGTTAATTAAACAGATTACTTAGTGGAGGGAAAACAGTTGGATGAAGTGGACAGTAAAAACTATTTAAAAGTGATCCCTGACCATCACCATGCGTTTAGGAGTCCTTTAGGCAGCTTTCATCCCATCTGCTCTGCTCCCTCATTCTGGCTGCACTCTTGTGTCCATCTATTTGCCCAATATAATTAGGTCCTTTAATGGCCAAAGAGGAAAAGCCCTGTTTCCAAATGCTGGCCAGAGAAATGGTCAGTTTTTCACGCTGCCCTAAGATGGCTTCACTGTCGCTCTGGGCTCCAGCCCATGAATTGTAGAGTATCCCTGAATCTCCATGGAAAATCATGACCAGCAGGATCCTGCTGAATTGGCTGTGAAGTGGATTAAAAGCTGCCCCGTCTGCTGACCACTGCTGTGAGCCATCTGCTTTGGAACCAGAGGCCAAATTGGGCTTTTGATGACATAAATAGGTTGTTTTCTTCACAACAGAACCTACAGTTTCACCATCCAGACACTTTATTTTGAGCTATATGTCAGCATCATCATTCAATAAGAGATTCCAAATGAGAGTTCAAAGCAAAACTGTAGTCGTTTCGCCCCCTACACTTCCTGTAGTGTATTACAGTCTGTCAGAGCGACTGTGTGGATCATATGAACATTAAAGAGCTTTTTAAATGAAACAGTAGAAGCCGTATCGCCCCCTACGCTTCCTGTAGTGAATTACAGTCTGTCAGAGTGACTGTGTGGATCATATGAACATTATAGAGCTTTTTAAATGAAACAGTAGAAGCCGTATCGCCCCCTACGCTTCCTGTAGTGTATTACAGTCTGTCAGAGTGACTGTGTGGATCATATGAACATTATAGAGCTTTTTAAATGAAACAGTAGAAGCCGTATCGCCCCCTACGCTTCCTGTAGTGTATTACAGTCTGTCAGAGTGACTGTGTGGATCATATGAACATTATAGAGCTTTTTAAATGAAACAGTAGAAGCCGTATCGCCCCCTACGCTTCCTGTAGTGTATTACAGTCTGTCAGAGCGACTGTGTGGATCATATGAACATTATAGAGCTTTTTAAATGAAACAGTAGAAGCCGTATCGCCCCCTACGCTTCCTGTAGTGTATTACAGTCTGTCAGAGCGACTGTGTGGATCATATGAACATTATAGAGCTTTTTAAATGAAACAGTAGAAGCCGTATCGCCCCCTACGCTTCCTGTAGTGTATTACAGTCTGTCAGAGCGACTGTGTGGATCATATGAACATTATAGAGCTTTTTAAATGAAACAGTAGAAGCCGTATCGCCCCCTACGCTTCCTGTAGTGTATTACAGTCTGTCAGAGTGACTGTGTGGATCATATGAACATTATAGAGCTTTTTAAATGAAACAGTAGAAGCCGTATCGCCCCCTACGCTTCCTGTAGTGTATTACAGTCTGTCAAAGTGACTGTGTGGATCATATGAACATTATAGAGCTTTTTAAATGAAACAGTAGAAGCCGTATCGCCCCCTACGCTTCCTGTAGAGTATTACAGTCTGTCAGAGCGACTGTGTGGATCATATGAACATTATAGAGCTTTTTAAATGAAACAGTAGAAACCGTATCGCCCCCTACGCTTCCTGTAGTGAATTACAGTCTGTCAGAGCGACTGTGTGGATCATATGAACATTATAGAGCTTTTTAAATGAAACAGTAGAAGCCGTATCGCCCCCTACGCTTCCTGTAGTGTATTACAGTCTGTCAGAGCGACTGTGTGGATCATATGAACATTATAGAGCTTTTTAAATGAAACAGTAGAAACCGTATCGCCCCCTACGCTTCCTGTAGTGTATTACAGTCTGTCAGAGCGACTGTGTGGATCATATGAACATTATAGAGCTTTTTAAATGAAACAGTAGAAGCCGTATCGCCCCCTACGCTTCCTGTAGTGTATTACAGTCTGTCAGAGCGACTGTGTGGATCATATGAACATTATAGAGCTTTTTAAATGAAACAGTAGAAGCCGTATCGCCCCCTACGCTTCCTGTAGTGAATTACAGTCTGTCAGAGCGACTGTGTGGATCATATGAACATTATAGAGCTTTTTAAATGAAACAGTAGAAGCCGTATCGCCCCCTACGCTTCCTGTAGTGTATTACAGTCTGTCAGAGCGACTGTGTGGATCATATGAACATTATAGAGCTTTTTAAATGAAACAGTAGAAGCCGTATCGCCCCCTACGCTTCCTGTAGTGTATTACAGTCTGTCAGAGTGACTGTGTGGATCATATGAACATTATAGAGCTTTTTAAATGAAACAGTAGAAGCCGTATCGCCCCCTACGCTTCCTGTAGTGTATTACAGTCTGTCAGAGCGACTGTGTGGATCATATGAACATTATAGAGCTTTTTCAATGAAACAGTAGAAGCTGTATCGCCCCCTACGCTTCCTGTAGTGTATTACAGTCTGTCAGAGCGACTGTGTGGATCATATGAACATTATAGAGCTTTTTAAATGAAACAGTAGAAGCCGTATCGCCCCCTACGCTTCCTGTAGTGTATTACAGTCTGTCAGAGCGACTGTGTGGATCATATGAACATTAAAGAGCTTTTTAAATGAAACAGTAGAAGCCGTATCGCCCCCTACGCTTCCTGTAGTGTATTACAGTCTGTCAGAGTGACTGTGTGGATCATATGAACATTAAAGAGCTTTTTAAATGAAACAGTAGAAGCCGTATCGCCCCCTACGCTTCCTGTAGTGTATTACAGTCTGTCAGAGTGACTGTGTGGATCATATGAACATTATAGAGCTTTTTAAATGAAACAGTAGAAGCCGTATCGCCCCCTACGCTTCCTGTAGTGTATTACAGTCTGTCAAAGTGACTGTGTGGATCATATGAACATTATAGAGCTTTTTAAATGAAACAGTAGAAGCCGTATCGCCCCCTACGCTTCCTGTAGAGTATTACAGTCTGTCAGAGCGACTGTGTGGATCATATGAACATTATAGAGCTTTTAAAATGAAACAGTAGAAACCGTATCGCCCCCTACGCTTCCTGTAGTGTATTACAGTCTGTCAGAGCGACTGTGTGGATCATATGAACATTATAGAGGCTTTTTAAATGAAACAGTAGAAGCCGTATCGCCCCCTACGCTTCCTGTAGTGTATTGCAGTCTGTCAGAGCGACTGTGTGGATCATATGAACATTATAGAGCTTTTTAAATGAAACAGTAGAAGCCGTATCGCCCCCTACGCTTCCTGTAGTGTATTACAGTCTGTCAGAGCGACTGTGTGGATCATATGAACATTATAGAGCTTTTTAAATGAAACAGTAGAAGCCGTATCGCCCCCTACGCTTCCTGTAGTGTATTACAGTCTGTCAGAGCGACTGTGTGGATCATATATATAATATATACACCTTATAGCCTTTTTTTGGAATTTTGTCATAGTTGACAATTATTAGTTATCTTGTGAAAAAACAATACTTTCACTGTCATACACGTTTTACATGGGACAAAAGTACTGCAGCGAAAGGAGGGCAGTAAATGACCACTGAAAACCGCTCAGTACACTCACATTGGGAGTTACTCATCTTTTGTGATTTTTATTCAAATTCACGAACTGTGAAGAGTGCAACTACATATATACAGTAAGGTGGTGATGAGCAGCAAAGTAAAATGGCTAAAATCAATATGAATAAGCATTTACTGGAACTCTTTGAAATAGTACACGTTATTTGTACGACAAACTCCTCACGCATCTACAAATCATAGGTTCGACCAGGGGCCGGATTCACAAAGGCGACTTTCAGAAAGACTTCTTAAATGTGTTTTTTCTTAATGTCATAATATTCTCCAAATAGCTTCTTAAGAATTCTCAACTATTTTCTGAAGAATAATTTGAAGAACAAATGTGATTCTTAAAAATATTGTTTTCTCAATCGTACAACAGACTCGCACTCGTCTCAGTAAGAGTTGACCAGGTGAGCATCTAAACATCACGGATGGTGCATCTGCTCCTTCTCCTCCTTCTTCATCACTTATTCATCACAATTATCATATTTCTAGTGAATTTTTCCCGTTGACTGTTTCTTCCTCCATCACCTTTCGTTCTTGTTTGCCAATTTTTTTAAATGCTGGTTTGATGTTTTTCCTCAAATCTACTCCTCTGAGTGGAGAAGCACGACAGTGGGCTTCATTCATCAAACGTTCTTAAGAAGAAATTTCCTCTTAAACCCACTTACGAGCCAATTGCATGCTTCAGTTGACGAACATGATATATGGTTATGTATAGAACTTTTTTGAAAAGGGTTCTATATCGCACCAGTAAGGGCTCTTCTGTTTTTACAGCCTTGACATAACAATAGCAGAACCCTTTGGGTTCTATACAGAACCATACACAACACATTCTCCATCCTTTAATCATGCAAATGTTTTTTTGAGCGTTCATGGTTCTATATACAGAAGTGGCTTTACTGAAGAACCCTAGAAGGACCATCTTTTGTAATAAAACATAAAATAAAAAATCTTCAGCTTCTACTTTGTGTACAGCTCGTCTAGCTAAGCCCCCGTTTGTTTCAATTATGGCATTTAAGTGCATTCTTATTTACTTCCTTCAAGTTTTTCTCTTTCCTTAAGAAAGCTTTCATGAATATGGCCCCTGATCCGTAACAATGGGAACTTCAACAGTGTAAAAGCACATGTTATGATTGGGTTCAAAACGGGGATCCTTCCCACATAAAAACCAAACAAAAAAGTAATAAAAAATTTTCAATGTTCAGTTCATCAGCATCAGCTCCAACATTTTTACAATATACATTACATCTCAGCCCCATATCAGTACAGAATGGCATACTTCGTTCAAAAACTGAAAACGATAATCATAAACAAAAAAATAAACAGTGGTTTTCAACTCCTGGGTTTCTCCTCTGCCTTCGTCCTGCAAATACACAGCTAAACAGATTAAGGCTGTGACATGAGAGTGATAAACAACAAAAAAACAAGCAAATACTTTAGAGTTTTTGTAATTTGCATAAATAAAATAACAGTGGGGGGAATGTATCCACACAGTATCTTTACAGAGGCCGAGTCTTTACACAGTATATACAAACAGGGACATCATTTTGCCGTCTATAAATAAATGCATAAACAAATAACCTTTTAATTTTGCATTTCAAGAACAGTAATTTTCATTCCATTACGACTCTAATCGTGTTTACATATAAAGACGCTGCATTCTTACAATTGGCGCTTGCGGTCAGTCTTTTCTGGACAAACTCGATCAGGCAAGGCTGTCCAGGCCTGCTGTTCTCGGGCCGGAGGAACAGCTCGAGCAAACTTGGGCTTCAGGTCTTTGACCAAGATCTTAAGCACATAGTGGCACGATGCATCATAACCAAAAGAGTGAAGACCCAGCTCCTCAGCACATACTCTGATGACTCTGAATGGCGATGAGGTTCTCTCTACACCCTGAACATCACACGTTCTGTGCAGGCAGAACAACCTAACATGCTAATCACGCAGAACCACACATTTCTTATCAGCAGGTACACTGTTAGAAGTTCTCTTTGGGAAATTCAGTGAATTCTGCACTCTGAGAAAGGATCGTTCTTCAGGGTTCTTTAGTAAAGATAAGGGCCTCAGTCACCTTGGGAAGAATTTTCCTCTTAAGACCCACTTTATGCAGTTTTGACAAGAACTCTGACTTTCACCAGTGTTTGCTTATGGGGGGTTTGTTCTTGGGTAAGAACTGAATCTACACACACTGTAGAGCACAAAGGTGAGAACAGTTCTACGCGTTAAGAACACGTCATGAATCTGACGCAGACCTTTTCCTAGGACCTTTCTCAAGAACACTTTTAAACTTAGGAAGATATTAGAGGATGAGGCCCAAAGGCTCTAAATAGAGCCATGGTCACTCAAAGAACCAATTGCATGCTTAAATTAAATTGATGTAGAACGTTGTACATGGTTCTATATAGCACCTTTCTGAAAGGGGTTCTTTAAGCACTGTTAAGGGCTCTGCTATTTCTGATATCAAAACAACAGCAGAATCATTTTGGTGCGATATAGAACCACATTCTCCATCAATAATGAAAGGGCTGTTCAGATTGATGGAGAATGTGCTGCAGATGGTTTTTATACCTTTTTGAATGGTTCTCTGTAGCACCAAAAGGGTTCTGCTGTTACAATGTCAAGCTTGTTACAATAGAAGAACCTTCATCAATCTGAAGAACCATTTCACCATGCAGAACCATTTAAGCATGCAGATGTTTTTTTGAGTGTTCATGGTTCTACACAGAACCAGGACTTTTATTGAAGAACCCTTGAAAAGCCACCTTTTTTATGGGTGTAATAAAACACTGATGGCAGGAACATTTGCAGAAAAAAATCCTCACGTTCTACTTTGTGTACAGCTTGACTAACCAAGCCTGAGGGTTTCTGACGGAGTTTCAGCTTCACAAAACCTACAATCTCTGGTGAAAAGGGTTCTACTGAAAAGGGGTTCTTTGATTTAAAATAATCTCTTTTTGGTGCTAGACAGAACCATTTTAAAAGGGTTCTTTAAAGAAACTTATGCAACACGTTCTCCATTAATCTTAAGAACCATTTCACCAAGCATGAAAAGGTACTATATATAACTGTGTTCTAAACAGAACCATTCACTTTACTAAAGCACCCTTGAAGAACCACCTTTTTTTTTTTTTAAGAGTGTAGCAAAAAGGTTTAGTATAGCACTGAAAAACTCAATAATGGAACCGTTTTTGATGGTACATAGAACATTTTTAAGGGTTCTTTAAACAAACTTATACAGCTCCATCACGGAGAAGAAACAACTGACCATGCAGAAAACTCTCCGAGTGCTCGTGGCCCTTAGGCTTTACTTTATATGAAGCTGCATATATACAGCTTTAAATTCGTCATATACATGCAGGCTTGTTTACTCTGAAAAGTAATGCTTCTCTCGTGATTGATGTTACAAGTCAACAAAAAAAGTGACCTCAAAAGGACCAGAGGGGTCCACCTCTGTCAGAAGGTGGTTGCTCATTGGTCGGGCCCTCGGCCCCGATTGGTCAAAGAGTAGTTTCCAGGATTAGACGGAACTCAGCTAAAACTCATTTGGGAAGGGACTAGTTTTC
The DNA here is from genome assembly GCF_015220715.1 of Pygocentrus nattereri. Classification (NCBI taxonomy): domain Eukaryota; kingdom Metazoa; phylum Chordata; class Actinopteri; order Characiformes; family Serrasalmidae; genus Pygocentrus; species Pygocentrus nattereri. Next base: position 39,086,985 of record NC_051225.1, read on the forward strand.
CATGGGAAGGTGGGTAATGCCAGTTTACCTCAGGATGTCTGATTTATATAGCATAATAAACCGGACAGTTCCGGTCCTAAAGTCTGATTGGATGAGCTGGGATGGAAGCCGTGGTGAAATGTGTGAGGTACGCACACTTCTGACCACATCACAACAACTGAACTCTGTATCACTGCTGTTAATGAATAATCATTGACTGTAATGCTGCTCGCATGGAGCACCAAGTGTACTAATAAAGTAAGAACCCGGTTCTGTTTAAACTGGAGGGGCTGACAACTTATTTTCTTAACTAGAACTAGGCTGGTCAGCTAGCTAACAGGCTAAAAGACAGCAAACTGCCTAAACAAGTCCATCATTAATATCACAGGCTTAAAGCATTAACTGTACAACTGCAGTCACTAAAGAATGCCACGTGAATGTCTTACATGCTTCAAATGTTTGTGTTTCAGTCAGAAGTCACGGTAACGCTTTATTTGAAGGCTACCTACATAAGGACTTCATAACACATTCATAAGTGCTGAATAATGTGTTTATGAAGCACTACTTGAACATTTATTAAGTGCTTATGTTGGTTCTCGCAACCTGATACAAGATGTTTTATGAAATAAATGACATTTTACTGATATAATAAGAATAAACGAACATATTTACAGCACTAAATATATTTAAAACACTATGCATAACTATTTATGTCAGCATTCTTAAGACGACATTGTACTGATATCAGGTGAAATATGCCTGGAAACCACCCCCTCTTCCCTCCATGGCATGGATCAGATGATTGATGCAATTATGTATAGGGTTTAAATGTTTAGTGCTGTAAATATGTTCAATGTTTATTCTTAATATGTCAGTACAAGTCATTTATTTCATAAAACATCTTATGTCAGGTTGCGAGAACCAACATAAGCATTTAATAAATGTTCAAGTAGTGCTTCATAAACACATTCAGCGCTTATGAATGCATCATAAAGCCCTTATGTAGGTAGCCTTCAAATAAGGTGTTACCGAAGTCACGTCAAACCTAGACTGAGTCTCAATCGACTTCATATTCCATAAATAGTGCGCCTGGGAAGTTTAGAAATTCTAGCTTCTGCATCCGATCAGTGCATCATTTATGGCGTGTGGATATGGCGGACTCATAAATTACTGTTTTTATTGACTTATTTTTTTAGCTATATTAAGCACTGTTGAGCTGCAGGATCCAGTGTTTAAACTCCTATGTAGTGCACTTTGTAGGGAGCAGGGAGCCGTTTGAGGCTCAGCCCCAGTGCGAGAATAGGGGCGTCTCTGGATTGGTGCTAAATAAGACTTGTGGTGGTAATGTGATGAACAAAAAGTACTCATAAAGCAAAGGTTTTGCATAAGGCAGTGCTGCGTCATCATTTGTTCATCGTTATACGACAGCAAGTTAAAATGTTCGTGAAATGACTTCAATACACAGCGATGGGCAACCGAACGTTCGCCTCATTCAGTGGTCCACGGTTGCTTGGCAACAATACCATACTCTAAAGGAACTACATTTCTTGGTGGAGTGCTTTTGTCGATTATTAGTGATCATAACTTTTAAATGTTAGCTATTATTCATGTTGACTGCCATTAAAATCAATAACCTAGTTGAGGCTGTCCATTACTGTGACTTTTTTCATGGGGAAGGGGGTTTTAGTGCATGTTGTACCTAAAAACACCCTGTGACAAAATCCCAGTAATGCATGGCCTCTAGTGGCTTACTGCTTTAATAAGTGACACAGATGGAGCAGCTGCTCGATTAACACACCACCTCCAGTCCAGAAAAGAGTAGAAAACATTTTAAAACATTTAATTTACCATTATTTCCTTCTGTTTTGCTGTGTTAAACGTCACTACGTCGCCCATTAGTTGGGAATCCACAGCCAAGTCAACTTCACCATATACAGACATTCTTCTGTGATTCTTACGTGTTCTGAGTTGTAGGCGTGAGGCAGGTCAGTGATCCATATCGGCCTGATTTTAGTCACAGGATATGACAGCGTCTTTACTGACATGTTGATTTGCATGGATTAACATAACCTGAGGTTATTTTTATGGCTCGTTTTGTAGAAGGTAAAAGGAGGCAGAATTCTCACTGTGCGCCGTGGGTAAAAATGACTGATGCGGTACATTCAGATGCACTAAAATCAGAGAAACGGCGGTTAAATATACATTACCCATCTCCTTATGTAAAACTAATCCCGTTGGAATACGGCTTGAGGTATAAATAGTGCTTTTTGTGAGACAGACCCCAAGTAGCTTTATTTATATAACCTATTAAACACATCGCTGTGCTTTGTTTTTGCTGTAATGTCGCTCTGCATGGCAGAATGAAGAGTAAAATGTCATCAAATCCCTTACAGGAACTTGAGCACGGGAGCAACACTAAAGCAGCTAAAGCCAGTGAACTTTCTGTTTAGCCTATTAGTCACATTTCTAAATGAGGCCAGAAACAGAAACACACTCAACGCAAATGACGGAGCTCAGCAATGCAAACGCTCAGTCCTTCTGTACAAACTCACCATCTGTCCTTACATTAACGTGGGGGTTAAAACACTCAGTAGATCCTCTCCGATTTGTCCTCTAGCGCCCCCTTCAGTACTGTTATTCCAACAAAGTCAAACAGCTGGACGTGGACAGCAGCTTTTATTGTAATTGAAAGGATAATGCGTCATCTTTTATATTTATGTAAAGCATCTTCGTCTGAGACTCAACGGCTCGTCTGCTATGCCAGTTTGGAGAGACTTGGCTGTTGCTATAGCGCCCCCTGTGGTAAGACTCAGGATGCAGCTCATGCTTGCATTGTGATGTGAAATGTGTTATGACACACTGTTGAATGTAACTAGCTTTGTGTCCTTCAGCTTGGCCAAAATCTCATTCAGCCTAACGATGGCGTCCTGGACAGCATTTCCAACCGCACACCAGTAGATAGGATGCATTTGTAGGTGGGGCATAAATGGTAAATTCACCTCGACACTCCTTATTTTGTGAATTTCAAATACAACATTCTGACAGTACAATTAACGGACACTGAATGAGGTGTTACACATATTAGAGAGAGAAGATCATTCAGTTAAAAAAACACTTAATTACATGATTTTTTCCTTACCACTGCAATATATATATATATATATATATATATATATATATATATAATATAATATATATATAATAGGCTAGTGAAAAGATCTTAAATCTAGTCAAAAAAACTTTCTAGACTGTGTTACTATTTGTACCATGTTCTCAATCTACTTACCAATATTAAATGTCTAGAAATATAATTCTTATTATTTATTATTCTAATAAAATATTCTTAAAACAATGAGAGATTATACTGACTAGATTTAAGATTTTCACTTTAAGCAAGAAAAGACGGTTCTTGATAGGTTCTTTAATTTATAACCTGTCATGCTTGGTAAAAATTACTGTTCATGTTGATGAAGAACGTGTTGTATATGGTTGTATAGAGAACCCTTGAAGAACCGTATTTTCTAAGTGTGCACATGATTACATATTATATATATATATATATATAAAATTTGCAGTACTTCGGGCTAAAATTCCTTCTTGCTCATAAGAACAGTAACCTGCGCACTAATGAAGTGTAGAGCGGTGCGGGCGAGTACAGGGCGTACAAAAGGACGGAAGAAAGCGTCAGGAAGCAGTGCGGTGCTGCGGGCCGCCGCTCCGTGGTCTTAATGAGCTTTCCAATAAGCAAACACGGCTGACCTCCTGTGAACTGTTGGCATATGAAAGCCTCCGTCATCTGTGTGAAGCGCCTTAATTACTCCTCCTTGAGCCGCCTCTGCCTGTCACACTTATCAGTCAGGATATGCTAATGCTCCTCACTCCCACCGCTTCAGCGTCAACAATTAGCAAAACACCTTTGGGATTAGTGGGCTGACACAAACGTACCAGTTTTTTCCCTGCAGTGACCTTCTAGGCTTAGTTTAAATAAAGACACGTGTTTAACCCTTAGAAGTCACAGTTATTGCCCATGACAACAGAAATCACAGTAGTTTTATATTTACACACCGTTTTTTGACTCATGGTTCTCTGAAACGAGAGGAGAGATCGTTTGGAAAGTGCAGATTCTAAAGTTTTAATCCAGACCAGATTATAGTTATTTTATTACAATTTGAATCTGATTGTTACTGTTGCCCGTGTGGTCTTGTTGTGTAGAATAGAAAACATTTTGATGTGAAACAAATCAGAAGTGTGAACTCTGTGAAATCTGCCCATACTTTTCATAGAATGAAATGAAAATGTAATTAAAATGTAATTTGTTGAATAACTACAGGACTGGGCAGAGTTTATTTCAACTCAAAATAGCCAAGTTATTGATTTTTCAGTGTTATCCACAAAGCAGATGACATGTATTTAGCAGAAAATTACACAGAAGCCTCAACAACTAAATAGATTATCAAAGATCACGTCACTGCCACTTGAACTCTTCCATCCTTCCAGTCCGTTAAAACCAGCCAGTTACGGCCGGTTTACAGAGATATTTGTGAGGAGATTAAATATAAAATAATCTAATCCGCTTGCACAAAAAAGGTTAAGGTCAAAGGAAAGCGAGTTTCCAAAAGAGGAAAATGGGGCTCCTAACAACCACCTGGAAGACCTGCTAGACACTAAAACTGCCCCAACCAGATAAACAGCACTAAAAGCTTCCGTCTTTGAGAGAGAGGAGAAGATCAAGCTGCTTCAGATCTGAAAACATCCACAGGTGTTTCTGTCCATCCTTCCACTGTGAGAAGACCACTCAGCGCTGTGGGTCTGAAAGGACGTGTAGCTGATCAAGAAGAACCTCACTGAGAAAAGGAGACGGACACATCAGACAAAGAAGCTGGACAGTGGACTGACCACCCCAGAGTCCAGACCTCAGCACCACTGAACGGGTTTGATTACTTCAGAAATTCATCTACCAGCTTCTGAGACTGAACTGTGGAAGCGTGTCTGCAGGTTCTCTGAGGAGCTTTAGATTTAGTTGGTGAGGCTTCAGTGTGAGAGTTAAAAATGCTTTCTGCTTTTTTTGACTAGAAACTAAATAAGCGAATGATCTATGAGTCTACGGCCCAGTCTCATTCCACCTCTTGCCCCCACCGCTCAGCCCTACCCCTACATTTTGTGTGATTCTTGTTGATACAGAGGGGTAGGGCAAAGTGTTAGAGCTACGGGATCAGAGGCTCACTCCAAATAGAGCGTTCTGAGAAAAAAAGATGACTGCACAAGAGACCAATCAGCTAAAATTTAGGATACATACATTTTATGATCTTAGCTTAATATCATTTCAATGCATTATGGTCCTTTTCTTCATAACAAGCATAAAAAAAAAATCACTAGTAGTGCTGATGTCTCGGGTAGCTAGCTAAATTTCCCGTTCCACCTTAAATGGTGCAGCAGTTATATTCTGGCAACTCAGAACTGCTACACAATTTAAGGTGGAACGGGACAATTCAAACAAGAAGCTGAATAGCTGACCTCAGCTTCATATACTGAAGATTTAGGGACGGGTAGTAATAAGTTTACCCTCCTCTGCTGTCACTGCAGACTGGCAGGGTCGCTAGTAGCTGTTAATGAAGCAACGCTCGTTTTATTTAAGGTCCCATTTCGGAGGGAAGATTTCAACCCTCCAAGGGACAAGGTGAGAACCGAAAACGAGCGGTAGGGGTAAAATATAAGAAATGGGACTGAGCCTAGGTGTGTTGCTTATTTGGAAAGTCAAACACATGAAGCTGTTATTATGCCGTTACATAATCTAATATATAACAAAACAATAACAACTCTGGATTTCTAAAGGTTAAACCATCATGTTGTGGCCCTTAACATGTGAAAGTGCAGCAACTTTAGAAAAGCGTGAGAGAGTAAGCGTGTCGCGTTGCCCAGAAATGATCCAGCACATCATTACTCCACCAAACGACGACGTGAAAAATGTTTTGTTTCGGACAGGACGATGGCTACTGTACAAATCTCGGACAGTTCACAGTCCACCAGTGTTGCTCGGTTTGTCCAGAGACTTTTTGTTCCTGATTTTAGGACACACACACACACACACACACGTACATACACACACACACACACACGCACAAGTGGAGAGTGGCTGGATGCCCGTGGGACTCCTGGTATAATAAGATTTCTCTTCAGTCTTAGTGTTTTAGTTCAAAGGCCACTGCCTCTCCTCCTGCGAAGCCTTTGGCAACAGTCTGCTCCCATCTGCTTCAACAGAAATGGTGCAAAATGGGGGTTAAAAAAAAAAAACAAAAGAAAACAAAAATCATTCTGGATAAAGAGGGAACTGGCGGTAACAGTGGGTCTGGAAAGAGGAAAAAACAGAAAAAAAACAAAAAAACTCCCGAGGCTTCTGATGATCCGTGGAGTCCAGGAGGTACGAAGCGGGCCAAAGAAAAGGAATATACGCTGGCTAGTTGTTCTGGAGGCAGTCCAGCTCCACTGAGCAGCAGATGCTGCCGTTCTGCCCAAACAGCAGGAGAGGAAAGGATAAGGTGAGGTATATTGGTGAGGTACACAACAAAAGCCAAGAAATATCGCCATCTGTCAGCTCTATTGGCAATATATTCCGTCCCAATCGATAGTTCACCCTCTTGTGTTAACTGTAAAGCACCATTTTAATGGACGCCTACAACTGCACTCACACCAGCACCTATAACTGCTGACACTCGTCAATACATGTTGATTTAATAGTTCAGTAAGGCTTCTGTACAGTTAGAGATGTGCAGAGATCTCCAAAATGAAAATGTAAATAATGTAAGTCAATGGAACCAGACTGTGCGCACATACACCATATTTCCAGTATATATACTGTATTCGCTCGTCTGCCTTCACACGCATATGAACTTGAGTGACATCCCATTCTTAATCCATAGGGTTTAATATGATGTCGACCCACCCTTTGCAGCTATAACAGCTTCAGCTTTTATGGGAAGGCTTTCCACAAGGGTTAGGAGTGTTTATGGGAATTTCTGACCATTCTTCCAGAAGAGCATTTGTGAGGTCAGACACTGATGTTGGACGAGAAGGCCTGGCTCACAGTCTCCACTCTAATTCATCCTAAAGGTGTTCTATGGGGTTGAGGTCAGGACTCTGTGCAGGCCAGTCAAGTTCCTCCACACCAAACTGGCTCATCCACGTCTTTATGGACCTACTTTGTGCACTGGTGGTGCAGTCATGTTGGAACAGGAAGGGGCCGTCCCCAAACTGTTCCCACAAAGTTCTTGGAGCTGAAGCTTTAAGAGTTCCTTTCACTGGAACTAAGGGGCCGAGCCCAACTCCTGAAAGACAAGCCCACACCACCAAACTTTACACTTGGCACAATGCAGTCAGACAAGTACCGTTCTCCTGGCAACCGCCAAACCCAGACTCGTCCATCAGATTCCCAGATGGAGAAGCGTGGTTGGTCACTCCAGAGAACTTGTCTCCACTGCTCTAGAGTCCAGTGGCGGCGCTTTACACCACTGCATTCCACGCTTTGCATTGCGCTTGGTGATGTAAGGCTTGGATGCAGCTGCTCGGCCATGGAAACCCATTCCATGAAGCTCTCTATGCTGTTATTGAGCTGATCTGAAGGCCACATGAAGTTTGGAGGTCTGTAGTGATTGACTCTGCAGAAAGTCGTTGACCTCTGCGCACTATGCCCCTCAGCATCCGCTGACCGCTCTGTCATTTTACGTGGCCGACCACTTCGTGGCTGAGTTGCTGTCATTCCCAATCACTTCCACTTCGTTATAATCCCACTGACAGTGGACTGTGAGTGAATATTTAGTAGTGAGGAAATTTCACGACTGGACTGAAGAATGCGACCCATTCTTTCACTAATGTCTGTGGAAGCAGTCTGCAGGACTAGGGCCTTGGCTTTATACAGCTGTGGCTATGGAAGTGACTGGAACACCTGAATTCAATTATTTGGATAAGTGAGTGAAAACTTTTGGAAATATATAACTAAGCAAATGGGTAAGAGACTCCCATTGGATAATTACTGCATGGGTGATTATCTTTCAGCTGGCAACAAGTTATTTAACTGATGCAATGAGTAGCTTCTCATTTGTTAAACAACGTCGAAAGACACATCCTGTGGTTGTGGAAAAAATGTTAATCCAAAAGTGGAAGGATGGTGGGGAAACATCTTCAAGGAAGGAATATGGTTGGAAAAAAATCTTGATTGATCGTGATCGGCGATCACTTAAAGGTTTGGTGAAATCAAATCGTAGAAAAAACAACAGTAGAACTCTGGGATATGTCTAATAGTGAAAGTAAGAGCATCGCCACAAAGGGATTGGGACTAAACAGCTGTGTAGCCTTAAGAAAACCGGCTAACCGACTCTGGAGCAATGGAAGAAGGTCATGTGGTCTGATGATTCCAGATTTACCCTGTTCCAGAGTGATGGGCGCATCAGGGTGAGAAGAGAGGAGGCTGAAGTGATGCACCCATCATGTCTACTGCCTACCGTAAAAGCCTGTGGGGGCAGTGCTGTGATCTGGGGTTGCTGCAGTTGGTCAGGTCTGGGTTCAGCAATGGTATGAGGTCAGCTGACTACCTGAATATAATGAACGACCAGGTTATTCCATCAATGGATTTTTCCTTCCCTGATGGCACAGGCATATTCCAAAATGACTGCCAGGATTCATCGGGCTCAAAATTTGAAAGACTGGTTCAGGGAACATGAGACATCTTTTTCACACATGGACTGGCCACCACAGAGTCCAGACCTGAACCCCACTAAGAATCTTTGGCATGAGCTGGAGAACTTTGCGCAGTGGTCCAAATCTCCCATCATCAGTACAAGATCTCTGGGAAAAATTAATGCAATTCTGGACAGAAATAAATGTGACGTTGCAGAAGCTTGCGGAAACAACGGCACAGCGAGTGCGTGCCATAATCAAAGCTAAAGGCAGTCCAACGAAATATTAGTATGTGTGTGTGTATAAAAAAAATTTATATATATATATATATATATATATATATATATATATGTGTGTGTGTGTGTGTGTGTGTGTGTATTTTATATATATACACACACACACACAGTGATGTTTGAAAGTTTGTGAACAAGTCCTAAAAGTAGATAAAGAGAACCCAGTTAAACAAATTACACAAAAATATTATACTTAGTCATTTGTTTATTGAGGAAAATGATCCAATGTTACAGATCTGTGAGTGGCAAAAGTCTGTGAACCTGTAGGACTAGCAGTTCATTTGAAGGTGAAATTAGAGTCAGGTGTTTTCAATCAATGGGATGACAATCAGGTGTGAGTGGGACCCTGTTTTATTTAAATAACAGGGATCTTTCAAAGTCTGCTCTTCACAACACGTTTATGGAAGTGTATCATGGCCCAAACAAAGGACCTCAGAAAAAGAGTTGTTGATGCTCATCAGGCTGGAAAAGGTTACAGAACCTTCTCTAAAGAGTTTGGACTCCACCAAACCACAGTCAGACAGATTGTATACAAATGGAGGAAATTTAAGACCATTGTTTCCCTCCCTCCTTTGCTAAAGATCACGTGGACAAGCCAGAAGGCTATTGGAAGAAATGTTTTATGGATGGATGAGACCAAAATAGAACTTTTTGGTTTAAATGAAAAGCCTTATGTTTGGAGAAAGGAAAACACTGCATTCCTGCATGAGAACCTTATCCCATCTGTGAAACATGGTGGTGGTAGTATCATGGTTTGGGCCTGTTTTGCTGCATCTGGGCCAGGATGGCTTCCCATCATCGATGGAACAATAAATTCTGAATTATATCAGAGAATTGTAAAGGAAAACGTCAGGACATCTGTCCATGAACCGAATCTCAAGAGAAGGTGGGTCATGCAGCAAGACAACGACCCTAAGCGCACAAGTCGTTCTACCAAAGAAGGTTAAAGAAGAATAAAGTTAATGTTCTGGAATGGCCAAGTCAAAGTCCTGACCTTAAACCCATCGAAATGTTGTGGAGGGACCTGAAGCAGCAGTTAATGTGAGGAAACCCACCAACATCCCAGAGCTGAAGCTGTTCTTTACTGAGGAATGGGCTAAAATTCCTCCAAGCCGCTCTGCAGGACTGACCAACAGTTACCGGAAACGTTTAGCTGCAGTTATTGCTGCACAGGGGGGTCACACCAGATACTGAAAGCAAAGGTTCACAGACTTTTGCCACTCACGAATATATAATATTGGATCATTTTCCTCAATAAACAAATCACCAAGTATAATATTTTTTGCGTGATTTGTTTAACTGGGTTCTCTTTATCTACTTTTAGGACTTTTATCTATGTTTTAGGTCATATTTATGCAGAAATATAGTTTACAAACTTTCAAGCACTTTCGGACTCTCACACTATTGGCTAACTAGTCCATAATATGTTTATATTATGACTTCCCAGTGACTATCGCTTCATAGTTCATTTCTAATGAAGTACTTCTACTTCGCTACTTTAGTAACTAACCAATTCAGAGTAAAAATAAATAGGCTTTTTTATCTCACGAAGCCTGTTAAATTTAAAAGATTCAGTTCTGAAAGAAAATCAAAACAGAGCAGCTACCAAAAACTCTTCAGCCCTGATGAGTTCAGAGACGTGACGTTTAGTGGAGAAAGAAAGAAGAGAATGTTACTGGAACACACTTTACCCAAACTTTCATCATTCTTCGTTTACAACTGAACTAAAGTAAATGCCGTTACCATCAGCTGCTATATCTACCTCCTGAAACCTGCCAACATCTCAGCTTTCACAATTCCGCCTCTGTCCTGAAGGGGCAGCCTTTAGCTGCTCTGTTGTTCTGTTTTTCAACACTTACTGTCCTAAACAGTAATCTGATCAGACTGCATGAGGGTAGGAGTTTTGCTGCATGCATGCTGTACAAGGATAAAACATATTCCCTCTCTCGTCGGAATTTTATATATATTGCTGTTGTCGGAAGAAAACCTCATCTCCAAATGAGTTTAATGGAAGTCAGTGGAACCAGACTTCATTCCGAATCATTTATGTTTCTTTTAGTCCATTCATCATGAAATTTAGACACAATGTAAAGGGGAAGAGGTATTTTAAAACTGTCGAAAAACTGAAAAATGACAAAAACGGAGAGGTTTTCCTCCGACAGCAGCCGAGTGTGTATAGGTTGGGGTTAAGAGTTGCTTTCTGGTGGCCCAATTTTGACCTGCAGGCCCCACTTTGTGCAGCCCTGGTCTTCACTGTGTTAAGATTTGATTGAACACATTATTTATGTGATATATGAATTCAATCTTCTGACCTGCTGGCAAACAGTCACAAACAGAAAGCTCTGCCTAGACAGCCAAGTTCATAGGTAAGCTCAAATGTAATCGCTCTAAATGCAGCGTTCTCTAATTATCACATGGTTTCTGTGGTTCTTTGCTGAATAAACGCTGCGCTGTTTCTCTCCCACACATTCTCCTACAAACTGTACAGAAGCCTTAATGAACTATTAAATCAAATACATTGACATCTGTCAGCAATTATAGATGTTGTGCGAGTGCAGCTCCGGGCCATATATGAAAAATTATGCATGAACAACTGATTTGGACGGGACATCATTTCTGTAGAATGGTAAATAATGTACACATACACTACGCAATATTTGCTACAATAAAAAACAATTTATATATGTACAATCCACGTGAATCAGTTGACTTATCCAGGCTCCGCCACAAATATGTACAAATAACTACTGTTCTGATGTTGGAGAAACTTTACCAGCTTAAAATGCTAGTGAGCTGGACTTTTAGCTACACCATGCTTACTTCAAAATTACATCCAAACTGTCATAAACAGTGTGAGAATAACTGGCTCTAAATTATGATGAAGTGTAAATGTAGGTATTGTGATATAAACGAGTCTGTTCTACAGTTTCTCATTAGACTGAATGAATAACCGACTCTAAATGTAGGTATTGTGATATAAACCGAGTCTGTTCTACAGTTTCTCATTAGACTGAATGAATAACCGGCTCTAAATGTAGGTATTGTGATATAAACGAGTCTGTTCTACAGTTTCTCATTAGACTGAATGAATAACAGACTCTAAATGTAGGTATTGTGATATAAACCGAGTCTGTTCTACAGTTTCTCATTAGGCTGAATGAATAACCGGCTCTAAATGTAGGTATTGTGATATAAACCGAGTCTGTTCTACAGTTTCTCATTAGGCTGAATGAATAACCGACTCTAAATGTAGGTATTGTGATATAAACCGAGTCCGTTCTACAGTTTCTCATTAGACTGAATGAATAACCGGCTCTAAATGTAGGTATTGTGATATAAACCGAGTCCGTTCTACAGTTTCTCATTAGACTGAATTAATAACCGACTCTAAATGTAGGTATTGTGATATAAACCGAGTCCGTTCTACAGTTTCTCATTAGACTGAATGAATAACCGACTCTAAATGTAGGTATTGTGATATAAACAGAGTCCGTTCTACAGTTTCTCATTAGGCTGAATGAATAACCGGCTCTAAATGTAGGTATTGTGATATAAACCGAGTCCGTTCTACAGTTTCTCATTAGGCTGAATGAATAACCGACTCTAAATATAGGTATTGTGATATAAACCGAGTCCGTTCTACAGTTTCTCGTTAGACTGAATGAATAACCGACTCTAAATGTAGGTATTGTGATATAAACCGAGTCCGTTCTACAGTTTCTCGTTAGACTGAATGAATAACCGACTCTAAATGTAGGTATTGTGATATAAACCGAGTCCGTTCTACAGTTTCTCATTAGACTGAATGAATAACCGGCTCTAAATGTAGGTATTGTGATATAAACCGAGTCCGTTCTACAGTTTCTCATTAGACTGAATGAATAACCGGCTCTAAATGTAGGTATTGTGATATAAACGAGTCTGTTCTACAGTTTCTCATTAGACTGAATGAATAACAGACTCTAAATGTAGGTATTGTGATATAAACCGAGTCCGTTCTACAGTTTCTCATTAGACTGAATGAATAACTGACTCTAAATGTAGGTATTGTGATATAAACCGAGTCCGTTCTACAGTTTCTCATTAGGCTGAATGAATAACCAGCTCTAAATGTAGGTATTGTGATATAAACCGAGTCTGTTCTACAGTTTCTCATTAGGCTGAATGAATAACCAGCTCTAAATGTAGGTATTGTGATATAAACCGAGTCTGTTCTACAGTTTCTCATTAGGCTGAATGAATAACCGACTCTAAATATAGGTATTGTGATATAAACCGAGTCCGTTCTACAGTTTCTCATTAGACTGAATGAATAACCGACTCTAAATGTAGGTATTGTGATATAAACCGAGTCCGTTCTACAGTTTCTCATTAGGCTGAATGAATAACCGGCTCTAAATGTAGGTATTGTGATATAAACCGAGTCCGTTCTACAGTTTCTCATTAGACTGAATGAATAACCGACTCTAAATGTAGGTATTGTGATATAAACAGAGTCCGTTCTACAGTTTCTCATTAGGCTGAATGAATAACCGACTCTAAATGTAGGTATTGTGATATAAACCGAGTCCGTTCTACAGTTTCTCATTAGGCTGAATGAATAACCGACTCTAAATGTAGGTATTGTGATATAAACAGAGTCCGTTCTACAGTTTCTCATTAGGCTGAATGAATAACCGGCTCTAAATGTAGGTATTGTGATATAAACCGAGTCCGTTCTACAGTTTCTCATTAGACTGAATGAATAACCGACTCTAAATGTAGGTATTGTGATATAAACCGAGTCCGTTCTACAGTTTCTCATTAGGCTGAATGAATAACCGACTCTAAATGTAGGTATTGTGATATAAACAGAGTCCGTTCTACAGTTTCTCATTAGGCTGAATGAATAACCGGCTCTAAATGTAGGTATTGTGATATAAACCGAGTCCGTTCTACAGTTTCTCATTAGGCTGAATGAATAACCGACTCTAAATATAGGTATTGTGATATAAACCGAGTCCGTTCTACAGTTTCTCGTTAGACTGAATGAATAACCGACTCTAAATGTAGGTATTGTGATATAAACCGAGTCCGTTCTACAGTTTCTCATTAGACTGAATGAATAACCGGCTCTAAATGTAGGTATTGTGATATAAACCGAGTCCGTTCTACAGTTTCTCATTAGACTGAATGAATAACCGGCTCTAAATGTAGGTATTGTGATATAAACGAGTCTGTTCTACAGTTTCTCATTAGACTGAATGAATAACAGACTCTAAATGTAGGTATTGTGATATAAACCGAGTCCGTTCTACAGTTTCTCATTAGACTGAATGAATAACTGACTCTAAATGTAGGTATTGTGATATAAACCGAGTCCGTTCTACAGTTTCTCATTAGGCTGAATGAATAACCGACTCTAAATGTAGGTATTGTGATATAAACCGAGTCTGTTCTACAGTTTCTCATTAGGCTGAATGAATAACCAGCTCTAAATGTAGGTATTGTGATATAAACCGAGTCCGTTCTACAGTTTCTCATTAGGCTGAATGAATAACCGACTCTAAATGTAGGTATTGTGATATAAACCGAGTCTGTTCTACAGTTTCTCGTTAGACTGAATCGCATTTTTAATGCAGTGTTCTCTAAAGCTTGTCCATCCTCAGAACAGCAGCTACTACGCAACACATTTGTGGGCGGAGCCTGGATAGGACTTTTGTTTTATACAGATATTTTACTGATGTCAGAACAAACCCTCATTAATCCAATATCCAAAAACATTAACAGCACATAAGAAGGAAAAGCAGAACATCCATAATGTTTAATGCAAGTTAATGTAATGACATTGGTCCATTCATTGAGACTCTCACACGGTGTAAAGGGCAGCTCATATTGTATGTAATAAAATACTATAGTAAATAACACAGTATGAGTACTACAGTATATACTAACTATAGTAATAGTACAGTACTACTATAGTACATATTTACTATAGCATGTTATAAAGTACTACAATAGATATTACCTATAGTATGTGGAAAGTGCTACAGTAAATATTTAAGTACTATGGTATATATTCACCATGATATATTACAGTAGAGGAACTGTAGTGTATGTAATAAATCACAATAGTAAGTACTATAGTATGTATTATGTTAAAGTACTATAGTTGAAATACTATAGTAAATATATTACAGTATAAGTACTATATACTATAGTGTATATGTATTTTAGTAGTACCATAATATATATTAACTTTAGAATGTGTAATTAAGTACTGTGGTAAATAATACAGTAAAACTAGTATATATTACCTACAGCATGTGTAAGTTCTATATTTACTGTATGTTAAAGTACTATAGCGAATATATTACAGTAGAATAATAATAATAATAATAATAATAATAATTTTATTCATGCCGGTGGCAGCTCAAAGTGCTTTACAGACAGGTGATAAAGCAGTTATAGAAAAGATCATTTGTATTTAATTAGAATCAGAACAAAACGAAGAAGATTAAATTACAAGATACTATAGTAAATACACTCACCGGCCAATTTATTAGGTACACCTTGCTAGTAAAAGGCTGGACCCCCTTTTGTCTTCAGAACTGCCTTAATTCTTCGTGTCAGACTTTCAACAAGGTGTTGGAAACGTTCCTCAGAGATTCTGGTTGGTTATTTGAGTTCCTGTTGTCTTTCTATCATCTGGAACCAGTCTGCCCATTCTCCTCTGACCTCTCACATCAACAAGGCATTTTCATCCACACAACTGACCGCTCACTGGATATTTCCTCTTTTTCTGACCGTTCTCTGTAAACCCTAGAGATGGTTGTGTGTGAAAATCCCAGTAGATCAGCAGTTTCTGAAATACTCAGACCAGCCCGTCTGGCACCAACAACCACGCCACGTTCAAAGCCCCTTAAATCCCCTTTCTTCCCCGTTCTGATGCTCGGTCTGCACTTCAGCAAGTTGTCTTGACCACCTCTACATGCCTGAATGCACTGAGCTGCAGCCGTGTGATTGGCTGATTAGCTATTTGTGTTAACAAGCAACTGAACCTATAAATAAAGTGGCCGGTGAGTGTAGTATCTTGTATAGTACAAGATACTATAGATACTATAGTAAACAGTATAGTATATAAATTATAGCGCATCGTCACTGTCCAAAGAAAAACTAGTATGTCCAAAAATGGTACTTTTACAAGAGAGGGCAAAATGTTTTAATACAAGTTAACCGTAAAAAAGATTTTATTGGAGCATTTCTGTTGGTCCATCCGTCATGAATTTTTCACACAATATAAAGGACTCAAATGATGCTGAAATGACGTTGGACATTAACATGTTATAAATCATATTAACATAGATTTTAAAAAATTCTGTGTAAATCAGGTCTTCACCACAAACAGAGAGAAGTCTGAGAGTAGCTGTTCAGGACAAGGTGTTGTGATTGTGATGGGTTTTTTTTTTTTTACCTTGCACGTGCAGGTGGTGCAGGGGGCAGTGGGCGTGGTCCAGACTGCTCCGCTCAGCCGGGTGATGCCCATCGGGTCGCGGCATGTCTGCCTGATGTCGAAGGCAAAGTTATCAGCCAGGCAGGGGTCAGAAACGCAGCGAGGGCAGCACTCTCCGTCCAACACAGCAGTGTACTCACACGGCAACACCGGACAGGACAACGGCCAGCAGTCCACTTCACCCTCCTACAGAGAGAGAATTATAAAGGAGAGGGAGAGAGGGGGAGAGAGAGAGAGAGAGAGAGAAGATACATGGACAGAATAACAAAGAGAGGGTAAGGGGGGAAATAGAGGGGAGAGGAATAGAGAATGAGGACACAGACAGAAAGAAAAGAATGAGGGAGAGAAAGAGAGAGAGGTGAACTTTTTTCCGAAACACATATTTACAGTTGTATGCAGAAGTTTGGTGGCCCAGGTCAAACGTCATGTTGATATTCTGTGAAAACACTTTTACTCATTCTAATCCACAGCTCTTGTTTATTTGCTGAAATCTACCCGTTCAGACGCTTACAATCCTCGTAATGTTTGTTGTTTTCAGTACAACCTGACAGGTAAGGAAATACGCCGTACTGGAGCTTGTTAGGCCTTTATCTCTGATCGGGTTAAAACGATCTCCTTTAAATCCTCTTCTCTACGAGCTGAATCGGCACGCATCTGACTGGGTGAAGTTAGTTTGTGAAGCAGAAGAAAGGACAGCAAGGAAGAGACAGTGGTGAAATTGGATGGACAGGAAGTGTCTGGAGGGGCCATGAAGGAGATAAAGAGAGGGCAGGAGATGGATGTGGCAGAGATGGCTGATCTGATAGTGTCTTTGCCTCCTCTTTGTGACTGAAGACACTTCAGCACGGAGAGATAAATAACTGCAGTGTTTGACCCAGTAAGCCACGAAGCATCTCCTCGCTGATAATCAGCTGCCGTCTTGCAGGTAGCGGCAATTAAGGGCGTCATTTCGGCCCTGCTGTGCGTCGAGCTGTGCATTATGGGATGCAAATTACAGAATTAATTGCAAATATGGCAACCCACCATGAGGGCTGGCCGGCCCTGCTGGCCGCAAAGAACTCTGGGTAATAAAGCCACAAGCAAAGAAGAGGATTAAATCGTAAGAGAAATATAATTCAACTCCTTAAACCCACTTAAAAGTTAGTTAAGTGACCCTTACTAGTCCCACAATGGGGAAAGTTCACCTCTGCGTTTAACACTTCCGTGAAGTGAAAGACCACATACACACACATGAGTGCACACACACACACACACACACACTAGGGGGCAGTAAGCACACTTGCCCGGAGCGGTGGGCAGCCCAATCCACAGCACCCGAGGAGCAGTTGGGGGTTAGGTGCCTTGCTCAAGGACACCTCGGTCATGTGCTGTCAAGCTCTAGGGATTGAACTGGCAACCTTCTGGTCACAGGGCTGGTTCCCTAACCTCCAGCCCATGACTGCCCCTTCAAAAATGATGGCCCTTCAAGGGTTCTTAAGTAAAGAATATAGTTTTATATAGAACCATGAACACGCAAAGAACCCTTTGCATGATTCTTTGCATCGTGAAAGGATTCTTCAGATTGATGGAGAATGTGCTGTAGATGATTCTAAATAGCACCTTTTAAAAAGAGTTCTATATAGCACCAACACAGGTTCTTGTAACGATAGAAGAACCATTTTTAGTGCTGTATAGAACCATATACAACACATCCTCCAACCGTCTGAAGAAACATTTCACTATGCAGAGAATATTCAATCATGCAAAGTGTGTACAGTTAGTCATTTACATTATTTAAATGTATAGAATTAGATTATTTAAGTAATTAGTAATTACTTTTCTGTTCTAGAGTGGCAGGTTCAAGTCTGCACTTCTGACTGTAGCAAATTCAGATCATAATAATAAAAATTTCTCTTCTGCTTACAGACAGATGTGGTCTGGACTGAATGTTTAGAATCTGCACTTTCCACACAGTTTTTCCAATGTCAGTGAACTATGAGGAGAAGTTATCTGAACGTGAAATCATAACGTGTTGTCTTTACGTACTTTGAGCTAGCTGAGTATTCTCTCCATGATGGATCGGGATGGAAGGTGGAACATCATATTGGTATATACACTATATTGCCAAAAGTATTCACTAGTCTGCCTTCACACGCATATGAACTTGAGTGACATCCCATAGGGTTTAATATGATGTCGGCCCACCCTTTGCAGCTATAACAGATTCAGCTCTTCTGGGAAGGCTTTCCACAAGGGTTAGGAGTGTCTATGGGAATTTCTTCCAGAAGCGGATTTGTGAGGTCAGACGCTGATGTTGGACGAGAAGGTCTGGCTCACAGTCTCCGCTCTAATTCAGCCCAAAGGTGTTCTATGGGGTTGAGGTCAGGACTCTGTGCAGGCCAGTCAAGTTCTTCCACACCAAACTGGCTCATCTACGTCTTTATGGACCTGCTTTGTGCACTGGTGTGCAGTCATGTTGGAGCAGGAAGGGGCCGTCCCCAAACTGTTCCCACAAAGTTGGGAGCATGAAATTGTCCAAAATCTCTTGGTGCTGAAGCTTTAAGAGCTCCTTTCACTGGAACTAAGGGGCCGAGCCCAAATCCTGAAAAACACCCCCACACCATGATCCCCCCTCCACCAAACTTTACACTCGGCACAATGCAGTCAGACAAGTACCGTCTCCTGGCAACCGCCAAACCCAGACTCGTCCATTGGATCTCCAGATGGAGATCACTCCGGAGAACACGTCCCCACTGCTCTAGAGTCCAGTGACGGCGCTTTACACCACTGCATTCCACGCTTTGCAATGCGCTTGGTGATGTAAGGCTTGGATGCAGCTGCTCAGCCATGGAAACCCATTCCATGAAGCTCTCTACGCTGTTCTTGAGCTGATCTGAAGGCCACATGAAGTTTGGAGGTCTGTAGTGATTGACTCTGCAGAAAGTCGGTGACCTCTGCGCACTATGCCCCTCAGCATCCGCTGACCGCTCTGTCATTTTACGTGGCCGACCACTTCATGGCTGAGTTGCTGTCGTTCCCAATCTCTTCCACTTTGTTATAATCCCACTGACAGTGGACTGTGGAATATTTAGTAGTGAGGAAATTTCATGACTGGACTTGCTGCACAGGTGGCGTCCGATCACGGTACCACGCTGGAATTCACTGAGCTCCTGAGAGCGACCCATTCTTTCACTAATGTCTGTAGATGCAGTCTGCAGGCCTAGGGGCTTGGTTTTATGGAAGTGATTGGAACACCTGGATTTGAATGGGTGAGTGAATACTTTTGGGAATATAGTGTATTTATAATTTATTTACAATTTGTTGGAAGATTACAGAAAAATGTGAATTTTGTTTTTAAAATGATTGTCAATATTAACAAGCAGTGCCTGATAAAGAGAAACAGCAGAGATTTAGGCCCAGTTCCATTTGTTATTTTTTACCTGTCCTCTTTTTTTTTTTTTTTTTGCAGTGTCTTCTTGTCCCTTGGAACCAAGAAATTTTCCCTACGAAATGGGACCCTCAATAAAAAGAACAGAGCAGTGATAGCAGAGGAGGTTAAAGTTCAGCTACCAGGCTTTAGATGCATTTAGGGCCTCATGACTTCAAAGAAGGGCACAATTCTTTATTACCGCCCACCCCTAATTCTTCAGTGATATGAAGCTAAGGTCAGATATTCACCAGCAGTAGTTACATTCTGGTGCTTTGGACATCAGAACTGCTGGACTATTTAAGGTGGAACGCGTAATTTAGCTAGTCACCGAGACATCAGCACTACTAACTGATGGTCTCTTGTGCTTGTCCCCCCAATCACACTTCATTAGCAGGGATTCTCTGAAAAACTTCCATCTGGAGGGTCATGTAGCCCTAACAGTTCACTTTGCCTCTCTATCTAAACAAGACTCAGAACACCCTACCACTAGACCTGTACATGCAAAACAGAGGGCTATGTACTAGGGCCAAGGGGTGGCATGGGACTGGGCCTAAACGTAGTTTTCAGCACTATCACAACTAGAAAATTTAGCCAGAGTGCTAAGCTAGGCTACAGCTGGCTCCTTTTAAAAGGTCATGTTGTCTCTGTTGTGAAGCCACTACAGCCCACGAATGTGTTTATTACCCAAATGGTTAGCATGTAAAATAGCACAGTGACAAAAAAGTTTACAAGTGCCATCAACATTACTGTTTAAACAATGAATAGGATCGTCACGCTGGCCCCAGTCAGGCTGTTTATGGCATTTGGCTGATGCTCTTATCCAGAGCGACTTACAGTTTTGATCGTTTTTTACACAGGTAGGCGAAGGTGGTGTTAGGAGTCTTGCCCAAGGACTCTTATTGGTATAGTGTAGGGTGCTTACCCAGGTCTACAGTGTAGAAGGCAGAGGTGTTAACCACTACACTAACCAACCACAACCACAGGCTGTATATGTTGATAAGCTTGGCCTGATATGTCGTAAATGTGAGTGAGTCGACGACTTTACTGTAATCACCAACTAATAACAGCCAGTTGGTGGTCAAAAGGCTTCGTCAAAATTCCTACTGCCTGTTTCTACAGTCCATCATTATGTTCCACACAAATGATAGTCTCTCCAGCCTTTGCATCAGTAACTAGCATCGATTTTCTGAAACATCTTTTTACTCAGATGAATGTGCTCATTAAACTCTTTCTAAATGTTCAGCAACATGCTACAGACTGCTACACCACGATGCAGCACTTACTGACCATTTTCATACCCTACGTTGATTTACAGACACATGAATATGGATCAGTCTTAAAACTGTAGAATGGCTGAGCAAGACGGAATGAGAAATCGCTAATCAGCACTTGATTACCCTGCAAAACTTTCTGCTGAGTCTGATGGACCACATGTCTGCTGTTAATTAAAAAAAAAAAAAAAAAAAAAAGTTTGGATGAGTACCACTGGAGCTACGACGCATATGGAGTAAATCAGTAATGGAAAAGGAACCTGAAGCCTGAATTATATCCATACTGTGGGTCCATGTTTATAGAGATGGGTACTTTAACAGTTTGAGGTGCCAGTGTTCAAATACTGAGATCACTATTCAGGAATTCTGTACGTTCTAACACAAAAGACGGGGAAGTAGCTAGCTGCAGTCTAACTACAGCTGAAGTTAGCTAGGCCCAGAAACAGTAGAAATATATTTCTCTGATGTCTAATGTTAACAGATTTTTCCTCTGAGACAGTAGAAGACAGTACCTTTTGTACGACAATGATTCTTTACCAGCTCCCAGTGTTGTATCACTTACCTGTAGCTTAAGCTCATCTGAAGAGGCAGCCTCTGCTACTCATCCAACATGAAAATGTCCATTTTATTCGGCTTTTTTAGCATCTTAAAAACAGGCCTATCACTTAAAAGAGCAGTAAGTCTCCAGCTGTATGTTATGCTGTATGTACTCTGCACTGTTAGAAATAAAGGTACCATGTATGTACATGATTCATTCATCAAGGGACAAACAATGTAAGTGTACCCCCTAAGAGGTGCAACAGCGGTTTTAAGGTCCAACTGTGTACCTTAAACAGGTTTTTCCTAGTGGAAAAGTAGATATTTGTATCTTTTTATAAACTAATGTTTTTAAACACAACAATAAAATAAAAAGCCTGGAGATGAGACGGGGTGTGTGGAGAGAGAAGATATACTTTCAGTGGATTCTGGTGCAGTTATGTTCCCTGACTAAAGGTACTGAGATGTACCCCTGAGGGAACCACCACAGTGACAGAGAGGGTGCTTTTTTTGTGCATCCCTCAACAGTGTCAGAAACCACATAATCAAGTGTGTTGGAAATCGAAGAACAACGCCATGCAGGTTAAGTCAAGTGTGATGGTTTAGGTATTCATTTAGCATCCAGCTATTTAGCAGTGCTCAAGTTACTAAGTTACTTAGGGTTACTAAGTGCTGATCATGCAGGGCGCCACAACTTTAGTTTCAGGCCATTTTCCTTTCATGTTATTCTGAAACAGTAAAACATGGAAATGAAAAAAAAAATATTGTGCTTAAAATATTAAAGTGCGTCATATTTAACTTTATGCTTTTTGGAAATCA
The DNA here is from genome assembly GCF_015220715.1 of Pygocentrus nattereri. Taxonomy (NCBI): domain Eukaryota; kingdom Metazoa; phylum Chordata; class Actinopteri; order Characiformes; family Serrasalmidae; genus Pygocentrus; species Pygocentrus nattereri. The sequence goes on from NC_051225.1 coordinate 39,109,455, forward strand.
AGCCATCTTTTACTCACTTTCCCTGCTAGAAGAAACAACATAGACCAGCATGATTGGACTGGGCAAGTTAGATATTTTGCCAAACCACTAAAACACACGACTTTGGGCTTCGATTTGTCTGTATTAAAAGCCTGTTTCACACACACTGCCTGTGAGGCAAAAACAACGCAGCAGCTGCTACACAGCCAAGAATTGATTACTTTGACAGGAAAGGGCCACTTGAGTTAGATTCCAAATAACCAACCAAAGACAATTCATACAACTTTTAGTAGTTTGGTGTGAAATGCTCTGTTTTACAGACACTGAGTCAGAGCTGTTCACAGTGGTGGTGATGAGATTTTGGGGAAACTACTGCTTTTTTTCTTAAGATCTGACAGGTCAAGATAAGATTTTTCACGAATTCATATTGCTGAAGCAAATCTGATCTTAATTTACTCAATTTAAATCAGCAATTAACTGTCATGTCTGTTACCTAGCAACTGACCATACACATACTACTGAAACGTGAACACGTAATCAATATAATCAAGTTAGTTAGCCTAAAATTAAACTAAAGTGTGATAAACTGTAAGTAGTGAATACTGTGAGTGCCCCCTGCTGTTTATTACAGAGTCGCTGGTCCCCAGTTTCAGTCTCCATTTCCCAAACGCTTTAGCGGGGCACACTAACATTATTCCACCTAATAAACAGACACACTCCTTATTATTCACCACCATCACTGTAATATTTTATCATCAATATGAACACACGAAGGTAATCAGAGGGGCGCTGGAGCCTGCAGCGTCTGAGATTTTTAAAACGTAGAGGTAGAAAAGAAAAACATCTCCCAGTGAAAGCCGCGTTTTACAGTAGAAATATACGGAGCTCATTATGTTGGTAGTGAACTACGCTGCCTGACTCAGCCGCCTAAAAGCAATAGAAACAGACGCTTAAGCAGAAGTCAGGACCCTGCTGGGGCTCATCCTAAAGTTAGGATTCATGATTCAGGAGGTTTAATCTAGTTAGGATGTTTGTGTGATGCTGTTTTCTAATCTGGAGTTTATGATGAGATTACGAAGGTAGGAGCTGATATTCTGGAATTGCTACTGTCCAAAATTCGAAAGTTTCTGTAATACGACCTCAGACATCCACCTCCAAAGCTCCCTCACAGAAAGTTATTATGTGAAATGGTTCACTGCCTGATGACTGAGACACTTGTTTTCTGGTAGTTTTTAAAGGGTTAAAAAATGTATGCGCAGGCGAGAAAACTTATTTTACTTAACTTTAAAAAAAAAAAAACTTAACTTTATTTTACCATCATCAACACTCCACATAAAACTCAGAAGGCACATGTAGATTCACTGGTGGTTTTGGATAAAATATCTATATTTGTGTTGTAGTCATGGCGACAAATGGTTCCTATCATCAGCACTGTAAAGACACCTGAAACATTTCACACCAAACCGCCCTGAATTGCAGGGTCAGAACAGAGCGTTTCACAGCATTTCACTGTTTAAACATAAGTTAGGGTTAGGCTGGGTGGGTGGCTGAGTGGCTGCTTCATTTGTTAGATTACATGCAATTTTCACACTTTCATTCCAAATAAAAAGGTGGATTTTCTATTGCTTTGTCAGAACCCACACATTACACCTTTGGTTTGAAAATTTCCTTCAGACGCCAACATAGAGTGGGAACAAAACCACCCAAAAGAAAGTGTAAAATTTCAGATATCAATGTGTTGATTTTTTTCACGTTGAATCAATCAGAGAAATTCCGTGGAAGGTGCAGATTCTATGAATGTAAATTAACTGTAATTTATTATACAACTAGCTGCCATTAATAACAGCTATGACAACCTGGACTCAAAGGAGGTGAAGCAGGAGGTGCCGGAGTGAATTTCAGGTGGACCGTGCCGGATCCGCCCAGAGAACCGGACCTTATTTTCATGGTGTGAGTGTTGTGTGTAGATGAGTGGGCTTACCAGGCATCTGCACTGCTGGCAGTTGTAAACCCATGAGTCTCCGCTGCGGTACAGTGTGTGTCCACTCTGGTGTAAGCACTGGCTGCTTTGACGCGTGTCACACTCTGGACAGCAGAACAAATCCACCGCCGGGTCATCACAGTCGCACTCTCTCCGCCTGCAGAACACCCGCCCGTCCTGAAAAACACCCAGAACACGCAGAGTGAAAAACGCCTGATGACCTTCAGCTCAGAAGAAGCTGAAGGAAACACAAAGCTGTTTCCGAGCCCAAGAACGGAACAGAGCACCGATCTCTGGTCCTTATTAAACTGCTAGTCTGGGATTCGCTTCCGGCGACCTCTAGTGCAGTCAGCTGCTGCGTGGAAGCTCTCCTGCATGACTGATTCATTTTGTAACTTCACTGCTTCGGCTAATCGGGTCACTTCCATTTTCAAGTTTGGCGATGGCGAGAGAGGACAGAACATGCTGCTCTTCACCGGTTGAGTGTTTGTATCCGAGGAAAATAACGAACCCAGCAATTGGATGAAGCTTAAGCCCGGAATTGGTCCTGGGTGTGAATTCAAGTATTTAAGACAAGCGTGACAACAATCTTAATGTAACATTATGTAAGAGTTTTACCTTAAAATAAGGGGTCCTTGGGGGTCTTGGAATGTCTCAAAACAAACATTACAATGCAGCTTCTGTCTTTGGTGTAACTAACTAGAGCTACAGCACTGCTCTGCTTTTTCTGGAAAAAAGGAATTGGTGAACCAAACATTTTGCCACCATTGAAGCCAGCATCAGCACGTCTTTGGTATGCGTTAGCCAGCCGGTAAGGGGGGTGGGGGTGGGGGTGCGGGGTGCTATATATCTGCTATATACACTTAATGTACACAGTCTGATTTCCACTTAGTATTGTAGTGACATCTTCACTTGCTTATATTTGTATACGTGCATTTTAATCACTTTTTTTCTGAGCTGATTTAATTAGTAATTTAATATCTATTTAAGACAATGCCAATAGACAATGCATAACAAACATGACAAATACCCTCAAATTTATATTTTAAAATCCTAAACCACCTAAATGTTTTGCCAAAGCAATGCCAACTTAAGTGTGCAAATTCCCATTTTTGATCCCCAGGCTTAAATATGAATGACAGTGGTGTTGTGTACTACACTACACCATCCATCATTCTGTTCTCCTAGATAATGTTTCAGCTTTAGCACTTCTTATTTATATCAATATTCTACATATTTAGTTAACACGCCTGGAGTGGTTAGTGGAAAATTACTCTCACTTGCATTGTGTATAATGCTGGATAACCTAACTCTGTATTTATGATAGCTGCCGATACTGCAGATACATATGCTCCTATAGCTTCTGCCACTCTAATGCCTCCAATTTTATTTGTCACAACAAACCTCTTCTCAGTTTGTGAAACTTAAATCTTTTACGCATCCTCCAACATTTCAGAACTTGTAGGTCGACACACGTCTGTGTCATCATGTGTCCTTGTCCTCTACTGTATGTCGAGGTCTGCATAACTGATTATTCGAGTGTGAGGCAGGCAGGACGGCATCAGCAGGGAATATGGTGCAGCTCCTGTTTTTCGTCACTGTGAATGTGCTAAATACTCACATTTACATTTCCAAGGAAACGTAAGGGTTCCGGTAACAGAAATGAGGTGAGATCAGGACAAAAGAGGAGTCCCTCTGGATTGGTAAACTTTTATCTCTGTTCCCTAATGTTATGTATGAGGATCTCTTCTCTGTCTTTGCACCTTCTGGTGTATATAATAGTCTTATATATAGTATATATAGTATATTTTATGGTACATGTCTGCTTGATCTGCATCCGTACAGACATTCATATCTGCATATGTACAAATATCCACACATCTCATATTAACATCTGAGCTCTGATGAGGCATTTTATTTCTTTAGTCTGGTTGCTTAGTGTAGTGGTTAACACCTCTGCCTTCTACACTGTAGACTGGGGTTCAATTCCCCACCAGGCCAAGCACCTACACTATACCAATAAGAGTCCTTGGGCAAGACTCCTAACACCGCCTAGGCTTACCTGTGTAAAACGTTCAAATTGTAGATCGCTCTGGATAAAAGCGTCTGCCAAACGCCATAAATGTCAGATCCTTTTCACCTTGCTGGGTTTTTTTTAATTCTATATTTTATTTTAAAAGCAATAAGCCATTTGAAGCTGTGCCTTGCTGCTTTCTTATCACAGGAAGGGTGTTCTTAAACCCCCCTTTCCCATGAACAAATCACTGTAACGCACAGCCTCAAGTGACTTACTGCTTTTATAAAACACCAGCCAACATAAAATCTAATAAAATACACAATTAAAAAAATAGGTTATTATTAATAATAATAGACAATTATTCCACCAAGAAATGTTCTTCCTTTAGAGTACGGAATCATCAGCAAGCTGAATGAGGAGGAGAATGTCCGGTCGCCCATCGCAGACATTTCATAGACCTTTTAACTTTTTGTCGTATAATAATGAGCATGTAACACAGGACAGCACAACACACACTAACACACCACCACCACGTCAGTGTTGCTGCAGTGATGAGAATGATCCACCACCCACATAGTCCCTGCTCTGTGAGGGTCCATGGGGGTCCTGACCACTGAAGAACAGGGTAACAGAGTATCAGAGAAACAGATGGACTACAGTCTGTAACTGTAGAACTACAGAGTGCAGCTATACAGTCAGTGGAGCTGATAAAGTGGACAGTGAGCGTAGAAACGAGGAGGTGGTCAGAACGTTACGCCTGATCAGTGAATATTGCTGCTGTCTGGAGGTTTCAAAGATTCTTTAGTAGAGAAAACAGTTCTATATAGACCCAAGAACATTCAAAGAAATCTTGCATGGTTCCACAGAGCACCAAAAAGGGTCCTTCTATTGTTACAAGCCTGACATCGTAACTACAGAGCCATCTTTTCTGTAGGAGTAAGGCGCTCTGTATTTATGTATGTATGTGTATATGTACCTTGCAGGTGCACACAGAGCAGGAGTCCTGGCTGAGGCTCCACTCCTGCCCGTTGTGTTTCAGCCCGTCGTCTTGAACACAGTCGCCAGTGCATTCTGGGCCGGCGATACACACGCAGTCGAATGCTCCCGGCAGGTTCACGCACACCGAGTCGTTCCAGCACGTATGTGTCTGTGTCGCACACTCGTCTACATCTACAACACAAAAACACAAACATGCTTCTGTTTTCTTTTTTCTCTTTTTTATTGAGGAATAAAAGCAAAACAGACATATCCAGCAGATCCACACACTCAAAAACTTCCTCAGTTTATTTATTGTTTTAATTATTTTCCTGGACTGGCGACCTGTCCAGGGTGTATCCTGCCTTCCGCCAGAAGACTGCTGGGATGGGCTCCAGCACCCCCCCCGCAACCCTGACGGAGAAGCGGCTTAGAAAATGGATGGATGGATGGATGGATGGATGATTATTTTCCATAGAGATGCACTCTCACACAAAAATACTCACACAAAGACAAATTTTAACCAGAAATTGCAAAATCATGATGACAGAAAAATATATATTACAATTAGATTTATAAATAAATAAATAAATAAAGCCCCTCAGTCAGCTGGCACAACCTGAAGCGTTAAAACGTTGCAGTACTGCCTTTCAGGGTGGACCTCATCTTTTCCACAGTAAGTAAATGTACGACATCCCGGAGCCACACTGAAATGGAAGGGGGTTTTGAAGACTTCCATAGTAACAATATGCGGCGTCTTGCCAATAGAGGCGTAAATGCTAGAATATCCGACCGAGCTCTGTTGAGCAAAGGTGAATCAGTGGAAAAACCTTAAAATATTCAGATCGTAATTTATGTAAAGAAGGACAAAAAAAAGAACATGTGACTTAAGTTACATGGAGTGGCATCACATTTATCACATTGATCACTGACAGCATTCGGATAGAATAGAATAGACGGATTCTATTTAATACCTTGAAGTGAATCAACTGAAGTCTTACACAAAACGAACTTCGTTTATGGTGTTTTCCCACCGTCGCTCTGTGAAAGTAGTAACGAGCTCATGTTCCCAAGCACTTTTAATGTTAGTAAGAGAGTGTTGATCTAAAGCCGTGATATGAGAGTAAATCTTAGATATTATTGATTTCTGAAAGGGGTCTAAAGTCTAAAGGTCATCCCATGAATGTGTGGTGGGAAGACATGTATCATTTGGAAAAAGGGAAGAGACACAGTGTCTGAGTGGTAAATATCTAAACAAATGAGATGGGGGGTAAATTAAAATCTGCAGCTAATTGAGCAAAACTGTAAAAAGTAACATCCTTATAAAGGTCATGAAAAGATCAGCCACACTGCAGCGTAACACACACACACACACACACTGCGCCACACTGCAGCGTAACACACACACTGAGCACCACACTGCACACCACACTGCGCCACACTGAGCACCACACACAACGCCACACTGAGCACCACACTGCACACCACACTGCGCCACACTGAGCACCACACACACACTGCGCCACACTGAGCACCACACACACACTGCGCCACACACACACACACACTGCGCCACACTGAGCACCACACACACACTGCGCCACACTGAGCACCACACACACACTGCGCCACACTGAGCACCACACACACACTGAGCACCACACACACACTGCGCCACACTGAGCACCACACACACACTGAGCACCACACACCACACTGAGCACCACACCACACTGCACACCACACATACTCCTAATACAAGAGAGACACCTTCTGGAACTTTCTTGCTCTCTTTTCTTTCAACTGCCTGGTTCTTCAAGGGTTGTACAGTGGTTTGATTTAGAACCATGAGTTGTGTATAGAGCCGTTTTAGGCAAATGGCTCTTGGCATGGTGACACAGCTCTCCAGATTGATGGAGAATGTGTTGAACGTGTTTTTGAAAGTGGTTCTATGTAGCACCAGAAAGGGTTCTGCTGTTAGGACGTCAAGCTTGTAACAGTAGAAGAACCTTTTTTTGGTAATATAGAAACATATACAACACATTCTCCATCAATCTGAAGAACCATTTAAGCTCCCGAGTGGTGCAACCATCTAAGCGTTCGATCCCTGGTGATGCTACAGCCACCCGCAGCGGGGGGTCCAAGAGAGAACACAGTTGGCCTCACTCTCGGGGTGGGTAGAATCTTCTCCCCATCACTCAAGCATTGGCGCTTTCCAGTGACATTGCGTGAGCGGTAGTTTGAAAATTGTGTAAAAAGTGCCCTCAAAAATAAATAAATAAATAAATAAAAAATTACAAAAGCTATATTTCTAAATTGAACCATTGCCTTTACCAAAGAACCTATGAAGTCACCACCTATATATATGTTTGTGTGTGTGTGTGTGTGTGTGTGTGTGTGTGTGTCCACTCGGGACATATAAATACGTCATTAAATAATACACAGCCTAAAACGTCTTAAAACAATCTTAGGCACTGTGGTGCTGTTTCTGCTCTATAAAGGTCTTAATTGTGCAGGAGCAGCGTATTTATCTGGTCTGCTGCGTATTTATCTGGACATGACCCGAGCAGGACACTCAGATCATTAGGAACGGGTCAGTCCTGCCGAAGGTGAACACATGGAGAAGCAGTGTTTGAAAACGATCCTATTAGAGTGTTTAAACTGCGTTTCTAGATCCTTTTCCTCTGTAGCTGCACTTTATTATCCTAATTTAATTTATAATTTGTTTTTAATTGTTATAATATTATTTACTAATTAAACTATTTTCCGACTCTGTCATTTGTAAAGCACTCTGAATGACAGCAGTGTATGAAAGGTGCTGTATAAATAAACTTGCCTTGCCTTGTCAAACTCCGCATTATAACTGGAAACAGTGGTGAAGTTATTCTCTGTGCTAAACTTGAAACAAGGAATTACACCATCAGTGTCCACATCAGAGTGTTTGAGTGTGTGGAAGTGAGAGTGAGAGACTAAACACCTCTCGGTGAGAGAAACGCTGACGACGCCAGGCTTAAGAAAACAATTTGGACAATGCAAAAAAAGATGATGTGGTATTTTCCACCTCAACTTTTTACTTAAAGTCCCTCACAGACAGAGAGAGACAAAAAAGGCGAGAGTGTAGAAGTAGAGATAAGACAGAAAAGAGGGGGAAAAGAGAGGAGAGATGAAGTGCAATAGGAAGCAAGGGGAAGGAGACAGAAAGGAAAGGAGAGAGTGAATGTGAGAGAGGTAGAGAGTTCCTCAGTGTGAGGAACCAGCTCTGAAGCTCCAGCTCTGCTGTGTGTCTGTACACTGAAGACCACAGCACCATTTATGCTAATGTGTGTTGGCTCATTTGCATGAACTAAATGAGAACGGCATCAGGGACGAAGATCTGCCTTAACTCGCCTCTGATTAATACGGGTTCAGACGCAGGCTAGTTGCTCAAACAATCTCAAATACCGTCTACAGCCTTCAGGCTTCGTCACAACCGTAAGCACTGAAAATAGAAAACTCACAGAAAACTGTTTGGTCGGGATTTTCTCTCCCCACAGCTGTTCTCCCATTTGTTAGGACTTCAGGAGCTGGACCAAAAGGCCTTGCATGTCAAATTAACGACCAACATAATCAGGAAATGACAGAGAAATCAACCAATCACACTCTAACCAGAAAAAAAAAGTCAAGCCCTGCTGGAAATTCTAGATAACGGCCAAATATGTTCATATGAACCAGCATTAGCTTAACGCCAACAAACCAAGGCCTATAGGGCCACTAACAGAAACAGAGCTGCTAGTGGGGTGTTGTGTTTTCTACAGACAGACACACTGAGACTAATGAGAGGGACTGACAGAGAGAGAAAGACAGAGATGGACACTGAGAGGGACAGGGAGATAGACAAGAGACAGATACTGATAAAGAAAGCGAGAGACAAAGACACTGATAAAGAGAGAGACAGACAGGGACACTGACATAGAGAGAAAGGCAGACAGAGACACTGGGAAAGAGAGAGACAGACAGAAACACTGACAGAGAGAGAGAGACAAACAGAGACAGACAGACTGACTGACTGACTGGTAGGGAGGGAGGGAGGGAGATTTTTTCTCCTCTCTCACTCTGTCTTTAGCTGCAGTGTGTCCCCAGTCCGCTGTAGAGGAGTGTGTACATCACTCTGTGTGTGTGTGTGTGTGTATGTGAGAGTGTGTGTGTGTGTGTGTATGTGAGAGTGTGTGTGTGTGTGTGTGTGATGTATATGAGTGTGTGTGTGTGTGTGTGTGCGTATGAGTATCTGAGAGCGCGTGCGCGTGTGTGTGCGTGAGTGCGAGTGTGTGTGTGCGGGAGTGCGTGTGTGAGTGGGTGTGTGCGTGAGTGCGTGTGTGAGCGAAAGTGCATGTGTGTGTAAGTGTGAGTGCGTGTGTGTGTGGGAGTGCGTGTGTGAGTGGGTGTGTGTGTGCGTGAGTGCGAGTGTGTGTGTGTGCGGGAGTGCGTGTGTGCGTGTGTGAGCGAGAGTGCGTGTGTGCGTGTGTGAGCGAGAGTGCATGTGTGTGTAAGTGTGAGTGCGTGTGTGTGCGTGAGTGCGTGTGTGAGCGAGAGTGCGTGTGTGTGAGCGTGAGTGCGAGTGAGTGTGTGAGCGTGAGTGCGAGTGCGTGAGAGTGTGTGTGTGTGAGCGTGAGTGCGTGTGTGTGTGAGTGTGTGTGTGAGCGTGAGTGCGAGTGCGTGTGTGCGAGCGTGTGTGTGTGTGTGTGAGCGTGTGTGTGTGTGTGAGTGCGAGTGTGTTTGAGTGCGAGTGCGTGTGTGAGCGTGCGTGTGTGTGTGTGTGTGTGTGTGTGTGTGTGAGAGAGTGTATTAAACGCCCCTCAAATCGCTGACGGACAGATTAACGTGAAGGTGAGGCAGCGCTGGGTGAAACCCTGACGCAGCAGATCTGTGTGTTTGTCTTCATCATTAAATATTAAAGCCACAGTTCAGCTAAAACTCTGCACTGATGTATTTTTAATACCAAAACGGCTTAACAAAATAAAAAAATAAGATCCCTGACACAATAAAATCATCAGTGACTAAAGCAGTAATGTGCAGCAAGCAGTTACGAGGAGACAGCACTGAGCAGGAGCGTCTTTAGAGACCCCCAGAGTGAATTTACAGGTGTGTCAGGATTTAAAGACCACAGATTCTCTGTGTAAACTGATCTGACGGCGTAAGGCTGACAAGGAGCTCTTTTTGGCTCTCGGCCCACCACACACCACTTTGGCCCCCTGAGACTTCGGATGCTCCTGATTTTGATACATAATAATTATTATTATCAATATCAGATGATCAGGACAGATAAACATCAGCTGGGCTGATCAGACAGACCTCTAAAGGGCAGCAGACACAGGACCCAAAAGCTATAACACACCTCCATCTCTCTCCCTCCTTCTCTCTGTCTCCCCCTCCTCTCTCTATCCCTCTTCCCTGTCTCCTTCTCTGTCTCTCTCCATCTATTCATATCTCCCTTTTTCTCCCTCTCCATCTGTCTCTCTCCCCACTCCGTTTGTCTCTCTGCCTTCCTGTTTGTCTCCCTCTCCATCTCTCCCTCTCTATCACTCTCTCCATCTATTCATATCTCCCTATCTCCCATATCTCCCTATTCATATCTTGCCTATCTGCCTTCCTCTTTCTCTCTCCATCTCTCTCTCTTTGTCTCCCTCTCCATCTCTCTCTCTCCATCTGTCTCCATCTATTCATATCTGTTTTTCTCCCTTTCTTCCTCTCCCTCTGTCTCTCTTCTCCCAATATTTTTCTCCCTGCCTATCTGCCTTCCTCTTTCTTTCTCCCTCTCCATCTCTCTCTTTCTATAGGTCTCCATCTCTATCACTCTCTCTCTCCATTTATTGCCATGAATTGTAATGAACAACTGTTGCCAAAGCAATTAAAATATCCTAGCAGAATATGAAAAAAAATGTTGAAGAAGGAAATAATGTATACAAGTAAATAATAATAAAATATACATATATATATATATATATATATATATATATATATATATATATATATATATATATATATATATATATATATATATATATATATATATATATATATATATATATACACACACACAGACATACACACTCACACACACACACACACACACACACTACATAAACACTGTAAAATACAACACTACATCAAATAAATGATACATTTCCATGGGATTAGTTTAAGGGGCTGTGTCACTCTGTTCTCTGTGGCAGCTGTAAACATATTTAGCTGATAGTGCAACACATTCTGGAGTCTCTCCTAAACTCCTTTATATCTGTTACAGGAGGAGAGAAAGTGTTGGTCTGTTCGTCCTGAACTGCACTGACTACATATTCGTTCTTCACTCCGTCTGTACATTGTTAAAATATTTTACATTTACACCGTTTAGCAGACGCTCTTACAAGAAGTGAACTGGGCTGTGGTGTGTGTTGGTGAGAGGGTGGACTGGGCTGTGGTGTGTGTTGGTGAGAGGGTGGACTGGGCTGTGGTGTGTGCTGGTGAGAGGGTGAACAGGGCTGTGGTGTGTGTTGGTGAGAGGGTGGACTGGGCTGTGGTGTGTGTTGGTGAGAGGGTGGACAGGGCTGTGGTGTGTGTTGGTGAGAGGGTGGACTGGGCTGTGGTGTGTGCTGGTGAGAGGGTGGACTGGGCTGTGGTGTGTGCTGGTGAGAGGGTGGACTGGGCTGTGGTGTGTGTTGGTGAGAGGGTGGACTGGGCTGTGGTTGTGTGTTGGTGAGAGGGTGAACAGTGCTGTGGTGTGTGTTGGTGAGAGGGTGAACTGGGCTGTGGTTGTGTGTTGGTGAGAGGGTGAACAGTGCTGTGGTGTGTGTTGGTGAGAGGGTGAACCGGGCTGTGGTGTGTGTTGGTGAGAGGGTGGACCGGGCTGTGGTTGTGTGTTGGTGAGAGGGTGAACAGTGCTGTGGTGTGTGTTGGTGAGAGGGTGAACCGGGCTGTGGTGTGTGTTGGTGAGAGGGTGGACCGGGCTGTGGTGTGTGTTGGTGAGAGGGTGGACCGGGCTGTGGTGTGTGTTGGTGAGAGGGTGAACAGTGCTGTGGTGTGTGTTGGTGAGAGGGTGGACTGGGCTGTGGTGTGTGTTGGTGAGAGGGTGAACTGGGCTGTGGTGTGTGTTGGTGAGAGGGTGAACTGGGCTGTGGTGTGTGTTGGTGAGAGGGTGAACTGGGCTGTGGTGTGTGTTGGTGAGAGGGTGAACTGGGCTGTGGTGTGTGTTGGTGAGAGGGTGAACAGGGCTGTGGTGTGTGTTGGTGAGAGGGTGAACTGGGCTGTGGTGTGTGTTGGTGAGAGGGTGAACAGGGCTGTGGTGTGTGTTGGTGAGAGGGTGGACCGGGCTGTGGTGTGTGTTGGTGAGAGGGTGGACCGGGCTGTGGTGTGTGTTGGTGAGAGGGTGGACCGGGCTGTGGTGTGTGTTGGTGAGAGGGTGGACCGGGCTGTGGTGTGTGTTGGTGAGAGGGTGAACAGTGCTGTGGTGTGTGTTGGTGAGAGGGTGAACAGTGCTGTGGTGTGTGTTGGTGAGAGGGTGAACTGGGCTGTGGTGTGTGTTGGTGAGAGGGTGGACTGGGCTGTGGTGTGTGTTGGTGAGAGGGTGAACTGGGCTGTGGTGTGTGTTGGTGAGAGGGTGAACAGGGCTGTGGTGTGTGTTGGTGAGAGGGTGGACTGGGCTGTGGTGTGTGTTGGTGAGAGGGTGGACTGGGCTGTGGTGTGTGTTGGTGAGAGGGTGAACAGGGCTGTGGTGTGTGTTGGTGAGAGGGTGGACTGGGCTGTGGTGTGTGTTGGTGAGAGGGTGGACTGGGCTGTGGTGTGTGTTGGTGAGAGGGTGGACTGGGCTGTGGTGTGTGTTGGTGAGAGGGTGGACTGGGCTGTGGTGTGTGTTGGTGAGAGGGTGGACTGGGCTGTGGTGTGTGTTGGTGAGAGGGTGGACTGGGCTGTGGTGTGTGCTGGTGAGAGGGTGGACTGGGCTGTGGTGTGTGCTGGTGAGAGGGTGGACTGGGCTGTGGTGTGTGCTGGTGAGAGGGTGGACTGGGCTGTGGTGTGTGCTGGTGAGAGGGTGGACTGGGCTGTGGTGTGTGCTGGTGAGAGGGTGGACTGGGCTGTGGTGTGTGTTGGTGAGAGGGTGGACAGGGCTGTGGTGTGTGTTGGTGAGAGGGTGGACAGGGCTGTGGTGTGTGTTGGTGAGAGGGTGGACTGGGCTGTGGTGTGTGCTGGTGAGAGGGTGGACTGGGCTGTGGTGTGTGCTGGTGAGAGGGTGGACTGGGCTGTGGTGTGTGTTGGTGAGAGGGTGGACAGGGCTGTGGTGTGTGTTGGTGAGAGGGTGGACAGGGCTGTGGTGTGTGTTGGTGAGAGGGTGGACTGGGCTGTGGTGTGTGTTGGTGAGAGGGTGGACAGGGCTGTGGTGTGTGTTGGTGAGAGGGTGGACAGGGCTGTGGTGTGTGTTGGTGAGAGGGTGGACTGGGCTGTGGTGTGTGTTGGTGAGAGGGTGGACAGGGCTGTGGTGTGTGTTGGTGAGAGGGTGGACAGGGCTGTGGTGTGTGTTGGTGAGAGGGTGGACAGGGCTGTGGTGTGTGTTGGTGAGAGGGTGGACTGGGCTGTGGTGTGTGTTGGTGAGAGGGTGGACTGGGCTGTGGTGTGTGCTGGTGAGAGGGTGGACTGGGCTGTGGTGTGTGCTGGTGAGAGGGTGGACTGGGCTGTGGTGTGTGCTGGTGAGAGGGTGGACTGGGCTGTGGTGTGTGTTGGTGAGAGGGTGGACAGGGCTGTGGTGTGTGTTGGTGAGAGGGTGGACAGGGCTGTGGTGTGTGTTGGTGAGAGGGTGGACTGGGCTGTGGTGTGTGTTGGTGAGAGGGTGGACAGGGCTGTGGTGTGTGCTGGTGAGAGGGTGGACTGGGCTGTGGTGTGTGTTGGTGAGAGGGTGGACAGGGCTGTGGTGTGTGCTGGTGAGAGGGTGAACAGGGCTGTGGTGTGTGTTGGTGAGAGGGTGAACAGTGCTGTGGTGTGTGTTGGTGAGAGGGTGGACTGGGCTGTGGTGTGTGTTGGTGAGAGGGTGGACTGGGCTGTGGTGTGTGTTGGTGAGAGGGTGGACTGGGCTGTGGTGTGTGCTGGTGAGAGGGTGGACTGGGCTGTGGTTTGAAGGTGATGTCTATCTGTGAGGGGTCTGAGGGGTCTGAGGGGGTCTGTTTCTGGGTTTAATTACATAATGAAGTATTTTAAGCCAGGTTTGGAGTGGCGGCTTGAGTGTGTTTATTAGGTTAATAGCATTCATCGTCTTGCTACAGTTGCCAGATGCCCTGATTATATTTCATAGTGTGCTGTAATGAAGTCTCGCCAAAGGGAAAGTGGAATTTTGATTTGTGTGATCTGCCTTTTTTTGAAAAATCATCATTCTGGTTTAATAGATGTCGATGTCTAATGCACAATTTTGACAATATTCTTGTAATAAGTTGATGTGTTTTTGTAAGCCTTGTGCTGGAGGCACTAGCAAGACCAAATCATCTGCGTATAAAAGGAATTTTATTTCTTTCTTATTCAGCTCTGGTCCTAAATTTGATGACTGTTGCAGGGCTGCGGCCAGGTTGTTGACGTATATGTTGAAGAGCGTTGGGGAGAAGTTGCCGCCGTGATGCTCCACGTCCCTGTTTGAAGAATTCTGTTCTTTTGTTCCCTAATTTAATTGCACATTGGTTACTGCATTTGGATTTGATTAAATCGTAGACTTTTTATGTGTTCCAATGAGCCAATCAAAAGCCTTTTTAAGGTCCACGAAAGAGGCAAATATTTTCCCTTTGTTTTGTTGATGGACGTGTTTTTGAGTGCATGTAAGGTGTAGATGTGATCTGTTGTCCTGTGTTTCGGTGAGAAGCCGATTCGGCGTTTTAATAGAGCGTGATGTTCCATTAAATATGATAATAACCTCGTTTAGTAAACTACACACGACTTTGCCTGTATTGCTGTTCACACACACACACACACACACACCTCTGTAGTTTTGTGGGTCAAAATTACTACTGTTTTTATATATTGGGGTAATGAGGCCTCGATTCCAGATCACAGGGAAAATTCCCCCATTGAGCACTAGATTGTGCCGCTTTAGGTCGGCCGATTGGAATTTGCACTACTGTGTTTTAACATTTCATTTGTAATATTGTCGATTCCACATGCTTTTCCACTTCCACTTCCACAGCTCTTCTACAGTGATGGGATAGTCTAGAGGGCACTGGTTATTTTTTATCGCTGATTCTAATTTGGTAATTTTTTTTCTGTGATTGTGGCCTGGTTTGAATTTAAATGATGACATTCTGGATTTTTATAAAGCTCTTCTAAGTGTTTTCCAACTTTTGCCATTTTTAATTGGGGTAGTTTTGGAATGGGCTGTACTGTATTTGTTCTAAATATTCCAAAAGGAATTTTCATTAATGGCTTTTACCGTTTTACTGAATTCATTCTTCATGTATTGTTTTTTTTTTTAGTTCTCTCGCTCGCTCCCTCCCTCTCTGGTACAGCAGCAGATGGAGGGCTTGTTGCTGCTGCTAATTAAGGACGGTAAAAGCTGAACTAAGCTTCATGCAAACACAATTATGTTTTAACACCTCGAGACACACACACACACACACACACACACACACACACACACACACACACACACACACACACACACGGGCAGACGCAAACACACACATATTTGAGTGTCAGTGTTTGATCACCCCAGAACACAAAGCTCAGAGAAGCAGGAGCAGACAGTCAGGGGGCGAGGGAACAAAGGAGGGTAGAGAAAAAGAAACAGATGAAACATGAAATCTAGCACTGAGAGAGGGGGAGGAGGATAGAAGAGAGAGGAAGTAGGGAGAAAGATAGAGAGTGCGAGAGACCGAAGGGAGGAAGAGCGAGAGTAAAGCATGTGGAAACAAAGGGACGAACAGAAGAGAGAGAAAAGGAGACAAAAATGGACCTGGAAATGGAGAGAGAGGAAGGGATGTGTGTCATACCTGCGTTACACAGGTGTCCTCTCGCTGCAGAAGTGGAGGAGGCGACAGTGAGGAGCAGACGGTCACTCCCCACTCTCGAAACGGAGCGCACTCGCCCTCAGTGAGTTAATCGGCTAGCCATGCAAAATTTGATCGCCAGTGATGCTACAGCCGTCCGTGGCCGGGAGCCCAAGAGAGCGCAGCTGACCACGCTCTCTCTGGGCGAGCAGGATGGCCTCCTGTCTCCCCGGTCACTAGATGCTGGTCAGCGCAGGCATCTATAGCTTACGTAACAGAACCGGCAGTTGGCGTTCTCCTGCGAGCGCGTTCAGCTGAAGTGGCTTTAGCGGAAGTTTGAAAAGATGCAGTGCTTTACATCACTCTGCTAACCAGAGTCCTAACTAGTGAATGGAGTAACTTTAAAAAGGTCCAAGCATGAGGGAACATGCTTTACCCTAATTTCAGCCTTTTGACTACACTGTGTCTTTCCTCTCTCTCTCTCTCTCTCTCTCTCTCTCTCTCTCTCTCTCTCTCTCTCTCTCTCTCTCTCTCTCTCTCTCTCTCTCTCTCTCTCTCTCTCGCTCAGTGAGGAAATCCAAAATAACATGAGCTCCCATCTGAAAACGAAATGTAAACATCGCAGACAACGTTGTTATTCTACGTGTACAAAACTGCAGCTGTGTTTACATTTTACAGCATATATGTGTCTCAGTGTAGAAGTGTTATGGTAACGAAGGCTCAGCTGTTAAACAGATACAGACAGAGCCTTCTGTCCAGATCCGGCGTTCGCTTTGCCCGTATTTGTGCATGTTCCCTGAAAGCTCACAGATATGGGCGAAATGAGGCAGCACCACTGGAAATCGTGGGGCAGCGTAGCCAATCAGGATCAATTTCTCTTTTTGGTAATGTAGGGAAGAATTCCCTGTCGGCTAGGGCTGGGCCAAATAAGGACACCACACCCCACCACACCCATCAGAGGATCCTGTTTACAGCCTCACGTTACACCAAATATTCATGCCAATAAAGTCATTTAAACTGTTTACCTGTGTTTACACCGAGAGTCACAGAGAACCGTAAAGCGACGCCTTTCACTGCAATGTTAATGTAGAAATCCGGTTTTCAAACAATGTTTCAATAAAGCTCCTTGTATTTTCACCATGGTAGCGTCAAGCCAGCAAGCTTGGCTCTGCGCTATTTGGGATTTTTACAGCAACTCTAGTTTAAATACTAACATTCTCTACTTTGCATGACTCATTTTTAAGTAATACTTTATTTAAAGGTTAAGAAAGTTCGTCTGTCTTATTTCTGTAGCTTTAGTCTGTTGGCCAGTTAGTTTCTGTGACCTGTCCAGTCTGCTACTGAGGGCAGAATGAAGAAGAGCATAACATGTTAAACTGAGTGTGTTGAGAGCAAATGGTGATGTTTAACTGGCAGTTTATCATCTGGCTGCTTTTAATAGACACAGATTTTAAATGTTAACAATTGAGTCATTGTGAAGCCGCAGTCTCACGTCTGCTGAAGCCCTGCGCCGTTGATGCGCGCTGCTATTCTTGCTGTGATTTCATCTTCACACAGCTGGACTGACAGCTGCAAAGTGCATGTTGGCCCAGAAACGCCTAAGAAAAGTTTAATTAGATAAAATGATATAAAAAGTAAGCACACTTCCTTTGACTTTGCTTCTATTACCCAACCGGATATTTCAGAAACAATTGGAAAACACAGCCGTCACATAAAACAGGCGGATATGGAGGAAAGAGAGGGAAAGTAAGAACAGATCAGGTGAGCAGGGGACGATGGGCTGTGAATATGCTGCGTGCGACATAACGCGGCCCTGAGCAGTGCTGAACGTAACATGATGCATGCTGGTTAGAAATTCTGTCGGCGCTGCAGAGCGTCACCGTGCCACATGACGAAACCTGGCAGGATCAAGGCAGCTGCAGTTTCTGATGTCAGGCAACAAACAAACACGCCTTCGTGACGTCACATCACCACCACCACCGGCTGGAATCTTTGATTTCCTCCTTCTGGCAGCTCATTTTGTACATATGGCTACAATAAACTAAATAAATTCCCAGAACAAAAAGCTGTAAATCAGTTAAATCCACGAGTGTGTTATTCTAAAGGAAATTCTGCCCTTGCAGGTCATAATTTATTCTTCAGATTTCTGTCAGCTTCATGACAACGTGGTTGTCTTTGTCATTTTTACTTTTTTCCCCTCATGTATATGGCTCTCGATAAACGCTGAAATAATAATAAAAAGCAAGTATTCCATGTTTGACTTTTTCCCCTGATACACTTTAACCCATCACCCATAGATGTGTCATAATACATTCCTTAGATTTTATTTGTTGCGTGTCGAAAGTATAACGTAAACGTCCGAGCACTGCAATAAAAAAGGCAAGCGTACATTGTTACGATCTCCTCCACCATCACCATGGCTGTTGCTGTCAGAAACTTGACTCTGGACTGCCCTCTGGTGGATCTATTGCTTAACGTCCATGCCAACGTTATGGATGCATCAAAGTGTGTGGACAGTGGTGGTTACATCATTTGGAACGCTTTGAATGGCCCAAAAGAAACAGCCCAAAACAACTTGGAAAAAGTCCAAAGCTCCAGACTTTAAAGCATACTAAAGTACATTAAACGTAAAGTAGGTTTTTTCCTTCTCCTGCAAAGTTAGCATTTTAGAGATATAAGGTTTTCTTCCAACAGCAGGGATATGTGTGTGTGTGTTTGTGTGTGTGTGTGTGTGTGTGTGTGTACGTATGTATGTAAAGGGAGTTTAAATGAGCCAAACAATGACCACAGAGGACAAACCTAATCTCACCATAAACACAATACAGTGTTCAGAAAACAGGCAGAGAGAAAGAAAAAGGGATGCAGACAGAAAGAGAGAGATGAAGAAAGGCAGAGAGAAAGAGAAAGACAAAGGGAGTCCGAGAGAAAGATTAAGGGAGGCAGAGAGAAAGAAAGAGGGATGAAGAAAGGAAGAGATAAAGAAAAAGTGATGAAGTGAGGCAGGAGAGAAAGAGAAGAGAGGGATGAAGAGAGGCAGAGAGAAAGAGAAGACGGGGATGAAGAGGCAGAGAGAAAGAAAAAGGGATGAGAGGCAGGAGAGAAAGAGAAGAGAGGGATGAAGAGAGGCAGAGAGAAAGAAAAAGAGGGATGAAGGGAGGCAGGAACGAAAGAGAAGAGAGGGATGAAGAGAGGCAGAGAGAAAGAAAAAGAGGGAAGAAGAAAGCGAAGAGAGAAAGCAAAGTCAGTTATTATCACTCACCCACAGATGAAGTGAGAGAGAGAGAGAAAGAGAGGGGGATGGTGAAAAAGAGGGATGGCAACAGAAAGGGAAGAGAGACATGGGGAGAAAGAGTGAGAGGAAAGAGAGGGATGGGGATGGAAAAGAGAGAAGAGAGAAAGATGAGATGAAAGAGAGGGGAAAGAGAGAAGAGAGGGAGGAAAAGAGGCAAAGGGAGGGAGATATGATTGTAATTATCACTCACCCACACATGAGCTCCCATCCAGCAGGTAAGATCCGTTGTCGTGGAAACCGCTGCGACACTGGCAGTGGTACCAGCCGGGCAGGTTCACGCAGCGTGAGCCGTTATGGCACTGAATCAAACCTTCAGCGCACTCATCAATGTCTGAAACACACACACACACACACACACACACACACACACACACACACACACACACACACACACACACACACACACACACACACACACACACACAGTGTCAGCTCTTTATCTTCACAACGTGACATGAGAGACACTACAGTAACATTTCATTAGAACGTTAGAACGCTACCTGCACTGAATAGTGTATAAACACATACTTTCTACAAATCTACTGAGATACACACTATAAGGACAAAAGTATTGGGACACCCCTCCTAATTAAGCTCAGGTGTTTCAGCCACACCCATTCCTAACAGGTGCATAATACTAAGCTCTGGAAGTAACACCAGCAAAAGAACTGCACATTAGGAGCTTCATGAAATGGGTTTCCATGGCTGAGGAGTTGAAAATGCACAATGCCAAGCGTGTCGATCACTTCGCCACTGGACTGGAGCAGTGAAAACGTATTCTATGGAGCTTCTCTATCCATCAGTCTGATGGACGAGTCTGGGTTTGGCGAATGCCAGGAGAACACTACCTGTGTCGGCTGTAAAGTTTGGTGGAGGAGGGATGATGCTGTGGGGTGTTTCAGGGTTTGGTCTAGAACCCTTAGTTCCAGTGATTGGAAACCTTAGAGCTTCAGCAGATCAAGACATTTTGGACAAATGCATGTTTCCAACTGTTACTTGCAACATGCACTTTATGAACAGCTGCTCTAAATACCTGCTCACATGCACATGTAACTTTAATAAAACTGTACTTTTTTACTATTATTTTGTGTGATTACTTATATTTCCAATTTTTTTCTACTTTCTTCAAAGATTATATTGAGATTATATACGGTGAATGGAGGAACAGCAAAGTTTGGGGAAGAAACTTCTGTTATTATTATTATTATTATTATTTACCAATATGTGTAATTATAGGTAGCCAGCTAATTCTTATTATTACATTATCCTAACTAATTACCAATAATAGGTAGTAAGCTATGATTTATTATTATATTATAGAGAGTTACCGGTAGCTTTAGCAACATCAAGCTAGCCATAATATTGGCAACTCAGCTAGCTATTTTTATTATTATGATGATGATTATTATTATTATTATTATTAATATTATAGTTGGTCATCAATATCTAATTGTAGCTAGCCATCTGTTATATTTACTACATTATTCTAATTAGCAACCAACTACCTACTGCTAAGCTAATTTACCTACTGCTAAGCTATTTATTATTACATTATAATTAGATACCAATCGCTTTAATCACACCTGGCCATGATACTGGTACCCCAGCTATATTACTGTTATTATTATTTTATTATAGTTAACAATATCTGTAAATAGGCTTGGCTAGCTATTATTTATCATTATATTATTAAAGTTAGTTACCAGTACTGGCTATATTTATTACAATATAGCACTTTAGAGCCAACTTTAGCTTTCTTCTGCTTCTATTTCTATTAGTTCTCTTTGTTTTATGAATATGTAAATGAGCTGGTGTAATGACTCTGCTCCTGCAGGTAGTTTACTGCTCTAATACGGGTGCGCTCTCCCTCTCTCTCCCTCTCTCTCCCTCTCTCTCCCTCTCGCTCGCTCTCTCCCTCTCTCTCCCTCTCTCTCCCTCTCTCTCCCTCTCTCTCCCTCTCTCTCCCTCTCTCTCCCTCTCTCTCGCGCTCTCTCTCTTTGTACCACACTTACAGAACGTAATGTCACCCGCCTATTATGCAGAGGTCAAACTGCTGTTTATTGCGGGCGCTGAGCTGAGTGACCCTGGTGCTCTGATGCTTTTGATAAGCTTCATCTTATCTTAGCCCTGACCGGCCTCTGTTTAATTCCCTGCCCGGTCGACGAAAGCATATCTGAGTTCCATCACTGCCGTCAGCCGCTTTCAGGTTCAGAAGCCCCCCAGTGAGAGGGAGGGAGACCACGCTGCGCCCAAACCCTTCCTCCAGTCACACCCACCGATACAATCAAAGATCACAGCTTCTTTTCTAGCCAGACATTTAAAGATGAACTGCAGCGCTCTTCAGTCTTCAGTCTGGTCTCTATCTCACTCTTATGTTTCAGAGCACTGATTAGCACAGATAATAATTTCAGCAGCTTTTCCTGAAACTGGAGAACCACAAACCTGTTGAGCAAACAGATGTCAGTAAATATCGGCTGTAAATCTGAATAATCTGCTCCTTCAGAGATTAAACTAATAGCCCCTCCCCACTCTTCCATATTCAACGCAGCAGAAGTTGCCAAAGTAAGGAAAACATTACAGTAGTGTTGATGTTTATGAATAAAAATGCAGAGGACTCACATTTTTACACTCTTAAAGTATTTAATACTTATTTAATACTTTCCTGACTGATATTTAGTGTATGTATGTATGATTAACAGACATTCCACTTCGTCCTTCATCAGTTTATTATCTAGAACCTGCTGGTCATTTCAGTGCAATTCAGTTAGACTGGCTTGGTACCTGGCATCATTTCACCCATTTAAAAAAGCTGGTTCTTCAAGGGTTCTTTAGTATAGACGATGGTTCTATATAGAACCACGAACACTCAAAGGACCCCTTGCATTATCAAAAGGTTTTTGCATCATGAAATGGTTCTTCAGACTGATGGAGAATGTGCTGTATATTACTGTAAGAATCTTTTTTGGTGCCATGTAGAACCCTTTTCAAAAAGGTTCTATACAGAACCATCCACAGCACATTCTCCCTCGATCTGAAGAACCCTCTCACAATGCAAAGAACCTTCAATCATGCAAATGGATTTTTAAGTATGCTTCTATTAAGATCTGTTTTGTTTTTGATTGTGTACACAGCACCTCATTCTTCCTCGGTTAATATCTAGAACCTAAAGACTAAAAGAAAGTGGTAACATTTCACTGACTGCTTTTTCATGATTTTCTTTCACTTGCATTCTATTTTAATTGTGTCTGATTACAATATTGATTTATTTATTTGCTTGTTTATCCGTCTTCTAAGCCTGCGTTGCCGATAAAAGGGAAGTGGACGGCTCGTCCGTCTCTCGGCTGCGCTTTCTGGCGTGTGGGCTTTGAGCTGATCAGCAGGAGGCTGTGAGCACCTCCACGAAAGCTCCTCTGAACTTTGAAGTCAGGAGGAGAGAGATAAACATTCCCTCACACAGCAGCTAAAATCAATCAGCTCCATTCAGCAATTTAAGAGGATGAAGGTGAAGCGTTCCTCAGACTCAACTCGAACCTTTTTACGCTTGTCTGTTTACTTTCTCTGCGTCAGGCTTAATATCTAGAACCTGTTAGTCATTTAAGTGTAATGTAGTTCATGAACTACAGCTAAAAATAATTTCCTCATTTACTGCAAATGTAGTCAATCAACCAAGACCAATGTTCAGTGTTTGCCTTTAAGCTTCAGCTCTGGAGCTACGAGGCTAATGATTGGCCCCTCCCAGTCTTGTCCACGTGCTTGTGTTTTCCTTCCCGGTCCTGCCCCCTTGTTTCCAGACCCTGCCCTTGATTGTTTTCACCTGTTACCCTCCGTTAAACACCTGTGTCTCGTTACCGGTCCCTGTTTTTAAGCCTGTGTTTTCCCTCGTCTCTGGCTGGTCTTTGCAGTGTTTGTATTATTTCCTATGCTTTGTTTGGTCTTTGCATGTTTACATTGTTTGGTGTTTGTTGATTCCGGCCTACGTTGCGTTTTTCCCGCTTTCCTGTTATGTCTGTCCCTCGATTCCCCCGTGTTGGCTCATTGACCCTGGATTGTCTAGACCCAGATTTCGGATTTACCCTCAATAAATCTCACTTCTCTTCGCACATGGCTCCGCCTCCTCATCCCTCCCCAGCGTTTCATGCAGCTAAAAAGCAACAGAAGAATACAAGCATGCTTAGCAGCGTGTTCCTAAGTGCATGTCAATCATCCCACCTCAAACCGTGCGGAGATGTTCGGTGTCTTTAATTAATATTTAAGCACAGCTTTTGATGATAAATATACAAAACTGGTTCTATACAGCACCAAAAAGGGTTTGGACCAAGGTAAGGGTTAGGGTTGTGCTGAGGCTTTGGGTTGAAGTTAAGGTTAGGATTAGAGCCAGGATTAAAAGAAAATTAAGGCTAATTTAATACATATTTAGACGAGCGAGGTAAAAATAAATTAAACATCTAAAGAGCACAGTTCGAATAAAATGCTGCCCAATTAAATATTTCAGACTTAATTAGGGCCTTAAAGTAGCAGATACTGAATAATTAATGGCAGTTGCTGAATAATTCATAGTAGATGCTGATGAATGATAATTAATAAATAATTCAGAGTACAGTTAATAATTCTGTGCCTGGATACTGAACATAGATACCGAAAAACACTGAATTAGAATCGTGTGTTTAAGAAAAGTAACGTTAAAGCCAGTCGAATGCTGTTAGCTCGGTGCTAATGTAAGACTGTAAACCCCATAGACAGGCTAGGAGAATCAGCATTACTGCAGTGGTAGTCATTTCTCACATAAAAGGGAGGAAAAAGGTAAAATAAATAAATAAATAAATAAATAAACAAACACAATCCACTGCCTTGTTTGCTCCAGATGCTTGGTGTGATGAGCTCTGGCCATTTCATCACATGCGTCACGTGTTATGAATGCGTTCTCTCGGCATACGCTTTTCACATTTGCTCAGCTCAGGGTTTGGTGGGCTTCACCTTCAGAGAGACATTTACTATTGAAGTGTATCAGGCTTGATAAAATGTTATATATGATATTGATATCATATTGGGCTTTAATATACATCTAGCTGTTTGCTGTCTGAAAGTGTATCAGACGGCTTCAGGGGTTTCACTGGAGCTCAGGCTGAAAAGGGGTCTGTTTGTGTCGATGGAGCCCGAGCGAGGGGGCCCTAGTTTCAGGTCCCAGGAGAGAGTTGGGCCTCTCTGTCTTTCTAGAAGAATAATAACAAAAACCAGATGTAAGCCATACCATAAGATATTGTCACGTGCTAATGTATGGATTGTGCGTTATGTGTGTGTGTGTAAATTTTGCCTTAAAAGCTGAAGCATCTCGGACTTCAGGCAGAGATTCCACACTGGCTCCTGGGTCTCTGCAACAAGGGCTCTTTAATTTGAAATAAAGTTGTTCATGTTTAAATCCAGATAGTGTCTACAGAGCTTTCGTCATCCCACCTACACAACTGAGAATAAACAACACTATTTAAGACACAAGTTAAGACTTGATTTGTAAAAATGCAATTCTGGACATCGTAAGGCCGCATGTAGACCTCGGGGCCCCCCCCCGGACAGACCCTGCAGAATTAATGCGGTGGGAATCTAAATGAAAAGCTGTGCGGAGGGAAAACCAGAAACGTTCTGAATATTTTGATATTTTCCACCTCTCCTCAAAGCTGCCACTTTGAATCCGAGAACACGACACACGCCTCGCTCTACAACACTGACAAAACACACACACATTCAGAGCATAATCAGACCGCCCACGCTGGAATAATAATCAAAGCTCCACAACTCCATTACCATCTGCAGTCTCCTTACTTGACACGTACTCGGAAGAAAACATTTAAATATGTCATTTTCCCTTCAGCTGGATCACTCACTCTGCGGCAGACGCTCGGTTCAGCCCTTTATTTCCTTCTGCTGGCCTAATTTTCCCCGTCTGACTCTGACAATTAACCCCTTCAGCTCCAACAGTCCATAATTCAACTCCACACTCTCTTAGCTACAGAGTTTGAAAACCAGTTTCTCTAGTTTTTGCAGATCCTGAATAATTCATAGATAGCAAATCATTCATAGCAGACACTAAATAATCCAATGTAGATGCTGAATCATTCACACTAGGCACTGCATAATTGTTATGTGATACTGAATCATTCGTGATATTGAATAATTCATGATAGATAATAAATTATTCATAGTAAACACAATCATTTGTGGCACAAACTGTATCAATTTTAGTAGATTCTGAATCATTCGCATTAGACACCGATTCAATCATAGTAGATGAATCATTCATGAAACCAAATAATTTATAGTAGATAATGTATCATTCATTGTAAACACTGAATCATTCATGGTAGGTTCATTCACAACAGATACGGAGTAATTCATAGTAAACAATCATTTGTAGTAGTTTCTGATGAATAATAGATACTGAATCATTCATATTAGATACAGAATCATTCATATTAGATAGTGAATCATTCATATTAGATACGGAATCATTCATATTAGATAGTGAATCATTCGTATTAGATACTGAATCATTCATATTAGATACGGAATCATTCATATTAGATACTGAATCATTCATATTAGATACTGAATCATTCATAGTAAATAGTGAATAAGTCTAAGGAGAAACCAAATCATTCATAGCAGACATTCAATAAACCCAGTATTCTCAGCACTGTAGTAATACTGACGTGGTGGTCATGCGTTAGTGTGTGTTGTGCTGGTATGAGTGGATCAGACACAGCAGAGCTGCTGGAGTTTTTAAAAAATGTTTTTATTAAACATTGTGTCCACTCACTGTCCACTCTCCTACCTTGTCAGTTTGTGTTGGTCATCCTCTAGTCCTTCATCAGTGGTCACAGGACACTGTTGGCTGGATGTTTCTGATTGGTGGACTATTCTCAGTCCAGCAGCGACACTGAGGTGTTTAAAAACTCCAGCAGCGCTGCTCTGTCTGATCCACTCAGACCAGCACAACACACAATAACACACCACCACCACGTCAGTGTTACTGCAGTGCTGAGAACGACCCTCTTTGTGTGCAAATAAATTTAAAAACAAAACAATAAAACTAGTAAACAAACACGATTGACGTCACTTATTAAAGCAATACATTTGAGTTTTTAATGAAAAACAGCATTATGGTGTAAATGCTCTAAATACTCCTCTGTAAAGCTCCATCTATTTTTTCTGAGCTGATGGAAATCAGCTGCCTAATCTTTTTTTTTTACCCCCTGCAACATTTCACAGACTCTTGAATTTAATTTGCCAGCTGGACTGAAACCTTACTGGTAACACACCTACAGTTACAGAAACAAGTGCATCTGCTCCTTTACACACAGTTCTACACTAATTGGCACAGGTTGGAGAAAATAAATAAGGCTTACAGTACACACTGACTCGCTAATCACTTTCACTAAAATATTCACGTTCAACACGTGTGATTCACTTTACAGGTTGTTTTTGTCTCTCACTCTCTAGTAAAACACAGTCTTTTATTATGTCTCCTTTTATTTACATTTGACTTACATTTGACATCCTCGTGTTAAGATCTACATTAGTGCATGACAGAAACATGTGGCATCTAATTAAAAGCCTGATCACTGATTCAAAAAGTGAAAAAGAATCAAGGTTCCTGTCTGCCTGTGCGTCTCTCGATCAGAATCAGGATCCTTTATTGATCCCAGAGGGAAACTGCAGTTGTTACAGTTGCAACCATTTATGTAAAAGAATAAACGCTTTAATAATTTAAAACAAAGATAAAGAGAAATTCGCAATATGTACACGAGATTTAATCTCTAAATATGAAACATTAGTATAAAGCAGTTCAAATTATTTAAATGATTGTCCCTCTGAGTTACTGCACACACAATTATTATTATTATTACACATTATTATTACACAAAACCATGGATATCAGCAGTGGAGAACCACAGCACCCCTTTGGGACGCTAGTAGAGTCGGTAAAGAGTTCTGACAGAGCGGTCACCATTTTCCATTCGTAACAACTAAGCAGAACCTGCATAGAATACGACATAGAACCTCCAGAAGGATTAATCTGACCGTTTTGGTTCCACACATTGTGCATCAAAGTGTGATTGGTTGGTGCCCCTGTCACTTTCTGATTATTTACATTTACATTTATGGCATTTGGCTGACGCTCTTATCCAGAGCGGCTTACAACTTGATCATTTTATACAGGTGGGCGAAGGTGGTGTTAGGAGTCTTGCCCAAGGACCCTTATTGGTGTAGTGTAGGGTGGTTACCCAGGTGGGGGATTGAACCCCAGTCTACAGCATAGAAGGCGAAGGTGTTACCCACTACACCAACCAACCACTGATTACGCTGGTAGTTAATCTAATGTGTAAGGCCTTCAGTCCAGCTCCTGAAGTCCCAACCAATGAGAGAGCAGCTCAGCTGTATCTACCCACATACCACAGAGAGAACAATCCTGACTGGACAATTTTCTAATGGGCTGTTTGCAGAAATGAAACCTTTTGTTTCCAACCAAACCTTAACGAAATAACAGTATAACTACAATACTTAAGAGTTTAAATACAACAAACATGTTGATTCTATTAAATATAAATAAACAAAAAGTTGGAGACTTTTAATTTCGAGACCAGGGAAATTATTAGACCTTCTCTGAAAGTTTAGAAGACCCTGAGCATTCCCCACCGGATGTCACATTCATCACATTCATGAGCAATAAAAGCCTTGATGTTTAACATGCAATGTGATAAGACAATAGAATCATTTCATAGTGAGAAATGGGAGGCTGCTATGTTTAGCTATGCTTTTTTCCCCCCATTTCGCTATTAACGCCATAACTCATCGTTTATGAATAATCATATAGATAGACATAAAGTGATGTGGCACCACAACCACCCAACAGCCCTCCAAACACCACCCCCACCCCTCATCCAGCCCCTGCTTTGAACGGAACAAAAAACAAAAATAACAGACAAAACAGAAGAAGTAAAGAGAAAGGATGAAATAACAATGATAATAATAATAATAATGATAACAATAACACAACAACGGACAAACTGGACAGACAAACACTTAAAACACTAATTAAGGCGGTAATTGCCCCCCCCCCCTTTCTTAATGTAGATATAACGTGGGCAGTTATCAAATCCTATGTAGGAGCTGTAACCTTTCCCTGAAGAGTGTGGAGAGGAAAATCAGCTCTTACTGTATCGTAAAAATTGTGACCAGATTTTCTTGAATGACTGTGTTAGTTTTTTAAATTAGCTGTGAGTCTTTCCAAGCTGCAGTGATCCATGAGGAGGTTAAGCCAAAGCTTTATTGAAACTTTGGTTCTGTGCTTTCAGTTCAGCAGTAGAACTTTTTTGGAAATGGTAAGTGACATGAATATAAAGGATTTGAGGTGATCGGGTGCTGAAAGTGTGGAAAGGTCATTAAGCAGCACTACAGTGGGAAATAAAGGGATGACAAGGCCCAAAATCTCTGATAGCCTGTCCATGACCTCTGACCAAAACTGCTGGATCGAGGGACAATTCCAGAAAGCCTGATTGTCTGTTAAAGCTGGACAATGCTGGCATTTATCACTGTGACTGAATCCCATACGGTGTAGTTTAGAGGCTGTGATATATGCTCTGTGAAGGCCTTTATATTGAATCAGCTGGAGTTTTGAATTGCCGGACATAGAGAAGATGTCGCTGCATATATTTTGCCAGTTCACAGTGCACGTTTCTTTCATATCTGAGGTCCATCGTTCAGTTGGGAGTGAGACAGTGTTGTCCTTTGAGGCTATAGGTTTATATATTTGTGATGACATTTTCTGAGGTTTAAGGGAGTGCAGTTTTAAGTAGAGGGGGAGTGTGACTGCACAAATTTCCACAATTAACCGTTTTCTTTAGAATATCTCTGAGTGGTATTTACTGAAAGTACCAGTTATCCGGTATATCGTATTTTTCTTCAATGTCATCAAAGGTCATGAGCAGGCCATCAGAGAACAACTGCGCCAGGCTGGTTATTCCTCGCTGTTTCCAGGATGAGAGCATAAAAGGTTTGCTATTTATTAAAAACATGGGATTATTCCACAGAGGAGTTTGACCGGACGGAGAGCGGCTGTAGATGTTGTTTGAATTCCACCATGCGATCAGGGTGGTAATGACTGTACTGTATTTATAAATTATTATTATTATTTTTTAATAGCTTTGTCTATGAATGGAATACTGATAATGTCCAGTTCTTGAATTAAACTTTCCTCAATGTCTTGCCAGGGTTGGTTTGAGCTACATGTCCAATGTCTAACTGATGTGATTGAAATTAGTCCTCCAAGTCCTCCAAGAGGTTTAGGCTTCTGCAGGGCAACTAACTCGATTCGAGGCTTTTGGTGCTTCCAATAGAACTTAGAACAGTAACTGCACTGTCAAGAGAGGAGAACCAGCCTGACGGTGCGGTAACAGGGGTCATAGAGAACAGATCGTTGATTTTAGGAAGGATTTTAACTGCTGATATTCAGCCTATTAGAGTTAAAGGTAGTTTATTCCACCTTTCTAGATTTTCCTTTATTTCTTGCATAAAAGGTATGTAGTTAAGTTCATACAAATCGTTTATGTTAGAAGAGATATGAACACTAAGATATTTAAAAGACTGTGTGACATGTTCAGATGGTATATCATAGACCTCGTCATCCCAGCTGAATTTACTTAGAAACTCAGATTAACGGAATAGCCAGACACCCTGCTACACTTATTTCTCAGATCACGAACTGATGGAAGTGACAGTGAAGGGTTAGTAATATATAGTAAAACATCATCTGCATATAGAGTTATTTTATGGTGGTATGACTTTGACTGTATAGCTGAGATTTTAATCGCACTGTCTGACAGAGGCAGCCAAGGGTTGAGACTTCCGGTGTGACGTGGCATGGAATAGACGTCTGCTTGGAGCTCTAGTTTTCTCTCAGAGATTTGATGCACTGAGTTTGATTTGTTTATCTATCGGTCTCTTGACTGCTGTGGTTAGTAGTGCCATCACTGTGCCAAGCGTTGTTTGTCACCACGCCTCCCAAGCTGCATAAAACGCCAGGACCCTCACAGTCTCTTATCCGGCCACATGCCTGGCGGAAGTGAGCTCTGCTCCGGCGGTGTCGCTGGACATTTCAGCGCTGAGGTCCGAGATTGTTCGAGCGGTGGTCTCCGAGATACGCACGGGAATGGATGAACATTATTCCAACATTAAGACAGAGACACTCGGCATGAATTCAGAGCTGCTTTGTGATTTTGCAGCGTTAAGGTCGGACTTGGCCAGCCGGAAACCCACTGTTTCGGACTATGAGCACTCTCTCTCTACATGTACGGATGACGTGTTAGTACTACCAGCTAAACTTGAGTCTCTGTCTAAGAAACTAGCAGGCTAGTTGGAGTCTAGATCTTGTCGTCAAAACATCCGCATTGTAGGAATTCTGGAGGGAGAGTCGTTCCCCCTCACCACCTCCATCTCGTGAAAGAGGCGTACACGTTGGATAAACCCCGCTGGTGGACCGCGCTCATCACACACTGGCGCCCAAACCGAAGCCTGGTGATCCACCACAGCCCGTCATAGCGAGGCTGGCACTATTATGAGGACTGTGTGGAGATTCTCAGGAAAGCGAGACGTCAACAACGTCTTTCCTGATTTCAACGCCAAGGTGGCAAGAGTTGCACTGCTTTCACTGAGGTCCGTACACAGCTGCGTGCCACGGAGGGGATTCGATACGGCACTTTCTACCTGGCACGGCTTAGAATAACTCATGGTGGTGAGCACCATGACTTCACCTGTCCTGAGGAGGTTGGTCGGTTTGTGGCTACGTTGACCAAGCGACCCGCTACTCGGTTGGAAGACTGACTCTCTTCTCCTTTCTTCTTTTTTCCATAGTTCGTGAGCTGTACTTCATTCAAAGGGACGATCTTTATCTTCTCACATATATGGTAAACATTTGGTCTGAATATTTTAAGACTTTGACAAACGTTTTAGGAGCCAACATTAATAAGGACACTTTCATTGCAGTATTTGGTTTTCCACTGATTCACCTTTGCTCAACAGAGCTCGGTCGGATATTCTAGCATTTACGCCTCTATTGGCAAGACGCCGCATATTGTTACTATGGAAGTCTTCAAAACCCCCTTCCATTTCAGTGTGGCTCCGGGATGTCGTACATTTACTTACTGTGGAAAAGATGAGGTCCACCCTGAAAGGCAGTACTGCAACGTTTTAACGCTTCAGGTTGTGCCAGCTGACTGAGGGGCTTTATTTATTTATTTAATTTTATTTTATGTATTATTTTCTTTTAAATCTAATTGTAATATATATTCTTCCGTCATCATGATTATGCAATTTCTAGTCATAATTTGTCTGTTTTCTTGTGTGTGTGTGTGTGTGTGTGTGTGTGTGTGTGTGTGTGTGTGTGTGTGTGTGTAAAATCAAAAAGAAGTTTTTGAGTGTGTGGAACTACTGATGTGTCTGTTTTGCTTTTATTCCTCAATAAAAAGAAAAGCGAAAAAAAAAAAATCAATAAGGTGATCAAGCACATCCTTGTTGACTTCCTCTTTGTACCTGAAAGGGTCTGGATACACGTCTATTTGTTGAGACCGAGGCAGAAGGTGAGTTGTATAAAGTTTTGATCCAGTTGATAAATTATGGGCCAAATCCAAAGAGTTTAAGGGAAGCAAAGAGACCTCTCAACCCTATCAAACGCCTTTTCAGCATATATATATATATATATATATATATATATATATATATATATATATATATATATATTATAAAACCTTTTACTCATGCAAAGTTTTTTTTTCTATACTAAAGAACCCTTGAAGAACCGCCTTTTTAAAATATGGATTTTCCCCCCTGATTCTGTAAATGTGGCTTCCATAACTGACCTTCCTCTGTCCGTGTGGAGTCTGTCCGTCACCGTTATGGCTCGTTCTAATCACAGAGGTTGGAATCGTAACTTGCTCTCCATCAGAAAGAGATACGACCCGAACACACACACACACACACACACACACACACACACACACACACACACACAGACTCTTCAGGGTGATATGGATTTTCCCACTGGGGTTCTGATGATGATGATGATGATGTATGAGTGAGGAGATTCAGAGGGACATTAGTGTAAGTAAAGAGGAGAGGTGGTAATACGTCCTGAAGATCCATATACACATCCACACCAGGCTGTCCTTCACACTCCACTGTCACAGATATTAGCCTCCAAATTACTAATCTGACTCGGTTCACATTTGCATTCTGCAGTGTCTCACTGCTGGAACAAAACCTTGTATTCACATTTAGTTTTTTTTTTTTTAGTTTTGTTTTACATAATTTGAACATGCTATCTATTTTTCTGATGGTCCAACAGAAATGGATTAAAAGACCAAATAAATGTTCATGCGATTTCACTGTCGCAGACAAATTACCGGTGTCAGAATAAAATCCTGAGAGTCTTTTTCTCTTGACACTGTGATAAAATGAACCATGTTTAATATTATCATAATATTATCATAATATACATGTTTTAAGTGTAGGCTCATGCAAATAGTGGTATGTGTGGAAAGGTATGTGTGAGAACGAGTGAACGTGTATATGTGTGTGTGTCTGTGTGTGTGTGTGTGTGTACATATATACTGTTATCAGTATTAAGACACCCCTCCTAATTACTGAGTTTAACTATGTAGGAACAGTTTGGGAAGCCCCGGCACACAAAGCAAGGTCTGTAAAGTCATGGCTGGGTCAGTTTGGTGGGAAAGAACTTGACTGGCCCTCACAGAGCCCTGACCTCAACCCATCAAAAACCTTTGGAATAATCTAGAACGGAGATTGTGAGCCAGGCCCCTCTCGTCCAACATCAGTGAATGAGCAACATTCCCTCAGACACACTCCAAAATCTTGTAGAAAGCTTCCATTTTAATGGAATAATCATGCATCAACTCCATATTAATGCCTATGGATTTAGAATGGGATTCATAAAAGCTCCTGTACAGGGAGAGAGAGATAAAGAGATAAGGGTGCATGCATGTATGAGTGCCTGAAATCTCTGTAAAAGAGGCAAATCACCTCCACTTATTTTGTTTGTTACAGTGGTTCATTATTTTATTTGTTTTTTTTTTTTTAATGGTTCAGTTTACAACACCCAGGCTGCATCGCTGCTGTCTAAATCTTCATATTACGACAGTATCTGCACATTTAACTGGTTAATTAAAAAATACCTGGGGGATGATTTGCCAGAATATTCAGTGACCATGTAAACAGTATCAGCAGTCATGCACCTGTATTCTTTCAAATGTAAATAGTTAAACAGTTAAATAGTTAAAACTTGCAGATGTTGTATAAAAGTGAAAAGGGGATAAACTCCTTGGCAATTTTAGCTGCCAGCTGTCTTTAATGACAATAATGCACCAAGATATTAAATAATGTTCTTTGTGTGTGGAAGGTTGTACTGATAAGTGGAACCGGGCATCAGCATGTTTACAAACAGCCCAAAAGTGTATTAAACAAACCTGGCTGTGAGGTCATGATGTAATCATGATGTAATAATGATGCAATCATGAATCACGTTCATGATTACATCACTAAAAGTTTAACGAAATGACTGGGATTGAAATGACTGGGATGAGCTACTGAAATACTTCTGTATTATGAAGTATTTGTCACTCATTACCAGCCAAAGTTAACCCTCCTGTTATGTTCATGGTGTTCCCGGGTCAATTTGACCCGGTACATGTTTAATTACCCAACGGATGTCAAACCAAAAAAATCCGAACAAGCAGCGTGAATATTTAATTACTAACTCCATTACTAATTATTCTACCAATATTTTTAGTGCAATGGTGTTCTTTACCTGTAACAGGTAATGGCTCAATTAGGATAATTCACTCGTTTTTTAATGTTTCACTACTTTATTACTTTTGAAATGCTTATGAACCAGAAATGAACAAAATCGCAATACAACAAACAAGCAATCGCAATATGAACGTGTGTGTGTCTGTACATCTACACAGCACACGAGTGGCATGTCATCACACTGTGCTTTGGATTTCACACAGGTCATGCTTGTCTTGACATCATCAGATGGCACCAGCCTTTCATCCACTGTGATATTAGGGCTTGGGTTGTAGAGTAGTGGACGTTGCTCTACCCACTTGTCCCACACTGTCCTAATAGCTGCCAGCTTGTCTCTCTCCCGTCTATCAGCCCTTGCCTCTCGATTATCAAATCGAATTACTCTGGAGAAACTATGAAAAGTCTCCAGAGACATTGTGGCTCGAAATATAGCCCTGCCTGTCTCTGCATCCCACAGACCGGCTGTCAATTCATCCTTCGACTTATAGACCCCCGCCAGGTTGAGGAGCCCAAAATATGCATCTAAATGTGTTTTGTCCAGCTCCTTCCACTTCTCCCCCAAAACACGCCTCCCGTCTAGATTTGTCATTTCCAGAATGATTTTTTTGTATTGAATCTGGCACGACCAGCTCAAAGGCTGATAATGTCAGTCACATGACTCAGTGCCATCCTAGTGGGCCCTGGCACTGTCTTTATGTTTTCTGCAGACAGTTTCACCTGACGCACATTTGGGGATGAAGACCACTGCATTTCACCATTTGTTTGACACGAATGTCTTGCTTGGAGGAATAGGAATAGCAATCCCCTCATCTGGTTCAAAATCAGAATCATCAGAATCAGAATTTAGCTGAAGATAGTCTTCGTCTTCAGACACATCCTCCTCTATTTCACTGTCATGATCAATGATGACGTCCAGAGCCTCCTGGACGGTCATCCTTTTGCTTCGGCTGCTCATTTTGTAAAGGTCTGGTCTGCTTGACAGAGCGTAATGTTGGGTGTACTCCCATGCAGAGCATCTTTTATATTTTGCCCCTCCCTGTTTAGTATCCACTGAATGTGGGTGGAGTTTACCCACGAGAACATAAATGGTTTCCGTAAAAGTCATAACATCTGCACCTCTCTGCTGAAAAAATACTTTTAACTATTTTTCCTAGATCTTCAAACTTTGAAACGGGTCAATTTGACCCATAAGATAACAGGAGGGAAATATAAATGCCATGACCGGGTCAGTTATGGCTCAGTAGACTTCAGCAGAGGTGGACGAAGTACACAAATCATGTACATGAGTTAAAGTAGAGATACCCAAGCTAATTCAAATGTACTTACGTATAAAGTAAAAGTACTAAAAGAGTAATTCTGGCTCTGATGTCCTGTTATCATTTTTATAACCAGACTGGCTTCATGAACTCATTTCAGGTGAAAGTCCTCCAGCGTCTCTCTTGGTAAACCAGTCTTTTAATAGAACGTCATTAATTAGTGACGCTGACGTCTATTAAAATGATCAGAAGCACAAAACACTGAAGGTAAACAGTTTCCACCAGGGAGAACCGAGTGGCTCTGAAATCACTTTTTACACACAAGCAAAGTTTCAGTTTCAGATTTATTTACAACTTAGTTCCAAGTTTAAGTTGAATAAAAACTGGCTTTAAACTCAGGATCACAGATGAGCTCCTTTACTATGTTGATCTGTAGGCGTCTGTTCATAAACATAAACCAGCCCAAACTCATTTACTATAAAATGAAATGGTGTTTGTAGAAATTCAGAAAAAAGCCGCGTCAGTCTCGACTGCATATGTGGACATATTTCTATATTGAGCTCTATTTACACAAAGTTAGGTTAGTTCATCATTTATGTTGAACAGACTCTCCCAAAGTTTTACGCTGCTGCGCTGACGTTGAACCGCGTTACTGCACTGGGTCGGTATGACCAACAGGTCAAAACCAGCTCTAAACAAAGTGACCGCTGGGCCCTGATTGGTGCTCTGGCTTTGCGCTTCTTTTGTTTTGACATGTGACGTTTTTATACACACAGAAACCAAAAGGAACGACAGATTTCTCAAAATGTAGGAGGAAAAAGTCGGATATTAGACTCTGAAATGTAGTGGAGTGAAAGGAAAAAGTCCAGAACGGAGAAACTTCAGTACAGATACACCAAAAATACTAAAGTACAGATACTAATTTACATGGATGGATGGATGGACAGTTACTGTCCATCTCTGGACTTCAGTAACTCTTGACGTCCATCACGTCCCTATCTATAATTCTCAATACCCACAGTGTCTCACAGAACACCTGGAAAAACAGCTGTCCGTCTTTTCCTTTGTGAATGTTTGCTTTCGAGATGGTACACCATGGTATTTCTGCTATCTGGCATCCACTGCACCCTCATACATACAAACCACAACGTTCAACTTGAAAGATAAACTTGACTATTTAAAGTGTTTTTTTAAACAGCTTTGATCAAACAACTGTTTACATGTCTCAACAGTTAATCATTGAATTGTTTACATCCCTAGAACCTAGATTACATTACCCACGATGTTCTTCAAATTCCATAATAATTCCATTTTGCCCCACCCCGATCTAAAGCCTCTACCGGTATGGATGCACACTACTGGCTCTGACCTACACACTTCCACATATGACAGGAAAATTATCCTAGAACAAAGAAACAGCATCTGTTTTTCCACACTCTAACCTCTTCTCACATGCCGAGAGGTAATAAGGTTCCTCAGCAGGCGAGAGAGAGAGATAAAGTGAAGCTCCAGTTCAGCCTCAGGCCTTTTTCAGGCTTTCATAACATGCAGGAGAACATAGATCTGCTCTTCACATCCGCAAACCCATGCATACTGCCTTCTGCCTCACTCACACATCTGCATCCACTCCCAAAAACACACTGAACCCCAAATGTAGCTGACTGTAGCACTGGAGTTACGAGGCTAATGTGCATAACAAGTGATGGAAGCTAATTAGCTTTAATAGCATGCCTAAATCATCACTTGCCTCAAACACTGTGGGGTTATTTTTCAGAATTTCTGCATAACTCAGTGTGCGAGATGTAACCAGAGTGATTGAGCGGTTTGGTGTGAAATGGTTCAGACGTCTTTACAGTGGTGGTGATGGGAACCAGGCGTCGCCATGACTACAACACAGATATAGACACTTTACTTACCATCCAGAACCACCAGTGAACCTACACGAGTCTTCTGAGTTTTATATTGAATATTGATGATGGAAAATTTGAAATAATAAGTTTTCTTTGGGGACTATTTTGCCTCAGTGCACCGTGCATGTATCCCTCCACCATGAATGGATTTTAAGGCCAAAACTTTCTCAAAACTATCATAAAGCTGCGTCTCAGACATCAGGCCATGAATTCATAACCATTTCATGTAGTATCTTTCTGTGAGGGAGCTTTTAGAGGTGAACATCTGGTTCCTATCACCACCACTGTGAACAGTTCTGACTCCGCATCCTGATCAACACACTGATGAACATCAGCTACTAATAAAAGTACATTAGCATTTGTAAAACTGCATGAGCATCTTGAAGACTGAACTCTGTCTGAACTTTTTTTCAAAAGATAAAATTACACAACATGAGAAAAAGTATGTTGACACCTGGACACCAATATATGAGCTTGTTAGACAACTCATTCCAAAACCATTGGCATTCATACGGAGTTAGAGCCCCCCCCCCCCTTTGTAGCTTTGAGGTAGGTAACATTGTCCTGGCAACCATCAAATCCAGATTTGTCCACTCCCAGACAGTAAAGCAGCATTCTTTACTCCAGAGAACTCGTTTTCACTGCTCCAGAGTCAAGTGGCAGCACTTAACACCACTCCAGCCAACGCTTGGCATTGCACATAATGATCTTAGGCTTGTGTGCAGTTGCTCAGCCATGGAGACCCATTCCATGAAGCTCCTGATGCACAGTTCTTGTGCTGACGTTGCTTTTCCAGAGGGAGTTTGGAACTCAGTAGTGAGTGAAGCAAAAGCTTGGTGAGTTTGCATGGTCTACCACTTCGTGGCTGAGCTGTTGTTGCTCCTAGACAATATTAGCACTTACGGTTGACAGGGGCAGATCTAGCAGGACAGAAATTTGACCAACTGACTTATGGCAGAGGTGGCATCCTATGACAGTGCCATATTAAAAGTTACTGGACTCATCAGTTCAAACCATTACTCTGCCAGTGTTTGTCTATGGATACTGCAAGACTATGTGCTTTATTTTATACACTTATCAGCAATGGGTGTGGCTGAAAAACCTGAACTCAGTAATTAAGAGTTGTCCACATACTTTTGGCCAAAATAGTGTATAATTAGTCACCTGCAAGGGAATTGTGTATATTCTTTTCATATATATATATATATATATATATATATATATATATATATATATATATATATATATATATATATATATATATATAGCTCCACAGGATTATCTTACATCTTCAAATGTATGCACACACTGTAAGAGAGTGACCTTTAAAGGCCCTCATCAGCTTGATGTGTAGAGCTGAAGGAACTTTACCAAGATGGAAATCAGGCACTGTGATGTCTCTGAAGTCGCAGGTTTGGCTCATGATACTTAAATCATGCTGTAATTCTGAATTAATTATTTTGGACTTGTAGGTCATTAAAAGGAGGAGAAATTGTGTGGAAAGTGGAGATTCTAAACTTTCAATCCAGACCACCTTCCTGTTTCTACACCCGTCCATTTTATCACCTCCACTGACCACATAGAAGCACAGCTACAGACTGTAGACCATCTGTTTCTCTGATACTCTGTTACCCTGTTCTTCAGTGGTCAGGACCCCCCTGGATCCTCACAGAGCAGGTACTGTTTGGGTGGTGGATCATTCTCAGCACTGCAGTAACACTGACATAGTGGTGGTGTGTTAGTGTGTGTTGTGCCGGTCTGAGTGGATCAGACACAGCAGTGCTGCTGGACTGAGAATAGTCCACCAACCAAACATATCCAGCCAACAGCGTCCTGTGACCACTGATGAAGGACTAGAGGATGACCAACACAAACTGTGCAGCAGCAGATGAGCTGTCGTCTCTGACTTTACATCCACAAGGTGGACCGACAAGGTAGGAGTGTCTAATAGAGTGGACAGTGAGTGGACACAGTGTTTAAAAACTCCAGCAGCTCTGCTGCTCCTGGTCCACTTGTACCGGAACACCACCACCACGTCATGCTGTATACAAAACATGTCCTATACAATACATATTTCTGTCCCTACACTTGTGATTAACTGTATATTGTAAGTTGTTTCCTATGAGTTATTAGATTCAGGTCTATTACTTTGACTTTCTGTGTTCCTCTGCGATGTACAAAACCCCTCATTTCATGCTTTTGTGTGTCATGCAAGCATGTTTTCTGTAATAATCTCGAGCTGAAGCGCTCGCTGCGGAGATGAAACTCATTACTGAAATGATGTTTTTCATTTGCGATGTACAAGGAAACTTAATTTTTTTCTGTAAGAACTTGAAAGCGGCTTCTCTTCCTCGCTCGGAGTAATCAAGTATGTACGGTCCTCTATATCACAGACATGACCTGCCACTTCATTACAAAGAATTATGATGAAAATTAATAGTAGGTGGGCTGATGTGGCACAAAAGTGATGTCTGTACGAACTGAAGCATCTGTTACTAAAGGAGACAAATTGTACACAAAATATTTCCAAAACAATACACAGATTTTCTGGTAATGCACAGCCTACAGTGTAAAACATACACTACTGTTAAAAAGACTGGAGCAATGTTGAATATTATTAAACCAATTTAGATGAAGAATGTGAAAAATCATTGCAATATGATGTTAGTCCTGAATTAAGTTACAAAAAGTAAACATTCAGAATTAATTTCTATCCATCCATCCATTTTCTAAGCCGCTTCTCCGTCAGGGTCGCGGGGGGGGGTGCTGGAGCCTATCCCAGCGGTCATCGGGCGGAAGGCAGGATACACCCTGGACGGGTCGCCAGTCCATCGCAGGGCAGACAGTCACTCACACCCAGGGGCAATTTAGCATGTCCAATGAACCTGACTGCATGTCTTTGGACTGTGGGAGGAAACCGGAGAACCCGGAGGAAACCCACGCAGACACGGGGAGAACATGCAAACTCCACACAGAGAGGACCCCAGTCGCCCGGCCGGGGAATCGAACCCAGGCCCTCCTCGCTGTGAGGCGACAGCGCTACCCACCACGCCACCGTGCCGCCCAAATAAATTTCTAATCAAAGTAAAATCCAGAATGAAGATTTAATGAAGTCAAATTAATGTAGAAAACATAGCTGTTACTAAACATCAGAATAAAGTTCTAAAAGATGTAAAATCCAGAATAAAGTTCTAATAAAATTAGATTAAGATTAGATTAAGTGACCCTTATTAGTCCCACAATGGGGAAATTTCACCTCTGCAATATAATCAATCTAAGGGGTTGGGCGTTTTTGCTCAAGGGCACCTCAGTCATGTACTGTCGGCTCAGGGATCGAACCGGCTAGCTCCCTAACCTCCAGCCCATGACTGCTCCAATAAAGTTCTAATAAATGTAAAATCAAAAATACAACTTCTGTATTAAGATAACAATAATATTCCAACACAGTTCCAAAGAATGTCCAGAATGATGGTTCAATAAAATCAATAGAGATTAACGTTGTTACTAAATCTCTCAATAAATGAAGATTTCATAAAATAAGGAGAATTAATGTTACTAAACATCAAAGTTCTAATAAATGTCAAATCCAGAATGAAATTTGAATAAATTACCATCTAATTAATCCCATAACATCTATATCTAGACTGAAGTTCCAATAAAACTCAAAACGCATAAACATATAACAGAAAAATATCCTCTAGTGTTTAGATTAGAGTACGTAAATCCACTTTGCTTAAGTAACGATTGTATTATAAAATACACAATCAATCATATTAGTGAATCCAAACTGTTGGACAGTAGTGCGTTTACTGACCATACTGACTCCTGCATGTCCTGTTTGAAGCTTTTACAGCAGAACCTGCATTATAATCCCGCCTGAAGCTCTTCTTCAGCTCCACTCTGTAGATGAACCCTTTTTAGGGGTCAGGTAAAAACCTTTCACTGAAACTCTGTAAGTAACTATCAGCGAACAGTTCTGCCCCCTCACCAAACTGTACACCGTGTTAGCTTTATATAACCTTTCAGCTCACCGAGCAGCTCTGTTGACTGATTGGAAAGCAGGAGAACAGATGAAGACCCCCAGAGAAAGATCGTGTTAACCGCATCAAGCCTGGTTAGTATAGGCTTTCTGCTCATTCGGCTTCAGCTCTGTCATACATTTCATTGTAATGTTAACGTTGGGAGTGTTTCAAGAGTTTTCATGACAGTGACTCCAATTAAGATTTCTTTATACAATTTTCAGCTGATGGCTGATTTTTTGGGAAACATTTATAACCCTGAGTTCACGCTGGCCTCTTTTCCACTGCAGGGCCGAACGGTTCTGAGCATGTAGTGCAAGTGTTCCAGTGGCTTTTCCACAAGGAAAAACCAGCATGGTTATCTAACCTCACTCATAGCCATAGAAACGCTCAGTGGGATGATATCACAGTGTAGCTACTTGCTGATTGGTTCTGGGTCT
The DNA here is from genome assembly GCF_015220715.1 of Pygocentrus nattereri. Classification (NCBI taxonomy): domain Eukaryota; kingdom Metazoa; phylum Chordata; class Actinopteri; order Characiformes; family Serrasalmidae; genus Pygocentrus; species Pygocentrus nattereri. Next base: position 39,151,177 of record NC_051225.1, read on the forward strand.
GTCGACATTGTCCCGTTACATCCTCCTGCATCATTTATTCTAAAAACAATCAAATAAGTTCAGTTCGCCTACACGGACACCGAATGAATAAAAGCAGTGCAAGACTTTAAACCCACCGCTCAACAGACTTCAGAGCTTCGATCAAACGCTATTAGACTGTAGATACCGCTGATGTTCCTAGCAGTTTGTATTGCAATACCTGCTCATCATGTTAACACAACAACCAGGTCTTCTATGCCACGTAAACATACAGATAGATACCATCTGCGTTTCTAGTTTCTCAACCTTAAGCTTGTGCCTATTCCTTCCTTTCTGCCTAATACACATAAGTGCATGTGCAATTATATGTCTTGCTACTGTAACACTGCAATCTTCCTTCAGGATCAATAAAGTTCTTTCTTCCTATCCATCTACCCATGTGCGTGTGGCGTGTCCCACCACAGCACATGCTCGGTTCTAGTGAATCAATTATTAAAAACACCTATTTATAGGATAAAGACTCATATTTGAGAGCACAAAGTCGAATGATCGGTGTTGAGGTGGTCTCTGCTGGGCGATACTAATGCTAGTGTAGCAGCAGCAGCAGCAGCATCATTCAAAGACATAGAATTGCAACACAGATCAGACAAAATACCATATAGGGAAAGTATATATAGGATACCATGGTATCAGCACAGCAACACCTCAGCAACTACTTGGTACACCATAGCAATGGCCAAGCAACACATTCACACCCACCTGGAATAATGTGGCAATAGCCCAGCAGCAGCTTAGCAACCACCTGGAATAGCTTACCAATGGCATAGCAGCTGTGTAAACCCAATTAAGTCATCAAAAACAACCAACAGTTTTCTAAATCCAGCTTTAATATTTTAAGTATTATTAGTGAGGTTTGTCAAGTCAACTTGATGTTTGTTCACCAACTCTGCCTTTTCCAGTTTCCAGTTTATGGTGAAAATGTAAAGGATGTTTGTTTTTCTTTCGGCAAAACAAGACTGTACACACAACAATCATCATCAGATTCCTATCTTAATAAAATATTTCCTTTTCTAGTTAGAGACACTAATGTGGTCTGGACTGAATTTTTAGAATCTGCACTTTCCTCACAGTTCCTCCACGGTTTCAACGAACTACGAGCCAAAAATAATTCAACAGAATGTAAGGAGGCGTTGTAGGCTGTGAGGGCGTTAGGAGGGTGACAGTAGGTGTGAGATGAACATATCCTCGCCTCCGGGTTTAAGAAAGATGAGGAAGTTTGGGTCCATCCTGGATCCATTCTTCCTTTCAGAGTGAGGAGTTTCGGTCACGGAGTCTCAATATTGGTTTAATAATCCCATTCTGACTGCAAGATGGCAATTTCAACTCTGAAACGCTTATAAAACCGCTAATCTTCCGCTGGCTCTGTGATTACACTGCAAGACTGCTGGTCAGTCAGAAATTGTAAACGATCCGTGAACCATCTAGATCCGAACTCCCAAGAGCAAATGGAACTAGTGTTGGAAGATAAAATGCTAAAAATCTCAATTATCCATACGTATCACTCAATCTTCTCTGCAAACCACCAAAAATTACTTTTAACATGAAATGGTTTTGAATTCACTGCCTTTGTTTTATGATAGTTCTGAGAAGATTTTGGCCTTACAGTCTAGTCATGGTGGAGGGATCATAATATGCAGGGCATTGTGAGATAAAATGGTCCCAAAACTTACTACGATACTTTCCATCATTAACATTCCATATAAGCTCAGAAGACTCGTGTAGGTTCTCTGGTGGTTCTGGATGGTAAATAAAGCGTCTATATCTGTGTTGTAGTCATGGCGACGCCTGGTTCCCATCACCACCACTGTAAAGACATCTGAACCATTTCACACCAAACCCTCTCAGAATCCCTCTGTTTACCTCTCACACGCTCAGTTATGCAGAATTAACCTGTAAAAAACGAAGTTGAAGAACCTCCACCTAATGTAAGCGTTTTAATTGGGTATCGGTTTAAGGTTTATCCTAGAAGTGTACATCCAAAATGTCAAGAAGCATTGAGGAACCTTCACAGATCACAAATATGTACACATTTGATAGTACTTTCTATGCATGGCACCTTATTTAGAAATAAATAAATAAATAAATAAATAAAAACAATTAAAAAAAAAAAAAATTAAAATAAAATAAATGAAGCAAATATTTGAAGATTTTGGCATTCATTTGTGCAAACGGTTTGGGTGACTACTGATTTGCAGTTTTTTTTTTTTTTTTTTTTTTTTTTTTTTTAAAAGCACTGTTACCCTAGCACCTACAGTTTCTGAACTAAACAGGCAACTAAACTGGACACCAACTCCATTTAGGCTAAGTGGAAAATCATGTAAATTGACTTTTTTGCAGACCTATTCCTCAAAAAAACGGCTCTTTTTCAAAGTTAAAAAATACAGTAAAATATTTTAGATAACTTTCATAGTATAAAACACCTTCAGATGGGCTTAATAAGCATAATGATCATCACCAACATTACTCATCTGTACTCTCACAGGCTGAAAAGATGATATGAGCAGAAAAACTGAAAGCTCTGAAACTCCTCCTCGATCAAGATAGTAAAGTCTTAAAGTATAAAGTAAAGATTATCTTCTGATCGATTCCGATCAGGATAATAAATTATCCCACAGACATCAACTCCACGCGAGACATTAGACACGAGGGTTAAAGAGCCGTGTGTATTTGTCTTTAACACTCACTTTCGCTTCAACCCTGTTTCCTCTCCATCACTCCTAATGTTCTCCTCTTTGCTCCAGCCTTTACGTTCTCTCTCTCAGCCCGTCCTTCCACTTTTCACCGTCTACACCTGCTTTCTTCATCTCTCTACCCAACCCCACCCGACATCATCCTGATTTCCTGGAGCTTTTCAGTTCATGGGAGCTACTGGGTAAACATACATGTCAAAGAGTGAATGTAAGCCCTGCAGACGTCAGAACTATCATGTAACCATCATGCCACGCAAGCTGATTGGTTGAAGCGCTGCTATTTTGCCATAAAACACTATCACTCCGCTGAGACGCCGTTGCCAAGCAACGACTCTGCTAGGTGATACTCGAGCCATTTGAGCGTTTTTACTTCTTACTTTGCCACAAACAGAAAACGGACACTGTTAAGATCACACCTGACGATTTGGTCCGACTCTGAAGATGAGACGACACTTAATATCCAATCTGTCAGTCGATCTGTGTGGAGCTGGAGAACGATCTGCCGGCTGTGCAGCGAGTGGGCGGAGCTCGTTACTCTGACGTAGCAACAATCTGCTCGTTAAGGAGCTATAATATGGCCGAAGGGCTTGCTGACGAAAATACCACAGCCCAATTTATTTCTCTCTTTAATATTTTATATTTATTTATTTTCTTTTATTTCTTGTCATGCGTTATCGCTATAACATCACGGCGTTGATGATCTACAGCGACCAAATCGCAGCCATGATGTAATTTCTCATGTTCTACTGCTTAAATAATAAATGTTAATAACTGACAGAGGTGAGAAATGCAGTGGACAGTGCTGTAGACACCTGAGACGGGTTAGTGTCCTCGCAGAAGAGCAGAAACATATCCAGGTGGGAGCTGCAGGCAGGTATAAGGCAGGTGTAATGCAGACAGACAGGTGAGAACAGGTGAGTGTAATGAGTGTAGTGGAGGTGAACAGGCCCGAGGCTGACTTCTCTCTCACTGGCTTACCTGTCTCACAGAGGTGTCCCGTAAAGCCTGACGGACACACACAAGTATTGGGGGACACGCATGTTCCTCCGCTGCGACAGCCTTCCTCACAGAACGCTGAGAAAGGAAAAACAAAGCATCGTTCAAACAGAGAAAAGAGTTACAACACTTAAAAACTTCTTCAAAGTTCTTCAAAGGTTCAGGACTAATCATCAAAGTCCATTTACAGGGACTGAACTGCTCATGAGCACCACAACCACCGCAATTGAAACCAATGGGCCAAAAATGTATATATGATGACATATTTTAAGATATTTTTTGTTTATTTATTTACTTTTGTACAAACCATTGATGCAAACTGTTGTTGTTTAATTTAGCTCCAATTTAGCTCTTACCAGAGAGTTGAATTAGTGGGTAAGGTGGTGGGGGTCACCTAGATTTTGGAAAATGAATTCAATAATTATTAAAACATTGCTCTCGTCTAGGTGAGCTAAACACGGATGTTTCTAAATGATGCAGCTCCTTCCCGATATGTTCCTGCTGTTGCCGTCTCCAGATATTCAGAGTTGAAATTAAAGACTGAGAGGAAATTCAATTAGGGCAAAAACCTCCCATCTCATTTGCATGTTTATTTGAAATCAGATTGTTTCTTAAACAAGTAGCTATGTAAATGAGATTGTATTTTCTTCAACAAACAGGAGACGCGATGAAAAAAAAACAAAAAAAACAAACAAAACGAACCCAGCATCATGTTTTTGTAGTCTGAAAGTCATACACACACAGGCCACTTTATTAGGTACAATTGCTTGTTAACACAAATAGCTAATCAGCCAATCACACGGCCGCAGCTCACTGCATTTAGGCCTGTAGAGGTGGTCAAGACGACTTGCTGAAGTGCAGACCGAGCATCAGAACGGGGAAGAAAGGGGATTTAAGGGACTTTGAACGTGGCGTGGTTGTTGGTGCCAGACGGGCTGGTCTGAGTATTTCAGAAACTGCTGATCTGCTGGGATTTTCACACACAACCATCTCTAGGGTTTACAGAGAACGGTCCGAAAAAGAGGAAATATCCAGTGAGCGGTCAGTTGTGTGGACGAAAATGCCTTGTTGGTGTGAGAGGTCAGAGGAGAATGGGCAGACTGGTTCCAGATGATAGAAAGGCAACAGGAACTCAAATAACCAACCAGAATCTCTGAGGAACGTTTCCAACACCTTGTTGAAAGTCTGCCATGAAGACCCACCCTTTGCAGCTATAACAGCTTCAGCTCTTCTGGGAAGGCTTTTCACAAGGGTTAGGAGTGTTTATGGGAATTTCTGACCGTTCTTCCAGAAGCGCATTTGTGAGGTCAGACACTGATGTTGGACGAGAAGGCCTGGCTCACAGTCTCCGCTCTAATTCATCCCAAAGGTGTTCTATGGGGTTGAGGTCAGGACTCTGTGCAGGCCAGTCAAGTTCTTCCACACCAAACTGGCTCATCCACGTCTTTATGGACCTGCTTTGTGCACTGGTGCGCAGTCATGTTGGAACAGGAAGGGGCCATCCCCAAACTGTTCCCACAAAGTTGGGAGCGTGAAATTGTCCAAAATCTCTTGGAGCTGAAGCTTTAAGAGTTTCTTTCACTGGAACTAAGGGGCCGAGCCCAACTCCTGAAAAACAATTCCACACCATGATCCCCCCTCCACCAAACTTTACACTTGGTACAATGCAGCCAAACAAGTACTGTCTCCTGGCAACCGCCAAAGCCAGACTCGTCCATCAGATTGCCAGAAGGAGAAGCGTGATTGGTCACTCCAGAGAACTCGTCTCCACTGCTCTAGAGTCCAGTGGCGGCGCTTTACACCACTGCATTCCACGCTTTGCAATGCACTTGGTGATGTAAGGCCTGGATGCAGCTGCTCGGCCATGGAAACCCATTCCATGAAGCTCTCTACGCTGTTCTTGAGCTGATCTGAAGGCCACATGAAGTTTGGAGGTCTGTAGTGATTGACTCTGCAGAAAGTCAGTGACCTCTGCGCACTATGCCCCTCAGCATCCGCTGACCGCTCTGTCATTTTACGTGGCCGACCACTTCGTGGCTGAGTTGCTGTCGTTCCCAATCGCTTCCACTTTGTTATAATCCCACTGACAGTTCACTGTGGAATATTTAGTAGGACTTGAACACTTTCGGCAATAGTGCACATTATACATATAAACATCCCAAATAAATAAATATCAACTGAAAGGTTGTTTAGGAACCAAAACTTGCTTTTCCCCAGCATGGGACTAGCTCAACTCAACTCTTCTTGCCTTTTTTGGTTCTCCATTAGGTCAATCTGGTACCTGGCACTAATTTGCTATCCCCTCTGTTGAGGTTCTAAGCGAGGTATACCAAAAGGTGATGCAGGGAAACGGCAGACTGCTCAATGTTCAGAGAGAATAGTCACCCTCACCCAAACCATAACACTAGCGTTAGGTAGCAGGTTAGTGTTGTGCTGTCCTGTCTCTTCGTCTGAACTTTGATGTAGTTTTTCCCAAATGTTCCTGTTTTTTCCAGCAGTCTTTTGTCTCCCTGCTGTCAAAATTTGTCTCTATACCATGGCAGCTTCCTATAGCGTTGCTATGACAACCAGATACATCATGGGGGCACAATATCTGGAAAGGAACACAAAGTAGCTGGTACAAAAAGAGAGTTGAGTCAAGTTGAGCCATACCTTGAGGTGGAAAAGCAGCTAAAGTGCCCTCTTAAAACAGGTGAATCTTCAAAAGGTTCTTTAGTAAAGAAAATGGTTTACATAGAACCATGAACACTCAAAGAACTCCTTGCATGATTACAGGTTTCTTTGCATAGCCAAAGCATTCTTCAGATTGATGGAGAATGTGATGTACATGGTTCTATATATAGAACCCTTTTCAAAAGGTTCTCTACAGAAACACATACTGCATACACTCCACCAATCTGAGGAAGAGCGTCACAATGCAAAGAGCCCTTTGATCACGCAAAGAGTTTGAGTGTTCATGGTTCTACATAGAACCATTTACGATACTTAAGAACTTTACTGCACTCTTAAAAAAAAGATGGTTCTTCGGGGGTTCTTCAATACTGCAAATTAACACTTAAAAAAACCCTTTGCATGATTAAATAGTTCTCTGCATGGTGTTTTTCATATTGATGGAGAATGTATTGCATAGGGTTCTATATAGCACTGAATAGGGTTCTTCTATTGTTACATGTCAAGCTTGTAACAATAGAAGAATCCTTTTTGGTGATATACAGAACCCTTTATAAAAGAGTTCCATTTAGAACGGTCTTCACCACATTCTCAAACAATCTGAAGAGTGCTTTCATGATGCAAAGCACCCCTTTTATCATGCACTGGGTTCTATGGTTCTACACAGAACCATGAATACTCATTTTGCTTACTGAAGAACCATCTTTTTACATGTGCGGTGCAACTCGATTTAAAATAAAACTTAGATCAACAAGTCTCTGATTAGCTCTAGATTCTGTTTAATAATCTAATACTTGGTGGAGCTCACCTGGAGAACCACAATTTTGCTGCATCACTCCAAAGAACCCTTCTTTGCACCTTCATTCTGCAGAGAGTGCAGGCAGTCAGGTGTAGAAATGGGATGTGAAACGTGGAATTGTCTGCAGGGACGATTATATTTCAGGCTAAAAGACCTGTATATTACGGGGAGTTACTGGGGCTGATGGGAAATATACTGCCGTCTATTGGATTTCAGGGCCAGGTAGAAAAATGTCCAGATAGGCTGCTTTTCTCTCGGTTCTGTCTGTATGGACCAAACAGCCTCAGCGTTCCTCATCTGAGACTGTAAGACTGAATTCTGTCTGTCAGACCCTTGAAGCAGAACAATAGCAGAAGAACCCTTTTTGTTGCTATACAGAACCGTTTTTAAAAAGGTGCTATAGACATCCAAATACACACATTTTCCATCAATGTAAAGAACCATGTCACCATGCAAAGAACACTTTAGGCATGAAATGATTATACAGAGCTCATGATTACAAACAGAACCACTGCCTTTACTAAAAAACCTGAAGAACCATCTTTTTAAGAGTGTGTACTTAACTCACTATAGTTATTATAATAATTTAGATTTACATTCACTTGATAAACTTCCAAAATAATTCTGCCAAATGGAACCATAAAAACCAATATTATCTCCCTTAACTTTCAATGGACGGCCTTTTTTCTAAATGTGAAGTGCGAGCGTGAAGAAACATTTTATTTTCGAGTATTTTCAAGTTTAATAAATCTCCAGATCATGTCAATAATGAATAATAGTAACAATAATGTTCAACAGCCTTTTAAAGCAGCAATATGTAATGTTTAATTAAAACTGAAAGAAGTGTCGTTACTAAGTGAGAAAAATAAAGAGCACACTAAAATGTGAATCGCCCTGTAAAGCCTGAAATGATCATTTAAAAGTTTCACAACATGTTGTATTTATATATTAACATCACAAATAGGACTCAAAGAGAAGGTTTAGGCCTCAAATGACCTCAAAACTCCCTCACATCCTCAGAAGACGTGTCCTTCACAAAGTTCAGATGGATTTCTCTTTGAATTCCCTTTCAACTCATTCACAAAAGTGAAATTCATTTGCCTGTGGGGGTCCGAAGCACAATCGATAATACCGGTGCAGCAGCCTTATTCTGGCCTGGAGCTCCAGAATGTAACTGCAGCGGCATTTAAGGTGGAATGGGAAAATTCTAACAAGAAGCTGGTGAAAAAGAAGTTGACCTCAGCTTCATTGAGGGTTGTAAGGTATGAAAAGGGATGAGGAGGCTGCTCTGTTTCTCCCAACAGGTGGGCAACATTAACTTCGTTCATAGGACCAACAGGTCACTATTGTTTTTGTCCTGTTTGCTAATGTTTGTGATGGCAACTGGTGAGCTTCACAGCAGCAACTCTAGAGACAGTTTACTAAACCACAACCTAGCTAACGTTGCTAGCTGTGTGCTAGTTCTCTCGTATTTTATGGCATGGGATTTGAAGTGTATTTTCCATTAAAGTGACTTGGATTATTAAAAAAAGCCACTGATGAAGTTTTAGTTTTACGCTAAGTTTAAGTCACGTCTCTGTGAGTTTATTGGCTGACTGTAAAGCAGAAATCTGATTACTGCCTGATTCATGTAGACCCAGAGTCTCCACATGATCTGATTACTCAAGAGCACGAAAACACACTCAACCAGTTACTGACAGTCTGATTATCGGCAATTATCAGATTATTAAGTGTAAACACACTCAACCAGTTACTGACACAGTCTGATTATCGGCAGTTATCAGATTATTAAGCGTAAACACACTGAACCAGTTACTGACACAGTCTGATTTACTGCAGTTATCAGATTATTAAGCGTAAACACACTGAACCAGTTACTGACACAGTCTGATTTTCGGCAGTTATCAGATTATTAAGTGTAAACACACTGAACCAGTTACTGACACAATCTGATTATCAGCAGTTATCAGATTATTAAGCGTAAACACACTGAACCAGTTACTGACACAGTCTGATTTTCGGCAGTTATCAGATTATTAAGTGTAAACACACTGAACCAGTTACTGACACAATCTGATTTTCTGCAGTTATCAGATTATTAAGTGTAAACACACTGAACCAGTTACTGACACAATCTGATTTTCTGGAGTTATCAGATTATTATGTGTAAACACTCTGAACCAGTTACTGACACAATCTGATTTTCTGCAGTTATCAGATTATTAAGTGTAAACACTCTGAACCAGTTACTGACACAGTCTGATTTTCTGCAGTTATCAGATTATTAAGTGTAAACACACTGAACCAGTTACTGACACAATCTGATTATCGGCAGTTATCAGATTAAGTGTAAACACTCTGAACCAGTTACTGACACAATCTGATTTTCTGCAGTTATCAGATTATTAAGTGTAAACACTCTGAACCAGTTACTGACACAGTCTGATTATCGGGAGTTATCAGATTAAGTGTATGTAAAGACACTCTATGTAAAGTGAGACGTCTAAGGTTTAAAAGCCAGAACTGAACAGGAGTCTGTATCACAGTGTGTCTTATAAATGTAGGACTGTGTTCTGTTAGACTGCAACAAATTACACTGACTAAAACAATTTAGATCACGTCGCAGCGCGGCGGGCGGCAGTCCCACAAGCAAACTCAAATCATAATAGCTAATAGAAGTGCAGCAAAAAGGCAAAAAATAAAACATTTGTTCCTAACAAAGTTATGGCTTCAGCATTTTACATCTCCTGCAGAGAAACTGCCACAAGATTAACAAGATTTGGAGAAGATTTATTGTCAGCTCACACAATGTGTGTGCTTTGGTTTACAGTGTGTCCATTAAAGGGCCCAGATTTTTATTTATTTTTTTTTTTTTTAAGTGAAAGAGCTTGATGTAGTATATAAAAATTGCACTAAACTGGAAAAATGTCTCTTTTTAAATTTGTAGTTTTTGTGACATTACAAAACCAAACACATTTACATATATCTGCCTACAGAACTTTAGCCCCACCCAGTCACACGGACTTTATTAAGAGGGTTTTAGCTCGGACAGCTTTTGAATGAGGTACAATATTAGGCCAGTATGAGGCCAATCTTAAAGGCACAGTAACAAACTGTTTAATTCTACACTGTCTGCTAACGTCATTTCAGTGCTAACCGTCCCCATCATGAATTTAAAAACTTGGGTATTTAAATGTAGTTCACTTAATTATTGATTTACTTAATGTAAAAGACTCTATTGAGGCGGAACTTTAAATTGTTTTAAACTGAACCTTTAAACAGTGTGTGATGTACTATGTTAATACTACGCTTGACTGGTTGATCACACTCATTTTTATTATTGTTATAATAATAATTATTTTTATTATTCTACAGCCATATGCAAACATTTTGAACATCCCTGGTCAAATAACATGTGGAATATTGCATATGACTTTTTTTTTTAAATTCAACCCAAATGTTAAGGAGAGCCATTTAGTCCTTTCAGTAAAAATCAAACCACTTTGGAAGCCACATTTTATGTCCATTTTACCATCTTGGCTGTAAATATGTCTCAGTATCATGTGCTAATGTACGAGCAGAGGCTTAAAAATATAACAAATGAAAATGCAGACATGCTGCGCTCTGCTTTAAGCTTTAGCTAAGCTATAGCCGCTTTTCTCGCATCTCTGGCAGGAAACAAAAGTTTCATAGTTTCTTGTAAAATGTCTTTCAACGTTCTGCTTTTTACAGCCGAAGTCAGTTTCTCATTCTACAACTTCTTGTTTGTTTTCCCATTCCATCTCAAATAGTGCTTGAGGTGCCAGAACGTAATGCTGCATCATTTAAGGTGTAACAGGACAATAATAACAAGTAACTGGTGAATGAAAAACGGACTTCAGCTTCACAACTTTTTAGTGACGGTTTCTCACTGCAGATTAAACGTATCAGGAAACCAGCTGGAGTGATTATAAAGTCCATTCATCTCCAAATTATCGATGTTCGTCTTAAATCTCTCTCTTTGCCTTTGATTGTTGTCTGTGCTGCTATGGTGACCAGGAGTCTGCCCCTAATCCTCAGGGTTAAAGGATGTTAAATTAAACGGGGTTAAATTAACTCCAGCATTTGACCGGGAGCACAAGTACTTCTGGGCAAGATATTCAGTGATGTTCTAGGAAGCATCAGCAGATGTACATGTAGAGATAACAACAACAAAAGTAATATATAAATATATATATATATATATATATATATATATATATATATATATATAAATAACATTAACATTATTAACAGTGACGGCCAACGCCGCAATCCTCTGCTTACTATTTTTATTCTGTACTGTGTCCATTTATGTGAGCACAAATTTCACAGAGACAAATTCATCAGATCAGTTGTACTCGGTCAATAATCCAGACTCTGATTACAATCAGTCAGGACTTTAAGGATTTCTAATGTAACCAAGCGGACCTGAAATATCAGGAACCCCTGTATGATAATACTTTAAATGCACAGCACAAAGCCAAAAGCCATTAGTGCCATTAATTTGTCTGGGTCCCTCTTAGAATGCTTTCTATGGGGTCTTAATTAGGAGCCTGATTGCTTCTGTACTAATAAACGGCACACATTGAAATTAATTACAGTTATATTGACTCAATTTAGCTGCTTCTATAATTACCCCTTTATTACTGGAAGGATAATGGCTGCAGTGTGGAAGATTTCGCATCCAGGCCCTGAGGACAGGACTCGCACCCCAACCCACTCAACCCATAAAAAAAACACACAGAGGGGATTCTACCTGCCGTCCTGTCCTCTTTTATACTGATCAAACCTGGAGGAACAGTTATTACACTGAAAATTACACATTAATATTAATGCCTCATTTGATAAAGTGCAGGATTAAGCCCGCTGGGGAAACGACAGTACAAGGAACACTCACTGCTACATGCTGGATAAAAATTATAGCCAGATTCTGCAACACGACTCGTTTATACTGACCAGATCCTCCATGTATTTAAAACGGAGTGACACTCCAGCTGTTACAAGAACAAATAAGCTCCCACCACTATTCATTGCAGTCTGAAATTCATTACTCACCAATATACACTGAAGTTTATGTAGCTATATCTATTATTTTAAATTACTTTTAATGCAAGTCAATGGAACTGGATTTTTTCCCCTGTTTCTTTAGGTTAATTCATCAAGAGATTTACACACAACGTAAAGCACAACATTTTGAAGATATCAGATTTTGTTGTGACAGCAGTGATATACAGTAAAAGTATAATCGGTCATTACTCAACCCCATTTCCGAAAAAGTTGGGATGCTATACAAAATGTAAATAAAAGCAAAATACAATGATGTGCCAATCATTTAAACCCTATATTTCATTGAAAATAGTAGAAAGACAAAATACCAAATGCTGAAACTGAGAAATGTTATTTTTTTATATGCACATTTTGAATTTGTTGAACAACACGTTCTGAAAAAGTTGGGAGGGGGCAACAAAAAGGCTTGTAAAGTTGTGTAAAGCTAAAAAAAAGTCAGTAACATGACTGGGTGTAAAAAGAGCATCTCAGAGAGCCGGAGTCTTTCAGAAGGAAGGGTTCACCACTCTGTGAAAGACTGAGTAAAACACGGATACAGATGAAGCCTAAAGCATTTAGCTATGGAACCTACAGGATTCACTGTGGAAATAAAAGCAGATTTGATGGACTGGATAACAATCCAGGTGCTCGGTCCATTTGACTGAAAGCAAATTTAGATGTAGGAACTTACCTACCAGTACAAAACTAGTCTGCAGTTTTCCCTCTAAAGCCCCACACCAAAAAAATACAGACCCTCCCCTTAGTGTTCGCTCCAAAGCCCCACCCCAAACAAATACAGACCCTCCCCTTCAATGTTCCCTCCAAAGCCCCGCCCCAAACAAATACAGACCCTCCCTTCAATGTTCCCTCCAAAGCCCCATCCTAAATACAATCCCTTCCTTCAATATTCCCTTCAAAGCCCCATCCTAAATACAATCCCTTCCTTCAATGTTCCCTCCAAAGCCCTGTCCCAAACAAATACAGACCCTCCCCTTCAATGTTCCCTCCAAAGCCCCATCCTAAATACAATCCCTTCCTTCAATGTTCCCTCCAAAGCCCTGTCCCAAACAAATACAGACCCTCCCCTTCAATGTTCCCTCCAAAGCCCCGCCCCCAAACAAATACAGACCCTCCCCTTCAATGTTCCCTCCAAAGCCCCGCCCCCAAACAAATACAGACCCTCCCTTCACTCTTCCCTCCAAATCCCCGCCCCCAAACAAATACAGACCCTCCCTTCACTCTTCCCTCCAAATCCCCAAACAAATACAGACCCTCTCTTCACTGTTCCCTCCAAATCCCTGTCCCCAAACAAATACAGACCCTCCCTTCACTCTTCCCTCCAAATCCCTGTCCCCAAACAAATACAGACCCTCCCTTCACTGTTCCCTCCAAATCCCCGCCCCATCCCAAACAAATGTTCAAACTAACCATGTACTTTTACATATTGTAGTGTTTCATAGCATGTATTACATAAATATGAACATTTGCATGCCGTAAACTTGCTCTATATGCTCTATGATCTATACTGACGCTACAAAGTACTGTAAAGATACTTCTACGTGCGCTTTTTGAAAGTATAACTCTTTTGCCACTGTGACCCTGTACTGTATGTTAACTGCTACTGTGATACTGTGCATATTAAGATACCAGAGAAAAGCCAGAATGCATTTAGTTATAATACATTATATGTGCTGCTATGTTTTTTTCCTAGTTTGCTCGTTACTCGTTATTATGCAGTATTAATGTTGAAGCTTCATTTGAAACAGCACAGCAAAAGCATTTAATGACACTCCCTAAAGTCCGGAGGAAAATAACCAGTTTATGACGCATTTAAACAGCATTTTGGCTCTCAGGAAATAAGCTCCTCCGGTGGGAAGGAACTGCGTCTGAACCTGCTGATTTCACTGGCTGTTGTAGATGGAAAGCGCACTCTTCAAATTAAGAAACCATTCCTGCAAACACTCCTCACTGGCATGGAAATAGGCTTCCACCAGTTTGTGACACCAAACTCAAAATTAGTCTGATAAAAGGAAAGAAATCCTTTGACAGAATCAGTTTTACGAGGAGGCTCCCTGAATGTTCAATTCAGGAAGCACACGGGCTTCAGATGAGCGCTAATTATCTAAAGTACGGTCTTCTGGATGAAGTTTTGGGCTAATTATCACTGCCAGGTGTTTAGCCATTTGTGCTGATACAATAATCTGTCCCATAATGCGACGTATCAGACGATCATCCTGTCCCAGAAACATCAAACATGAAATAACTGGAAAAACAAATCTAATTAGTTATGTCAGTGTAAAAGCGTAAAGAAAATGAAGAACACGACGAGCAGCATGTACAGAGATAATGAAGGAACCAGCTGTAATGGTGGTGCATGACCAGGCCATTTACATAACGGCTATCAAGCTTTTTTATTCTCTTTTCATTCCTAAAGGTGGTGCTTCTCAGAAACTCAATGAAAGCATTTAAAAAGACAGTTTAAGGAAAAAAACCCCAAAAAAAACAAAAAGAAAAACAAACTGAACTTAGGTGCTTGGCGTTTGCTTCTTTATGAGACTAATGAAGCCAGTTAGAGGAAGCATACACCCTTCCAAAAGGAGGAACTGGTGGAGAACCGTGACTATTAGAGCTCGGTCTTGAGGTCAGACCATAGATCTTAAAATCCCACCAAAAATGTGAAAAACCCACCTGTTCCATAATGGAAATATCCGCTATAGTATCCCTATAGGACTTCTAATAGTATATAATCAGGTAAGCTAATGCTTATGCACAACATAATTTTTAAAATGTATTTTATTATTATTCTTATTTTTTAAATAGTCTAGAGATTTAGCTTTAATTTTTTATTATTTATAATGTTGATAATGTTTATAATGTTTCCCGTTTCTATGACTGGGTGCCTTACTCCTGTTACGCTGCTGCTGCTGTAATACTGTGAATTTCCCCGCTGTGGGACTAATAAAGGATCATCTTATCTTAGAATTCATTCCACATGTTTAATCTGAAGCTTGGGACATTTTCATACATCTGAGCTTTTATGTATGAATTTTACAGTGATTCAGTAAAGAGCTCGGACTCAGAGCCGCCGCCACTGTTTTACATTCCTAACAACTAACCCAAATCTGCTTAGAGCACAACTCAGATTCACAGTCAGTTATCTAGAACTGGGGGCAGTCATGGGTTGGAGGTTAGGGATTCAGCCTTGTGACCGGAAGGTTGCCGGTTCAAACCCCAAGAGCCGACAGCACATGACTGAGGTGTCCTTGAGCAAGACACCTAACCCCCAACTGCTCCCCGGGCACTGCGGATAGGGCTGCCCACCGCTCCGGGCAAGTGTGCTCACTGCCCCCTAGTGTGTATGTGGTGTTTCACTGCCCAGATGGGTTAAATGCGGAGGTGAAATTTCCCAGTTGTGGGACTAATAAGGGCCACTTAATCTTAATCTTAAAGGACCAGAGTGACAGCTTTGGTTCCACCCACTGTAAATCAAAGTGTGGTTGATTCTTCTGCCACTTCCGAATTATAGTTTTATCTATAGTTAATCTAATGTACAGCTAACCCAGCGGTTGGCAATATGTTGCGACTTCATAGCAGAATTAAATTTTAAGCTAAACATAAAGGTGGTGGGTAGCGCTGTCGCCTCACAGCGAGGAGGGCCTGGGTTCGATTCCCCGGCCCGGTGACTGGGGTCCTCTCTGTGTGGAGTTGGCATGTTCTCCCCGTGTCTGCGTGGGTTTCCTCCGGTGACGGCACTCTCAGAAAACTTGCATTGACAATTACACTGACATAAAAAATTGGGCTTAATAAGTATTCTTGCCCCATTTGATTGAGAAGGCATGGGATCTCTCTGGGATTACCCAGGCTATGGCTATGGCCCTGCTGACCTAGACGCCATGGAGAAAACTCTTTTGCATGTCAGGATAATCTGTGTAAGCTCAGACTGATCACAGTAATTTTTTACAAATATTTGCACCACAATATTCTATATTAATAGTTTTCACAGTACAGTTTACAGCATGTCTGCTTGACCTTGACACCTATTATGTACAGATACTGAAAATACACCTATAGAATACACATTGGCTCTTGTATTAATTTATAATGTTTCTATTGCTAATTTTGTGAAGGAGAGAGCTTATATTTGTTATCTTTATCATTATTTTAAACACGGCTGCTGTTGGAACAAAATCTAGGGTAACACTTTATTTGAAGGCTACCTACATAAGGACTTCATGACGCATTCATAAGCACTGAATAATGTGTTTATGAAGCACTACTTGAACATTTATTAAGTGCTTATGTTGGTTCTCGCAACCTGATATAAGATGTTTTATGAAATAAATGACATTGTACTGACATATTTAGAATAAACATTGAACATATTTACAGCACTAAACATTTAAACCCTATACATAATTACATCAATCATCTTATCCATGCCATGGAGGGAAGAGGGGGTGGTTTCCAGGCATATTTAACCTGATATCAGTACAATGTCGTCTTAAGAATGCTGACATAAATAGTTATGCATAGTGTTTTAAATGTTCAAGTAGTGCTTCATAAACACATTATTCAGTGCTTATGAATGCGTCATGAAGTCCTTATGTAGGTAGCCTTCAAATAAAGTGTTACCAAATCTAGTATCTCCAAAACCTTAACAGTAACCTTACGCTGGAATGAAAATACATACATTAATTTTGATGTAAGTCAATGCAAAGACTCGCGCTATGGAGATCCACACTAAACGATTAGGAGTCACACACTACTCAACTGCTTGCCATTTGCACTGACACAGTAAAGAAGCAGCAGGTAAACATAATTAAGGATCACAGGTTTAAAAATACCCGTTTTATTTTATTTTTTTTAGTTTTAAATGTACCTAAGCTCGATTGCACCTTAAACTCAGCTCATCAGAAAGCCTCACTCCACACAAGTGACTTTTTTTTTTACTTGCTGTATTTTCTTCTTTGAGGCTCTCAGTTTTCCTCAGTTGGAGGAGTCTGTTCAGATCAAGTCATCGACCAGTTAATACTAGATTACAACCAGAGTAGGGCTGAAAAAACGATCGACTGATCTGAAAAACAATCAGGAGGCCAAAAAAACAAGTCTGCGGCCCTCACGCACGACCCGATTGTCTGTCCAACTGTGAACTCAGACTACAGCTGGCCAGCTCAGACTCTGCCAGACTGAGAATCAGGGCTCAAATCAGGGTAAAAGTCGTGTAGTGTAACACCAGCTTTAGTCCATGTTTACGGATAACAGTAGCTGCAGCCAAGGTAGGCAGCACGGATGAAAAAAAACCACGAAAATGGTAGAAAGCCAAGCTGTTGGAGCAGAGCTCGTTTAAAAATGTTGGCTGTTCAAGTCCTTGAATTTGCCTTCATTGCCTTACGAAGTGTAAAGTTATTGCTCAATGTAAGCATTCGTCAATATACTGTATTTTAATCAGACGTATTTGTTTACATGTAGTTCATCTCCAGTTTCTCTCACCAGTTCCCTCACAACGTTTTAAGAGACGGGACCTTTCGGACGAAATTGCGATGCAACCTCATTAGGTCTGTTCCATGTGTGTGACCAGCAGGCTGCTAAGGAGGGGTCTTCATAGAAAAGTCCTACCGAGGACCGGCGCTCCCTCGGATGCAGCCCAGGCTTTGGAACGCAGTTAATGAGTCATGTAGTTTCAAAAACCACATAATCAAGACTATTAGTGAGACTGAACAATTCACAGTAGTTAACTGGTGTACGCAAGATTTCATTACTTGGTAGCTACATTAGACTCATAGCTCCACATCTTGGCTGACTACATTTGAAATGAGGAAGAAACTGGATAACTCCCGAGTTCCTGCTGAACTGTGGCTTTAAGAAGGATAAGCGTAATGAACGTTATTTATCCGAGTCTCTCCGAAGAGCAACAAACAACAAACACGTTTGAATGAAACTTTATTCAAGAGGACACGAGAGGCGTCTTTAAGCTAGCTTTAATGCAATACTGACTGAGCAGATAAAGAAAAATTAATCATGTTTTTTTTAGTCACTCAATTAAAAGCTCATTAAGACCTGCTGGTGAACAGACATGTGGATCAGAGCTGGGCTTACTCCTATTTGCTGAAAAAGACTAAATAAACGTGATGATGAGATAATCTGGTAATGTGACAATGTTAAAAATACCCTGCCTTTAAATAAATAACTCAGTACATACAACATATCTTTTAATACTGGTTTTAATGATCTGTAATGACTTTAGTGATTACTGATCTTGCCCACAGTCCACTGCTGTGGAAAGTAAATTATATTAACCGCATCACTGACAGTAAATGAGGGCACAAACAAATGTTTTGTTGGCAATAACTCAATTTTTGACATTTTTTTTTGGCTTCTCATTTTTCTGTTTATCTTAGTGTGAGAGATGTAAACAGAGGGATTCAGGGAGGGTTTGGTGCGAAATGGTTCAGATTTCTTTACAGTGGTGGTGATGGGAACCAGACGTTGCCATGACTACAACACAGATATAGACATTTTATTTACCATCTAGAACCACCAGAGAACCTACACGGGCCTTTTGAGTCTTACATGGATATACTCACAATGGGAAAATAATGAAAAAAATGTGTTTTTATATAAAGGCTTCTCAAAAACATCATAAAACAATATCTCAGACATCAGATAGCATAGTCATAACCATTTTGTGCAATAAATAAGGCTCGAATAAACAGGGACAGTCATCATTATTTTGTTAATGGTTATTAATTATACAGTAGTTACACAGTAGTGAACTGTTAGCCAAGTACTTTGTAACCTATAAATATTCAAATCATTTTATTGAACTATAGAAACCTAATCATTAATTAGTTTGTTTATGATTGTTATTTTATACTTCATAAAGTCATAAATTCTAATTATTTTTAAAAACTATGAGATAACAATCTAAAAATATTAAGCATTTATTTAGTTGCATAAAAAACATTCATAATAAATACAAATACTTTTTACGCTATCTACATGCAGGTTTAAGTTGTTACTTTGTGCAGAAATTTTCATAATATGGTGGCATTCCCCTTTAAAGGAGAAATCGAATATATTCGATTTTATTCGAAGGGTCGATCCGTAGGATCCGACCCTTCCTCACCCGAGAGGCCGCCCAGGTGCTAGTGCAGTCTCTTGTCATCTCGAGGCTTGACTATTGCAACTCGCTCTTGGCTGGTCTTCCCATGCAGACCATCAAGCCTCTGCAGCTCATCCAGAACGCAGCAGCACAGCTCATCTAATCTGCCCAAGTTCAGCCACGTCACCCCACTGCTGCGCTCCCTTCACTGGCTTCCTGTAGCTGCATCAGATTTAAAACCCTAATGCTGGCCTACAAAGCCAGAAATGGACCAGCACCTACCGACTTGATGGCAATGGTGAAATCTCGAACTGAACCTCGAGCCCTTCGAGCTTCGAGTGCAGCTCAGCTTGACCCGCCGTCCTTCAAGGCGCGTTGAAGACCAGCGTCGAGACTGTTCTCTGTACTGGAGCCCAGGTGGGGGAATGAACTCCCACTGGCTGTCGGAACAGCAGAGCCTCTCGCGGTCTTCAAACACAGACTGAAGACCGTCTCTTTACACTGCACTTAAATCAGCACTGAGTGAAGTATTGATTGCAATATATTGTGCTGCACTTATATATTATATTTTATTGTATTGCACTGTGTATTGCAGTTTACTGTATTGCAGTTTACTGTACTGTATTGTATGGCACAGAGTTCTGTGTTCAGCTCTGTTCCTTTTCTCTCTGTATCTACAGTGACTGTGTTTCTATCAGTATCTGAGCTCAGGACCGTCTTTCTCTCTAACCTACTGGTAGAGTTAGCAGAGATACTTTCTCTAGACAGACAGAGCTCTTCCTGTAAGTCACTCTATATACGAGCGTCTGCTAAATGCTGCAAATGTAAATGTATTCAGTGCCCCCATCCCAAATGCAGCTGATCAGCCAATATTTGCTTCTGTAAATATATCTGCAGACAGCCTGTTGAAGCTTGCTAGTCTCACTAAAAGTCCTAATTCTGCTAGTTTTCTATTTTAATTACAGTCATAGTGAAATTTGGCAATTTTCCATGTAGTAATGCATTCAAAACTACTTGCTGGCCCCAAAAAGGCACAGCGAGTTGTTTAAAGTGGAGTGATCACAGGTTTCAGTATTCACGGCGGGTTCAGGCCGCGAGAGGGAATTTAATGAGTCTTTTCGTTCCTCTGGTTCGTATGTGCACTTGTGCATTCAGAACCTGCTGAGCTCCATCAGGATTTCTGCGGTTTGGAGTAAAGGGCAGTGTTTCGCTCTGCCAGACGCAAAGCATCCCAGATTATAAATGTTAGATGCTAAATCTCAGAGCCTTTTGTTCGCAGGCCTTTTTAAGCCCACATAAGACCAAACTGGAACTGAACAGCAGCTACATTTCACACAGAACACCTTAAACTGGTCTCTGGGCCTCCACAGGGAAACATTATCATAGCGATATCCTTCTTATTCTTTGTCTGCTGGATTTTTGTCCACTAAATCATCCAGCAGTTTTCGAGATATCAACACCGTTCCAACTTCAGAATGTTTGGTCTGATCGGGAATGCTGTTTGTGCTTTTTGATCCGATTTTTCCCCCATAGGTATGAATGGGGTAAAACACTGTACCACCATCTCCTGCACGTCCGCTCAACCCAAAGACAACATTTTCTATATATGATTTCAGGGCCAGCCACTGAGCACAAATTCAATGTTGGTCTGACCTGCACTCATCTGTTTGTCTTTTTTTCTCATCCCTTGTTTCTCCCATAGACTACCATTTTTTTTTACCTCTACACAATCCGTTGTTTTTTTTTTTGTTTTTTTTTTTGCCTGAAAGCCACCAAACTGCATGTACTCAGGGCAGCTACTCAAGCTCTAATCCACAGCCATGCTGACCCGCACTCCTCTATTAGTATTTTTTTCATCTCTTGTTCCTCCCGTAGACTCCCATTCATTTTTCTCCCCAAAAAAGCCCTGATCCCTCTTTTTCCTGACAGACACCATACTGCATGAACTCACTCAGGGCAGGTACTCAAGCTCTAATCCACAGCCATCCTGACCCGCACTCCTCTATTAGTATTTTTTTCATCCCTTGTTCCTCCCGTAGACTCCCATTCATTTTTCTTTCCAAAAAAGCCCTGATCCCTCCTTTTCCTGACAGACACCATACTGCATGAACTCACTCAGGGCAGGTATTCAAGCTCTAATCCACAGCCATCCTGCCCCAAACTCTTCCACATGTTGCTTATTCATTCCTCGTTCCTCCCACAAACTCTCATTCATTTTTCACAACAACTCGCAACCACTTGGCAAACTCCTAACACCTGCTCAGGCCCTTAGCAACTGCTACCAAATAGCTTCAGCTGCACAATCATGACATTTTCTTGTTTCTAGTTTCTACCTCAGCACAAAAACAGAAAAAACAGAAAATGGACACATTATATAACTTCTAGTACACTATATCTGACCTGCGGGTGAAATTCTGCAGAACTACATCAAATTTTAGAACCTGTAGTTGATCCTCAGTGAACTTTTCAAAGCAACTACTTGAACTAGAACCAGCCAGAAACCAACAGAACATGACTGAGCAGACTACAGTCTCTTATGAGCTAAACAATTGAGTTGAAGGCTTATTCTAGATTACTACTGTCATTTTTATATGCATTTAATTTACATTACATAATCACACAATTAAGCATTATGTAAATTACTATAAATTCCAATGACATAATCTGAGAAGTGTTGTGTTATTATTTGATAACATTGTTCACAATAATTGTACTGAATGACTCCCTTAATGCTGTAGATAAACAATGTTTCTAATTCAGCACGTACAAAAACAAAGTGGACTCATTATGTAACTTTCTACTAGATTATATTTGACCTGCAGCCTGCTTAGTCAGATTCTGAAGAGGAGAGTGAAAGACATCGAATTTAAAAACTTTTGCTGATCCTGAGCTTCGCAGAACAACTAAAACTGGAATCAGCCAGAAACTAAGAGAACATTCAGCGAACAAGACATTATAGACTGACTGAACTAAACCACATTCACCTTCGTCTGGAAACACTGAAAAGGCTGAACCTGATATTGACACAGTTTTATGGAAGATCACTGCGTAAGATCACCTTGATACTAGGAGACCTTTTGCGATTATTGGGGGGGGCAAATCGGCCTCAGAATAGGTCCGATTATCCTGCAGTGTGGGCCCGATGAGCCAGTCTTTCATACAGCCCTCACTGTAGTGTTGTAGTCAAGATCACTAGAGCCAAGTTCAAGTCAAAATGTGTGGGACCTGGACACATTGAGTCCAAGACCGATAGTAGTTGAGTGTGAATCAAGAATGAGACCAGATTAAGATTCTTTTACATTGCTACTCATATAACCTCATATCTTCACCTTTGCCATTTTCAGTATTTGATATAATTTTTAAATGCCTGTTGTCCTTTATATCATGTGTAAATTTCATGATGAATAGACCAAAAAAAAACACTGACTTGTATTAAAAGTAGTTTTTTCACATCATGTAAAATTACCATTTGAGATAAAATGTTTTGTTCTGACAAATGCGATATACAAAAACACACCAAAAAAATCTACTTGTAGTTCATTTCAAATTTATCATATTACACACACACACACACATACATTATATATATATATATATATATATATATATATATATATATACACACTGCTCAAAAAATAAAGGGAACACTTAAACAACACAATATAACTCCAAGTAAATCAAACTTCTGTGAAATCAAACTGTCCACTTAGGAAGCAACACTGACAATCAATTTCACAGCTGTTGTGCAAATGGAACAGACAACATGTGGAAATTACTGGCAATTAGCAAGACACACTCAAAGGAGTGGTTCTGCAGGTGGGACCACAGACCACTTCTCAGTACCTTTCTGCTTTCTGGCTGATGTTTTGGTCACTTTTGAATGTTGGTGGTCTTTCACACTCGTGGTAGCAGGAGACGGACTCCACAACCCACACAAGTGGCTCAGGTAGTGCAGCTCATCCAGGATGGCGCATCAATGCGAGCTGTGGCAAGAAGGTTTGCTGTGTCTGTCAGCTTAGTGTCCAGAGGCTGGAGGTGCTACCAGGAGACAGGCCAGTACACCAGGAGACGTGGAGGAGGCCGTAGGAGGGCAACAACCCAGCAGCAGGACCGCTACCTCCGCCTTTGTGCAAGGAGGAACAGGAGGAGCTGCCAGAGATCTGCAAAATGACCTCCAGCAGGCCACAAATGTTAGAAACCGACTCCATGAGGATGGTATGAGGGCCCGACGTCCACAGATGGGGGTTGTGCTCACAGTCACAGCATTTGCCAGAGAACACCAGGATTGGCAAATTCACCACTGGCGCCCTGTGATCTTCACAGATGAAAGCAGGTTCACACTGAGCACATGTGACAGACGTGACAGAGTCTGGAGATGCCGTGGAGAGCGATCTGCTGCCTGCAACATCCTTCAGCATGACCGGTCTGGCAGTGGGTCAGTAATGGTGTGGGGGGGCATTTCTTTGGAGGGCTGCACAGCCCTCCATGTCCTCGCCAGAGGTAGCCTGACTGCCATCAGGTACCGAGATGAGATCCTCAGACCCCTTGTGAGACCATATGCTAGTGCGGTTGGCCCTGGGTTCCTCCTAATGCAGGACAATGCTAGACCTCATGTGGCTGGAGTGTGTCAGCAGTTCCTGCAAGATGAAGGCATTGAAGCTATGGACCGGCCCGCCCGTTCCCCAGACCTGAATCCGATTGAGCACATCTGGGACATCATGTCTCGCTCCATCCACCAACGCCACGTTGCACCACAGACTGTCCAGGAATTGGCGGATGCTTTAGTCCAGGTCTGGGAGGAGATCCCTCAGGAGACCATCCGCCACCTCATCAGGAGCACGCCCAGGCGTTGTAGGGAGGTCATACAGGCACGTGGAGGCCGGACACAACACTGAGCCTCATTTTGACTTGTTTTAAGGACATCACATCAAAGTTGGATCAGCCTGTCGTGTGTTTTTCCACTTTAATTTTGTGTGTGACTCCAAATCCAGGCCTCCACTGGTTAATAAATCTGATTTCCATTGATGATTTTTGTGTGATTTTGTTGTCAGCACATTCAACTTTGTGCAGAACAAAGTATTCAATGAGAATATTTCATTCATTCAGATCTAGGATGTGTTATTTGTGTTATCAGCTTTTGTGGACTGCTGGTTCCACAACTTTGGGAACCTCTGATGCAGTGAAATAAGAGACTGGGACAAGACTGGGTCCAAGACCG